>NC_035440.2:130976963-131343059 GCF_002127325.2 Helianthus annuus
TAAATACTTGTGTAAATAAAGTGTGATAGAATTTTTTTGGTATGCCATGAGAATGATAACTAGAACGTTGCAAGTATAATAAATAAGCAATAACACTTGACCACTGTTATTTCTTATTTATTAGTACTACTTTGTTCTAGAACATGATCCGTCATGTGAAGACTAATTTGCTTAGTCTTTGTTGAAAGTCATAATGCACTTTCCAAATCATAATTTAAGAAAAATACTATTTATGGGAAATATAAATTTCTTCTCCGGCAAGACTGGGTATGCTATAGCAGACTCTCCAGCTTGTCCGGATAAAATGGAGTTACCTCTCCGGCGAGAACTGGATAAGACGGGGTATATAATATGTCAAACAAGTGCTAAGATTTCCCTAAATAGTATCATGTCCTGATATCTAACTTGTTTTTGGAAATATGAATCTGTTAAATACATTAATCTTATGAAGGGAATGTATACTACAACATATGAAATATATGATTATATAGATATGTATATCTATAAGGAAATCCAAAAACTATAAGGATTGACAATTTGGAATAAAGCACAAGTATATGTGTTAATAATAAATCTAGATTCCTTTATCAAGAATCTCTTACATATATCGATATCAAACATTATTTCGTTTAATTATCTACCTCGTAATTCGAGTGACAATAATAAAAATGGAAACCCATTAAGTTGGGACACCATCAAAAGTATAAGAATTTCCAATGCGTTACCATAAACTATTAACGCAAGTAAGAAACATGTAAAGTATGCTAGTGCACAAGAAAACACATGAAACTTAAATTATACGTCCACAGACGTCGAAGTATATCACACACGACTTTCGAGGCAAGACCTTTGGAAAATATGATTGGGCACGACGACACCAATGCTAATTCTATCAATGGAAGAACTACTAATCGAAATCAGCACTTGGCCATGTGATTCTACAAACGACCTGAATCTTGCTGAGGTACGTTGGAACAAGATTTTTTCACAAACATCGGTGCACAGTCTAATCTGAGTCACAATTCTTGACAATGCAAAAGAAGTCACATACCTTTACAATCCCTCTATTTCATTTTATTCGACATTCCCTGGTAATGTCACTTAACAACGGTTATCACATGAAATTCCAGATAAAGTTCTTATATTTCTTTCATTGAACTCCTGACTTTTGCATATAAATAATTGACCTTCGCATTTCCACTTCCCCTAAATGGTCATCATACCATGAGGATTTCTTTCATAATAGCAAATATTGATCTATTTCATTTCATGGTAAATCCACACGTTACACATGCACTGTTTGTTGCACATGTGGTTCGTTTGAGTTATGAAGACCATAGGAGGGCTTCATTCCAATTTGTTATTTTATCCAAACTCAAATATCGTTTCACTATACTTGATCTTTGCAATTGTAAATCGCGTTTTTACAAAACGATGACTCTTTGATATCTAATCGATGAATTTCTTGAAAAACTCGATTTTCTTTTGAATGGTATACATGGTTTTGTTATAACCATGTCAGAACTTTCTCGTTTTGTTTAAACCAAGTTCAACTGTTTGAACTTACTTGCATTACGTATTCAATTTAAAGTCCCATATGATGAATTGAAGCCATCATATTCGAAATAATCCCAACAAGCACTTCAATTTTCTTGAACCATAATATGCTTGTTTGGTCTTCGATTTCCTTAAATCGTTTCTTTGATCACGATCACCTTGTGGTGACGTTTTCACAAATTTGAAGCTTGCGCTAATCTCGTTTGCATACATCATATACGGATTAAATTAATTATTTATTTATTTATATTGAATCCGCTTTGTTGGTTTATCATATTCAAGCAATCTTAACACAATCGTGTGTTAAGATAATGATACACAAATTCATATCATATTTCAGTGTATCTCTTAATGGTTCTTACAGCATCAATCAGGCCTTTCGTAATATTTATTGCTTTATCATCTTCAATCGAAAAACATTATTCAATTGTTTCAATTTCAATCAAAAATCCTACTAGATTGTTTGAAACAAACATTCGGATTTACTTCGTTGAATTTTCATTTGGTTTCAAGCATGGTGAACTCATTCAGTCACCGCTATTATTATTTCGATCACTACGACACCTTGTGGTGGCGTTTTCATTTACTTGAAGTTTGAGCTAATCTCATTTTCACCCCTGATGTATGGATTTATTTTAATTTCTGTTGGTTCATTATCTTAAACAATCTTAATACAATTATGTGTTAAGATAAGAGTACACAAATTCATATCATATTCCGGTGTACTTCTAAAGATTCATTCATCATTGATCAAAAAGTCTATAATATTCCTTGGTCTTTCATCAGAAATTGAAAATCCTATTCGAAATGAATATCCAAATTTATTTCATTAAAACTTTCAGTTGATTATGAAAACGGTGAATTTGTTCGATCACCGTAATTATTAAGCTATTTCAATCCTTACGACACCTTGCAGCGTCGGTATAAACTTGTAGCTTGGGCTAATCAAAATCGTACGAACCACGAAAAACCATGTAAGTCTTTCATTTGATTCATCATTTAAAAATAGTCTTAATGCAATTATGTATTAAGACGATGATACACCAGGGTCGGTTGTATTTCGGTGTATCCTTGCAATTCAACAATGTCAACACTTTGATGTTACCTTATTCATTTATTGGTTCATTAATTGACAAATCATTTCGTGATACTATCCATTTGTGCTTATTGATTCAAGTTTCAATCATACAACAACCCATGCAAGTTTCCATTGGTAGTAAATTCTATTGTTGATTTGTATATTCTAAACGTTCATTAAAGAATTCTATTGGTTGAATTTCCTCTATTGTTGAACCCAGTAAACCTAATCACCTTGGAAAATATATCATTTCATCTCATTCATTTGACATTGATTTTTCTCAGTTGACAAATCATTCTCGTATTTCTATTTCATTTGAGCTTGTTGATTCCCAATCATCCTCAGTTCACAATCAAAGTAAGTTTCCTTTGACAATGACTTCTATTGTTTCTAAAGTCATTTACAACTTATTCATATCCATTGAGCATATATCTCTTTGGGCTTGAACCTAGTTACCTTGGAAATTATATCATTTCACCCACTCATTTGACATCGATTTCTTGAACTAATTCAGTTGAACCATTGAACCCTATTTATTATAAAACACGTCCTCATCTTAAAACTGTTCTTATTAACTAGAACGTAACATAACTCTAAAAGAGATATCGTAGCCAAATCTCGAGGACAAGATTTAAAACAAGGTGGGGAGGATGTAACGACTCGCACAAAAATGTCCTAAAACGCTCCGTAAGTGGAAACCCGGACCCTTGAAACCCTGATCCTTGTGAAAAACTAAGAAATCAAGAAATTGGAGTCCACGCGGTGCGCGTAAGACATAATGGTAGTCTACGCGGGCCGCGACAGCAAGGCAGATCTCCGGATAAGCTTAAGGGACACGCGTCGCGACCACCGATGACTCAGCATACTCCGATCTGATCCACACACCCACGCGGGCTGCGTAAGTATTCCTTTAAAGTTACGCGGGCCGCGAGGCGCCCTGTTTCCAGCCTATATATAGCAGCTGATAGTTTCAATTCAAAGTCGCTCAATTCTTTTCTTCTTTTAGCTTTTATTATAGCAAAATACTAGCTTGGGTATTATATTCTAAATCCCGAAACTCTGCCCGTATTAGGGTGATAACTCTAGTCACTGGTACGATTCAATGTCCGATCGATTAAAACTATCTGATAGATGTTTAAGTGTTGCCCGTAATTGGACTATGCCTTTGTCATTCGTTGTGAGGGTTTTTATCTCGTGAATTGTCGTTAAAGTTGAATTGAGTTAATACACTAATACGAGTTCTATTGTGTCTAGAAATTAGAACTCATAATCAGGGAGCTGCTAGAATATTTAATAAGCTAATAGAATTTCGTAGTTAAATAAATTTATTAAACGTACTAATTACGTACACTTAGTTGTTGAGATAACTTAGCAATTAAGAAACCTTAATAAATAAGTTAAACTTAATCAAGTTAAATAAGATTAATTAATCAGTTAAGCAAGATTAATTAAGTTAATATGATTAATTAATTAAGCTAAGCAAGATTAATTAAGCTGAGCAAGATTAATTAAGCTACGTGAGATTTATTAATCACCTAAATATAGATATACATGAAAAAATAGATATATATGGGGTAGATATTATCTAAGGAAGATTTTATCTAAGAAAAGTATTACCTAGGGAAGGTATGATCTAAGGAAAGTGTTATTCAGGGAAGGCTTTATCTGGGAAAAACTTATCTAGGGAAATTCTATATAGGGTAAGACTTATCTTCTTACCTATAAATAGGAATCTTAGGAATTCATTTTCTTTGTTCATTTCTTCTATTCTTCTCTCTATACGTTAGTGTTCTAACCAATAATCTCCGATGCGATGCGATGTTCTGTCCGATCAATTCAGGAACCATCTAATAAATGCCAAAGTGCTGTACTTTGTGAATTTCGGTAAACGGAATCCAAAGTGCTATACTTTGTGAATTTTGTTAAGGTTCGAATCTCGTGACTACCGTTAGGTTTGATTTGGGTTTTACACAAATACGTATTCCATTCTGTTAAACTATATGTTTAACTATCAGAATACTCCCAAATATACAATCAAACAAGCTGTTAAATCATCAGAAGATTCAAAACAATAAAGTATACGCTTAATTATCAGAAGGAGTAGAATCAAGAAGCTTGTTAAATCAATACTGCATGCTTATGAAGTGAGTCATTCTCTTTTTATCAAATTATTTCCAAAACCCGATTTATTTCAAAGTTATAATTACAGGGATTAAGTCTTTGTAATCACCAAATTACAGCCGGTATGTGGGGTTTTGTATACATTACTTGATAACCGTCACCATTGGACAACGAGTTAGCCAAGGGGTGATATGACACAGTCACAGACACCAATTGGACAACGAGATAGCCAATAGAAGGTCGAGTGACAAATATTGTGGGTATATGGTTGATAAACAGAAACATTGTAATCGCTCTTAATACTGTAAATTATAACAAATATGTTTTTGTGCAAACTGAATGAATTCACTCAGTATTTCCTGCTGACAAAATCTTTTTAAAATGCATTTCAGGTAATTACAGTAGATTGGAATAAGAGTTGGATACGGCACCAAAAAGGCTTACAGAAGTGGCTTGATTTATCAATTAAATTAAATTAAGAAAAAATGTTTTATGTATTCGAGTTTATCCTATATTAACGCTACCTTTGTAAAACATGGGTTTATCCCATCTATTTAATAAATAAAATCCGGTGTTTCTAAACTCTGATATTTTTCCTAACTTACGGTCCTGATGAAATTTCCGCTGCAATGTTTTCAAAAATAACCACCGGTACCACTTGGCTGTCCGCGGCTCCCGATTCCGTCCAGGGTGGGGTCGGGGGTCGTGACACCCAAGGACCGTCAGGCTTGGGAGAATCTCTTTAACTAAAAATCCTGACTTGCCGGAGCTCCCAAGTTGGTAATCGTGGAGCAGGAATCGACATCTTTCTTGAGAAATTAAAAATTGTTATATTTCGATTTACAGGTGGTATTGTTGATAAGAACTTACAGGTGGTTAATCAAGGTCATTATGTTGAACTTGAGTTAACTTTCATGCAAGTGGTTTAAAGAACAAAATGATGAGTTAATCCCTGATCTTACAAGTGATGTGTAAAATCAACAAAACTAATTTTCCAGGAAAACCATTTTGATTAAAACAAACTAAAGTGTTTTGAAATCATAATGGGAAAATAGTTTGTTGTCAGGGGGAGTTCTGATTGTTTATGCCAAGTGAATGGAGAATTGAAGCAATTCTCATCGGTTTGTCAAATTTTCTTTAAATGGTTTTGAATTTTAGGGGGAGTAAGATATTTCAGAAAATCCAAAAACATTAGAAAATTTGAAAAATACAAAAACATGATAAAATCTAAAAATCCAAAAACATTGAAAAATTCAAAATGAGTTTTGTTGTGAAAAAGAGGAAATGATAGTACATCAGTGGACTATCACAACATGCTAAAGAATTGGAAAGTTAAATATGTGATAAACGGTCTCACTGATGATATGCCAGTAGGTTTTTATACATTCAGTAGATTGTTGTCAAGATATAAACCTAAATATCAAATACTTACTTATCTCGTGGGGAACATCTCTCGGATATATGGGTAACCCCCGAAATCTTGTTTAAAGGGCTTTCTATTTCTGATATACTAGGTCTTTGTGCGTGATGATATCTGGGGTATTATACCAGGACTTCTGATTTTGCGGGAGCAATAGCCTAGTCCTCGTATAATGCTCTGCACTGCTTTAATCATAAAGCCCACCCTCAGCATAAAAATGAAGAAACATTGAAAAATGCTAATCATGTGCTGTTGAAGAAAAGATCCCCAAATGGGACACACATAAAAGACGAGCCATCATCTCTTTGTCTGAACAGAAGTTCTAACCTTCTCATTGCCTCGCATTACCCGTTTACAGATATCATTAGTGTACACTCACCTGTAAGACTGAATATAGAAGTCTGGATACGGGAGTATATTCTGAGGTGGGACACGCGAATAAGTTTAAGTGCTTAAAACACTAATTCTCGTATCTCGAAACAGTTGAACTTTGTGTGAAAATTTAAGTGGATCAATATACTGACAATCTAAGTGAATCGTTTAAAAACTTAAAATGTTTAAAGCTTAACGGTGTTGTGATTTGTCTCAAAAACTGATATGATCCTCTTACACAAACTCACAAAAATATTGTTTGTAAATATTTCTTTACTGCTTTTCATTAAAAAAAATCCAAAAAGATTTTCGGAGTGTTTTAGCATAAAATTTTGAAAATTCAAAAAGATTTTATTTCATCTTATTTTCGACAACTGATGTTGAAAAGCTGATTTTCAAAATTCCAAGTGCTAAATATGATGAACAACAGGTTTGGGAGAGTTTGTTTAGAAATAAGAAAAATGGAATTCTTTCAAGTGATCATCAGAGATTATAAATGTTAAAGCATTTTGAACGATATCTACAAGTGGTTTATAAATTTGTCAAATTTTTAAATTTGTGAAATTTATTTTGAGGTAGAGTCTGTGCAGGTAGAAGCAGCTAGATTTCGACTCCTAAGGATATGCAGATTCAAGCCAGGTTCCAGATCTTGTGGCTACGGAGAGTCAGGAAACGGTCCTGAACCTGTGAAAGCTGCAAAGCATAAGCAGAGTTTGAGCCAGGTTTCCGATCCAAAGTCTGTAAATTGTGAAGTCCAGACTGCGATCCCAGCGTATCGAAAGGGGGAGTCTGAAGACTTTAAAGCCAGAAGCTGCTGATGCTGAAAAAGGATAGAGCCAGGATTGAGATTCTGGGAGAGAAAGAGAAAAAGAGAGAGAAAGAGAAAGATTGAGTCTTACAATGTCAAATACTTTGGAGAGAGCGAGAAGACTGATAAAGACTGAAGAGTTGACTTACTGAAGACTCGTACTGAAGACTTCGTCAACATCCATGGGGGAGTCTGTTGGTGCATATGTCTGTCGACTTCGTCTTGTATCGAGTCTTGTAATAGAATTGATAGATCAAGTCACGTAGAACGAGAAAAACGGGAAACATAGCTGAACAAGCCACTTCACACGAAGTGACAAGACCAGTTCATACGAACTGGCAGTTCGCACGAACTGGCAGTTCGCACGAACTGGTACATGCCAATTCATGCGAAGTGGCAATGGCTATATATAGGAGGTCGTGTCAATTCATTTGTAACGTTTGGATTCCGGTAGCGAAGCTCTACCGAAGTATCTCCACGCTGTAAATCGCCATCAAATCAATACAAGAGATAGTTAAAGTGATTCTAGTGTGAATTCAGCTGAAATAACATCGATAGGTCTGTTTCCGCCTTTCGTATTGATGGAGATCTCTTCTGAACGACTCGTTTAGGTCGGATCTTGATCCTATCATACTTAAAGAATTCTGTGCGAAGGGTAATGTAGTTTGTAGTGTGTGTATTGAATTCTAAGCTCAACTCATTTAACCTTCTGGGTTGACAACTCTATTTATAGAGAGTTTGGATCTGAATAAACATTTGTTTATTCATCACTTGCTCTGACAAAGGGACTTTTTGACAAATTCATTGAATTAGTTATTGCCAACTTGTTACTTTTTGGGTTTGTGTCAGGGCTTATCTCTAAGACAAGTTGGTCTACTAGAATTTCTGCTGACCAGCTTATGAGAATTCTGATGAACTTTATCATCAGAAATTCTGATGATCAGACTTACTAGATTCTGATGATAAGCATCAGATTTATCATCAGACTTCATCATAATGGTCTTGTCTGATTATCTTCTTTGTCTTGATCTTTTCCTGATACTAAGTGAAGATGTATCTTTCATTTCTTGTTGTCACTTTATTATGTAGACACCTTTTTAGTGATACTTCTTGACTACATCTTCAGTTGATGATCAGGTTGATCATCTTTTTCTTCAGTACTTACATTAAAGTTTCCTAACAATTTTCCCCTAAGTATTGTAAGAAAAATAAACTACCTTATGACAGATGAATATACTTAAGAAAAATTTCCCAAACAGTGGAAACAAAATTTGCAAATTACAAAGTACTTTAAAGACATATTACATAACTGAACAATCATGAAAATTTAACTTGTCTTTAAACTAATTTTGCACGTTTGTCCACATCTCCTGTCTTCAGCTGTTTCTTGTAATGGATGAATGTCTTGCAAATGTAATACATGCCCTTGTACCATATTCTTGCTTGTACGCATTCATCAATCATCTGCTCAATCTCCAGTCTCTCTTTTTCTTTGTTCTTCCCTTTCTTTTGAAGTTGTTCCTGCTTTTTGTTCATGCACTCTTTGATTTATTTCAATGTTTGGTTGGAGTACTTGCAGATGTCAACACTTCTGAAAAGAGCCTTATTATCTTCAATATCTCTGAAAACAACACAGAGATTTTGTCTATCTTTAATCTTGGGCAGTTCAAAGATATCTCCAGTTCTTGCATGATCTTTCAGCTCTAAGGGAATTGAAGTGTCAGGTAGTGTGACGTGGACCTTCTTCTGAAGTACATAGTTATAGTTGATACATAAATCAAAATCAGCGAAAGCTATTCTTTCAAATAGCTTTATTCATGCTTTCGATATGCTTTTGAGTGCTCTTCTCACAAACTAAGTGTTGCCCTTTTCTTTTTCATAATGATTTTTCATAAATAGAAGATCCAAAGGATGTAGTTAATCAGCCAAGTCTCCATCTGTTATCTTCTGTTATGTTCCATCTTGTCTGAGAAGAGTGTATCTGTTTTGTACATAGTGTCCTCCCATGTCATCTGTACCCATTATTCGTTCATCCACTTTCAGAACTCTTTTTATTGGATTGAAATTGCTGTAATGGATGCTTCCTCTTCCTCTTTCTAATCTTTCCTCCCTTATGCCCCTGCTGCAAGGACTTTCTGGTCTTTTCAGCTCATCTTTCTCTGTCCAGTAGTATTCCCTAAGGTTGTATTCAGGGAACATCATAGCATCTCTGTCAATTTCTTGAACTAAGACTGTTCTACCTTCAGGAGTTTTTCTCTTTACAATCTGTGGCTGTTTTGAAGATTGAGCTGTATCTTCCCAATTTTTTATAGCTTGCTGGGTTATGTCTTTACTCAAGACAGTATCCACTGATGAGGTTTGTCTTGGACCAGACTGAGGGATTGTAACATTTAAATCAGAGAGAACTATAAAGGTGAGGGTGCAAACCTTTTATCATTTCTTTCTTTGAGACTGGTGGAGATGGACCCATTGAAGTGGTTCCAGCTTGAGTGATTGGAGGGACAATTGATTGCAGCCTGATGGTCTTAGGGACCTCCAGATGAGAGGCTTCTTTGGGAATGGGTTTCATGATTTCCTTGGGGTCAACACTAACCAGTCTGGCAATGTTGAAGTGCATTCTCTTCATGAGGGATTGCACTTCTACCACAAGTTTGGCATTATTGACTTCATTTTCCTGCACTTTTGCAAATTCAGCTTGGTTCTTTTCCTACAGTTTAGCCCATTCTTTGATCAGATTCTCAATGGCATCTGTGATGCTATTGTTGTTGGCCCTTAGATTTGTGATCTCCTACAGAACTTTGTTGGAGCTGCTTGATTGTCTTGACTCCACAGCATCTTTGACTTGTGTTTTAATCTTCTCCATTTCTGTGAAGATTTTCTGAATTTCTGATGCAGAGATGCTGGTTTCTGGTGTCTCCTCTTGTTGTTTTTGCAGAGCTTTCAGAGCTTCAGTGTTCCTTTCAGACTATGTCTTGATGAGTTCCACTAATTCTGACAGGGTCTTCAGTTCAGCTCTTTGACCCTTTACCTCTGACAGCAGCTGATAAGCTTTTCTTCAATTGGATTTTTCTTGCGGACATTGACTATATCATCCAGGGCTTTCTGAAGTTGTTCTTGTGTCATAGTTGGTGGTTCAGTGATATTTAGAACAACAGATGTTCCTTCTAACTCACCAGTTGCAAACACATTTGCAGCTGTTTTGGAAATTTCTGGTGCACCCTTGGATTTACCAGAATCTGGTGCATCCTTATGTATGCCAGAATCATCTCCACCAGATGTGAAAAAAAAAATTTCACCCTGGATTTCCTTATATCCTTGAATCATTCCAGTGAATGATTCTCCATAATTTGTTGAGACAAACA
The DNA here is from genome assembly GCF_002127325.2 of Helianthus annuus. Taxonomy (NCBI): domain Eukaryota; kingdom Viridiplantae; phylum Streptophyta; class Magnoliopsida; order Asterales; family Asteraceae; genus Helianthus; species Helianthus annuus. Next base: position 130,987,682 of record NC_035440.2, read on the forward strand.
TATTATCTCCACCCAGATTTCCTTGATTAGTTTCCTGATCTCCATCCGCTGGGATCTCAATCTCCTCCTCATCATCTGATTCAGAGTTGAGATGAAGTGAACTAAATACCTCCTCATTAACAACAGTTTTTCTATGTTTAAGTTTATATCATGCAGTAATTGATTCTTCATAATTTGACTTATTTATAGAAGTATCAATTAAAACGGTGTTTAAAGGAGAACATGTACCAACAACATGTGATTCTTCATAGTGTAGGATTTCTGTGTCTTGATGGGTTTCATCTTCAAGGTGGAATCCAGCTTCAGGATTCTGATGGCTTTCCTCAAATTCTGGTGCTTCCCTGTTTTCTGGTGAATTTCTGATTACCAGATTGAGGTCTCCTTCAGCAGCTCCTGAATTTGATGTCCATGATTTTTGAACTTCTTCTTCTGGTGAAGAAGAGCAGTCATAAACTTCAATAGTGGGTGCATATGTGGGCGTGTCTGATTTGTTGTGGATCTCCTCATGTTTCGGTCTCTATGGTGAACATAGTTCAATCAGATTCAACATACTTTTTTAGTAACATAGGGACATCCCTGTCTGATTCCCGCCATTGATTTGCACTCCATGGCTTCATTGTTGTTGAACTCCAAACAGCTTCTAAGATAGAAATTTCCACATTCCTTTCTTCAAAGGTTTCAGTAATAAAGATTGAAATGAACCTTGGGTATGGTAAATGAGAAGAGATTCTCCCATTTCTTGTGAGGATTGATCTTTTTATCAGATTGTAGATTTCAGTCCCATTATCAAGTTTGAACCCAGTTATGAGTCCATACATGATTGATAGAATTGATTGACTAACTTGATCAGCTCCTCCTATCTTTGAAGTGAGACATTTATTCAATGTCTCCATCATGACCTGCCAGAAGGCTGGCAGTTCATTTCTTCTGAAATCACCAATTCTGGTGATCTTCTTCTTCTTATATCCTAGCTCAATAAAGAAATTGATCAGTTCCTCCTTTCCTATGGTTTCAATGTGGTGTCATAAACAGGAAGCTCAAGCCATTGTCTAACACTTTCAGGGGTTAAAGTCATAGAGACATTTCCCCATATATGAGCAGTGACTTGATTTTCCCCATCTTCTCTGAAGGTGCTGATAAATTGTTGTAACATTTTTTCCGGTATATCTCTTGTTTTGGTCATTGCTCTTGAGATTGGACATCTCAATAGGAATTCCACCAAAATTTGACATTTTTCATCATATACAGAATGCTCTGTATTCATCAGTAAATTGTTCTCCTTCATTGGCAAAAATTGATGGTCTTCGGCCATTGCTGAATCGGAATGTTGAGATTGACTTCGGCCATTGCTGAATTCTGAAAGTAAGGGATTGATTATGAGGAATTTTGGCTTTTGAAAACAAAGGGTTTTTAGGGTTTAAGGCTTTTATGAGGAACAAGGTGAGTGTTGAAGAATTCTGCTAAGGTTGGGCTTTTATAGTGAGAGGTTTAGTAGAGATTTAGTTGTTATGGGAGTTGAGGGGACATGGATCGTGGGTTGTAATGGCGGTTAATAGGTCATTAATTACCTTTATTACCGTTAGACCGTGCGATGTGAGGTTGATTCAGAAAATAACCGTTGGATCATGGGTATCAAGGTGAAATTAATGGGTATTATCCGTGCAAACGTGGATTTTTGATCAACTTGTATTTTCTTCAATCATTCCTTTTGTTTAGAAAAATAAATGAATCTGACTGGAGAATACTAACCGTCACATGACACCTTTTCCTTTTGTGGGACCCATTTGTAAAAAAATGGTCCAATAATCTGCCTTATAGAGGGTTTTATATTCTTCCCCTTTTTTGAAAGTCAAAATTCATTTCTGATGATGTCATCAGAAAGAAATCCCATTTTATGATGAATTTGAACAACTCTTGTTGATGATGTTTTCTGTTGTCTAGTTAACAGAAGTCAACAGAATGAGAAGTTCCCCCTTGATAGAGTGTTCTAGTATCCTCTTTTTTTGGGATAAGAGGGAATGAGTAAAGGATCAGAAGAATGACTTACATATGGCTTTCTGGTAGGATCCAAGTCTGTTTTTCTTTTTTCAAGGAATTTTTGTGAAAAAGTTTTAAATGATGAATGATGATGTATTGTTTTCCAAAATTTTCACACGGTTTTTATCTCATTTAATTATTGTCATTCCTTTTTGAAGTTCAACTGTCCAGAAATTTCTGTTTTTCAATATCTTTTGAACCAAAAAAATTTTTTGTCAGATTTTGAAGTTATGTTACCAGATTTCAACTTAATGTCACCAGAAACTTAAAGTTTTGTGACAAATGTTATGTTTCTGATGAACACAAGTTGTTTTGTGGTATCAATTTTTCTGTTTTACTATATGCCTTTTACCCATTTGTTTTTCCTTCCCCCCAACCAGTTAACAGAAAACAATTTTGTAAAAACATAATATATTAACTTTTAAACAAATATAAACAAAAACAACCTAATCAAGTTCTATCCTTTCTTCTCCATAGATGGTCTGATGGAATAGCCAAAGAGGGGTCTCCAAACCAGTGTTATGGTCAGTTGGTATGAGTACCGTGTGCCTGATATTCTGTAGAAGTATCACTTCTACTCTGGGGTACCATGCAGGAATACCTCCAAATCCCAGCTAGCTAGTGATTATCCTCATAAGAAAACGAGGATACACTAAGAAAGGCCTGGCAGACCACAGTTGCTGTAATATCTTTCATTAGATAATGAGAGAAATTATAAGGGATGTCCTGTACAAGTGCATGTATAGGTTCCATCAACCTGTAGGAGATTTCGTGATGGTTAATGATTTTCTTGGAAAAGCATGCCCCCATTTGAGTTACCAATTACTACCATGGCTTGATGAAGCCAGTTTTGGAGATTAGCCTATTTGGGTTATCTATTGTACCCCATTTGGTCTAGGGTTTCATTAATCCGTGCTCTTGTAAAGATGAGAACATCGTCTTCATCATTAAGGTTTAAAACCCTTCTAATGATGTCCTCTGTGATGATTATAGGTGTGTCAAACACATAACTTCCAATGGAAGTTAAACCCCTTCCCTCATGCAGCAGTAATGTTGCATTTTTTCAGAACATCTTCAAGATGTCTAGATAGACCATAATGTGTGCTGAAAGGGCGTAGGCCAAAGGGCTTTGCATGAGCATGTTTAGGATGATATGGCATCCTTCCCATGCTGGACCCTCAAGGCTAGTCCTGATTCTTAAGTTATGGTATGGATGGTGTGGAAGTGGAAAGCAATCAGGGCTAATACTTGCCATTTTTTGGTGAAAAATGTATGAAGAAGATGAAAAAGTTTTCTAGGGTTTTTCAGATGAAAGTGACTGACTTAGCTTAAAGTGGTAGTCATTTATAGTGATAGTTAAGTTTGCCTTATAGTGGACCAAAAGTGTGTGTCCCTTGTGTGATTTGAGAAAGAGGGTTGTATCAATTGTACCTTCGATGAAGCCAAAATTGATTAGGAGGTTTGATAATGTTTCATACTATGCTCTTGGAGCTTGCTTCAATCCATACAGGGCTTTGTTTAGTTTCTAAACATGATTTGGAGATTGAGGATCAACAAAGCCTTCTAGTTGATGCACATACACTTCTTCTTCAATTTCACCATTCAGAAATGCAGACTTAACATCCATCTGATAAACTTTTATATTATTTGAGGCAGCATAAGCTAGGAATATTCTTACAGCTTCAAGCCTAGCTACTGGTGTAAAGGTTTCATCATAGAGTATGCCTTCTTGTTGACAATAACCTATGACCACCAGCCTTGCTTTATTCCTTGTTATGATGCCTTGTTCATCAGACTTGTTTCTGAATACCCATTTGGAACCAATGACAGATTTATTGTTTGGTTTGGGTACCAGATCCCACACATGACTCTTTTCAAATTGGTCAAGCTCTTCTTACATTGCTTGGACCCAATCTGAGTCATTCATTGCTTCCTTGACAGATTTTGGCTCAATTATGCTTAAAAATCCAACATAAATACATTCATGACCTGTGGTAGATCTTGTCTTAACACCTACTTCAGGGTCACCAATGATGTCAGCTAGTGAGTGTCCCCTGATCCATCTTAAGTTGTTATGTGAACTTGTACTTCCTGATGGATTGGAAGCTTCCCTCTGATCTGTGACCTCAGTGTTGTCAAGAGGATCAGAATTATGTTGTATAATTTGATTTTCTGGTGAAATTCCAGAACTCTGATCATTTTGTACATTTTCTGATGGAGGTTCTAGATCATCTGCAGGGTTAGTACATGACATATTTTTGTTTGATATCTTTAGCATATGGTCATGTTCTAAAAGTTCTTTAGATAACTTGTTATGAAGATCTTCAGAATTTTCAGGTTGTTTTGACAAGCTTATATCTTGTAAAATTTCATCAGAAATCTTGGTTTCTGATGAATCATCAAAAGACACATATAAGCTTTCCCTTATTGTCCTTGTGTTTAAAATAAATATTCAATGAGCTTTGGAGGACAATGATTAACCAAGAAAAATTCCTTTTTCTACTTTTCTGTTAAACTTTTCCAGACTATCAAAATCATTAAAGAGAAAACAATTACAACCAAATGTGTGTAAAAATTTGATGCTTGGGATCCTTTGGTTGATAATGTTATATGGTGTTTTCTGATGTCTCTTGTTAATAATAGACCTGTTTTGTGTAAAGCATGCATTTGAGATAGCTTCAGCCGAAAAATAAGTGGGCAATCTGGCATAGGCAAGCATTGTTCTCACTGCTTCTACCAGAGTCCTATTCCTTCTTTCTACAACTCCATTTTGTTGTGGAGTTCTTGGAGCAGAAAAATCATGAGATATTCCTTTGCTTACAAGGAAAGTCTTAAATTTTGCATTTTTGAATTTTGTTCCATTATCAGATCAATCCTTCTCACAGGTAATTTCAACAGATTTTCAGTTTTTCTGATGAAATTAATGATCAGATTTGGGGTTTCACTTTTCTTTCTTAGAAATTCAACCCATGTGTACATAGAATAGTCATCTACAATGACTAGAATGTATTTATTTATAGAAAAACAAGTTGTTTGTACAGGTCCACAAAGGTCCATGTACAAAAGTTCCAAATTTTCAGAAAATGAATATTCTGAAACTATTTTGTGTGGGCCTCTTTTTGATTTGCCAAGCTCACATGCTTCACATATCTTATCCTTTTTGGATGATATGTATGGTAAACCTTTTACCAGATTTTTGTTTGCTGTTTGGTTTAGAGTTTTGAAATTTAAGTGAGCAAGCCTTTTATGCCATAACCAACTATTTCCTTTATTTTCAGTAGAAAATAAGCATAATTGAGGATGCTCAATTTCTTCTCTGAAATCAAAGTAATAGATGGAGTTTCTAATGAACTACATCTGTAACAACCTTATAATGTTGATTCGTAACAATAGATGATGTTGATTCATACGAATCAATGTCAATTCGTATGAAACTGCTTGATTCGTAATTAACACTCCAGAACCGTAATAATCTCCAGATTCATACGAAACAGACCTAGATTCCAGATTCATATGAAACCCTAGGTTCGTATGAAACAACAGATCCGTATGAAACTAATACTCAGATTCCAGATTCATAAGAGATGATTAACCCAGGTTCGTACGAATGTATAAATTGTTGATTTGTATTCCAGATCTTGATTCGTATGAAACTCCTTGTTTTTGATTCGTACAAATCAAGTTGATTCGTACCAAGTAGATTCATACCTACACACCCCTTGATTCGTACGAATCTACTCAACAAACCCAGATTTGTACGAATCTAATCAATTCGTTCAAACTCAGCAGGGAAAAACACAGTCTAGTTCTTCATGTTTTTCATCAAAATGAACAAGATTTACTTTGAAATTTGTTGTGAAACTTTGTAGGGTTTATCAAAAATGTTTTTCGCACATTATATCAAAAATTCAAACATTTTTATCCCTTAAATCTTTGTAAATCTAAGTTTAAAGTTCAAAAAGTGAAGAAAGTGAGTAGAAGAAGAAAATATGAAGAATTTGATGCAATTCAGCTCCGAATCTGATAAAATTTCATGAATTCTTGTATCTCTAATCGGTGCAATCGATCTCCCGCTCTGATACCATTTGTGGATTCGTGTCCGGATCGAATTTGTACTTCCAATGATTGTGAAGATCACGTATCACGTGTGGAATCCATGTATGTGAGTGGATCAGACACAAGAACGTAATTATAATGCGTTTCTATTGAAGATTTGACAATTATAAGCACCTTGAAACACTTGGAGATAGTTTCTCTCTCTAGATCTCCAAAATGGCAAAAGTTCTTAAATGTTCAACACTAAAGGCCTATTTATAGGAGATGTCTAACTAGGGATGGTCCATTCGTACGGATGGACTCCCTTTCGTACTAATGGGCATTATTTCATATAATTATCATTTCTAAACCATGTGTTGAACATTTCTCAGCTACGATACGTAATTGACGAAAGCAATACACATACTTGTCACACCCCCAAATTACCACATAGGGTATGTCCCTATTGGAGGTGCAACGATCCAACAAAGAGCCACCAATCATATCAAACACGAGTTATAATGTATTGAAATACCCAATTGAAAGAAATGTATTGTTTGAAAAGTTAAACCAAAACCAAAGTACTGAGCGGAAGCATAAATGTATAAGTGTGTAAATGTATCAAAACCAAATCAATATAATTGTTTATTATGACCACAACCACTCCAGCAGCATCAGACGGCAAGCTCCCAAGTTCCTTCAATAGTTACCTACAAGCATGTAAACAAGTGTGTCAGACTACGCTGGTGAGTTCAAGGTTTGTGTTTGTTTACCAAGTTGTGTTACCGATCATGTGAGTAAAACAGTTTACAAGACGATATGTTGTTTGTTGTTATGATGTTTGATGTTTCGATGTTTCGATGTTGTTATTACTCGATTACCGAATGGCCATATGATATGTGATTGCCAACCCCAATGCCTCTATCAAAGCATTGGTCATGTTTTAAGGTAATTAGTTCACGCCCGTTCTCCTCGAACGTCGTGAGGGTGCCAAACCTAATAGCGCTATCAACTAATAACCCCCGTTGCCCTACAAGCAACGTGCCGGTAGATATTGTGGTCTTACAATGATAGAAAACTGAGTACAATAACCAACATCCCATTACCCATGCATTCCTCCTCGGAACGTTACCCGTTATCCCTTCCCTGGGATCCATGCTTGAGAAAAGAGCAATGAACTCACCTTTGTTTTGCTCGGTAAGATTAAAGTATGTGTTCACAGTCAATCCAATCCTATTATGGTTTCAGTACCAGTCAGTTACTTACACGCATAGATCCTATATCTTTATTATGCAAGTATGAACAAACTTGGCACATATTATCACACGAGTTATAGCGAGTATTCAAGTCATATATACCTTCACATCACAAATTCATACCATTCTAAATATGTATCAGATAACATCACGTTTTAATTCCCAATTGGTCACACACTCTACAATACAATTCATACACTAACAGTTTGCTTTGAACTTGACTAGTGCGGTCCAATAGCAATTCACCAGCCCAAAAATACAAGACTTACCAAAGTGCCCGGCCCAAGTTAAAAGAAAACAGTCCATCAACTCTACAATCCATTTAACAAGTATCAACTAACCAATATATATATACCACCAGTTAAAGTATTCGGCCCAAACAAAAATCCCAAATCATGCGTTTAATGTTCAGAACAGTTATCAAATAACAACTAAATCATGCCATCTAAGGAACAATTAAATCATACAAATTATGTATAACTTCTATATGGATCTAATACACCTAGTCACAGAGAATCCCGTTCAATAATTACATGGTTAATTTTATGATATCCATTCATCATTTATCTAGTAAAAGGAGCACAAAATTCCCAGCCCACCGTCCCATATTACAGTTCGTGTGGGTGAGTGTGTGTGGCCCAGCTTAATATAAATATGCATATTAATAGCTACGTCCAACTTAATATCCTAGTGAATGAAGCATCAAAATTATTTATCATTAAGCATGCTACTAATTTACAGCCACATCACAAATATCTTGCGAACCAAATCTATCCAACTACTTAACCAAAAATCATACATCATGGCAATCAATTTACATGTAGTCATCATCACTGTTTCGACACACAACATCAATGCGGATTTAATCGACATCGGCTATCCGTTATATCTAGTTCATTAGCACTTTTAATAGCATGCACTCTAAACGTTATTTAACATACACGAATCATAATATCATTTTTTTTCACGTCTACGATCACACATATATTGCACATAAACGAGATCCTCAATTTATAAGTTAGCGTAACCATAAAACTACTAACCAAGAACTTGATTGTAGAAGATGAATGCTCGAAAATAATGAGAGGGGGAACCTTCTGCCGTTCGTGATGTGATCTTGAGAGAAGAATAGGGTTTGTAAAGATTGCATAAATAATATCTACGCATACTCCTTTGGCATATATACGTGATACCCATGTAGGTTTGGGTCCGGTTAGGTTTAGAAACCTTGGGCAGTTAGGTTGTTTAGAAACCTTGGGCCAAGTTTTGGGCTTAGAGAGAAGATACAGGCAAGTTAGATGTATAATTCGGCCCAAGTTTATAACTAGACGATTTGGCGCAATGCATTGCTTATTCTACTACGAACATACGAAGACGCCACTGCGATATAAGAAATCAAGCACATAGGACACGTTTAACTACTTCATGTATAACTAACATACACCTCTAAATGTTTAGTGATGTACACGCGAAGTCCACAAAGTCTCGTATGGTCGTAACATAAAGATAATTGAACGTAAAGACACACGCCAAAGGTTGTAGAGTTAAGTCATACTAACCTCAAGTATCCGGGTTGTCACATCATCCCCAACTTGAAAGAAATTCCATCCCGAAATTTGACAAGTAGGCACCGAGGAGTGAAGTGATAAGTCAAAGTTGTTGCGGATTTTGCTCAGGTGTCACATCATCCCCAACTTGAAGAGGAATCTCGCCCCGAGATTCACCAGTTTTGCTTGACTCTGCTTTGTCTTTGGGAAAGAGGTGAGGGTACTTTAGTTTCATCTGATCCTCGCGCTCCCACGTGAACTCCGGTCCACGTCTTGAGTTCCAACGAACCCTAACGATGGGAATACGACTGTGTTTACGCACTTTGACCTCACGGTCCATGATCTCGATGGGTTCTTCAACAAACTGCAACTTGTCGTCGATTTTTAACTCTTGAAAAGGTACCGCTAATGGGTCGTCAACATAACACTTCTTTAGCTGTGATGCATGAAATACATCGTGAACATTACCCAACTCAGTAGGTAACTCCAACCTATAAGCCACCTTACCGATACGCTCAAGAACTTTAAACGGCCCAACATAACGTGGATTCAGCTTGCCGCGCTTCCCAAAGCGTACAACCCCTTTCCACGGTGAGACTTTCAGCATGACGCGGTCATTCACTTCAAACACTACCTCTTTGGCACGCTTGTCAGCATAGGCCTTCTGGCGGTCACGAGCAGCTGCCATACGTTCTCTGATTTTCATGATCATATCTGAAGTTTCGAGTACCATCTCAGGACCTGTGATCTGACTATCACCCACCTCAGCCCAGCAGAGGGGTGAACGACACTTCCTCCTATACAGTGCCTCAAATGGTGCCGCTTTGATACTGGTGTGGTAGCTGTTATTGTAGGAAAACTCTACCAACGGCAAGTGCTTCTCCCATCCTTTCCCAAAATCAATAACGCATGCCCGCAGCATATCCTCTAGTGTCTGAATAGTGCGCTCACTCTGACCATCCGTTTGTGGATGATAAGCCGTGCTCATATCGAGACGTGAGCCGAATGACTTATGCATGGCCTGCCATAACTCTGAAGTAAAACGAGGATCTCGATCAGAAATAATAGAAGTCGGCACCCCGTGCCTAGAAACCACCTCTTTAAGGTACACTGCTGCGAGCTGCGAATACTTATCTGTCTCCTTGATTGCTAGGAAATGTGCTGACTTTGTGAGACGGTCGACAATCACCCAAATAGTATCGTTCCCAGCCTGTGTTCTAGGTAACCCCGTAACAAAATCCATAGCAATTTGTTCCCATTTCCACATAGGTATCTCCGGCTGCTGAAGTGGACCCGAAGGCTTCTGGTACTCTGCCTTGACCCTAGCACAGGTCAAACACTTACTCACGTAGGTGGCAATAATAGCTTTCATGTTCGGCCACCAATACAAAACCTTGAGGTCCTGGTACATCTTATCAGACCCTGGATGAATAGAATATCGTGACTTGTGTGCTTCGTCCATCACAAGTTCTCGAAGATCACCCAATGAAGGAACCCATATCCGTTCCATGAAGTAGTAGATATTGTCTGACCGTTGCTCGAACTTCTTCTTGTGTAGACCTCGTAATCCTTCGGCTTCGATATTTTCTTCCTTTAACGCTTCAATCTGAGCTGAACGAATCCGGGCAGGTAAATCAGAGTGAATAGTAAGCTGTAGGGCACGAACACGCTTCTGTTTCGGTTCCTTGCGACTAAGGGCATCAGCTACAACATTAGCTTTACCCGGATGATACTTGATAGCACACTCATAATCATTAAAAAGCTCGACCCAACGACGTTGCCGCATATTTAATTCCTTCTGGTCGAAGATATGTTGAAGACTCCTGTGATCGGTATAGATGGTACACTTGGTACCGTACAGGTAATGCCTCCAAATCTTCAACGCAAAGACTACGGCTCCTAACTCCAGGTCGTGTGTCGTATAATTCTTCTCGTGTACCTTCAACTGTCGAGAAGCATAAGCTATCACCTTGTCTCGCTGCATCAACACACAGCCGAGACCCTGAATAGACGCATCGCAATAAACCACAAAATCTTCAGTACCTTCTGGTAGCGATAAAATCGGCGCGCTGCACAACTTCTGCTTTAAGAGCTGGAAAGCTTCTTCCTGGTTCGATCCCCAAGAATAAACAACTTTCTTTTGAGTCAGGGCGGTGAGGGGTTGAGCAATCTTAGAAAAATCCCGAATAAACCGACGATAATATCCCGCAAGACCAAGAAATTGACGCACCTCCGAGGGATTCTTTGGTGCCGCCCAACTTCGAATAGCGTCGATCTTGGCAGGATCCACATGAATACCCATTTTGTTAACGATGTGCCCGAGAAAGTGTACTTCCCGAATCCAGAAGTCACACTTAGAAAACTTTGCGTACAACTGCTCCTTCCTCAGGAGCTCCGAAATAAGACGAAGATGGCGCTCGTGGTCTTCCTTGTTCTTGGAGTAGATCAGTATGTTGTCAATGAAAACGATAACGAAGTCGTCAAGGTAAGGTTTGCACACGCGGTTCATGAGATCCATGAAGACCGCTGGTGCGTTGGTCATCCCAAATGGCATAACCAGAAATTCATAGTGGCCATACCGCGTTCGAAAAGCTGTTCGAGGCACATCCTCCTCTCTAACCCGTACCTGATGATATCCTGACCTCAAGTCAATCTTGGAATAGAAACTTGACCCTTGCAGCTGGTCAAACAAGTCGTCAATGCGTGGTAAAGGGTAGCGGTTTTTGATTGTCACCTTGTTGAGCTCGCGATAGTCGATGCACATACGAAAAGACCCGTCCTTCTTCTTCACAAATAATACAGGGGCTCCCCAAGGAGAAGAGCTAGGACGAATGAAACCCCTGTCTAGTAACTCTTGAAGTTGATTCGATAATTCTTGCAACTCTCCTGGTGCAAGGCGATATGGAGCACGAGCAATCGGTGCTGCTCCTGGCTGGAGATCAATCTGAAATTCTACCTGACGATGTGGAGGTAAACCAGGGAGCTCTTCAGGAAAAACATCAGGAAACTCTCGAACAACAGGAAGGTCTTCGAGTTTCCTCTCGTCAGTCTGAGAGTCAGTAACAAGGGCCAACAGGGAAGGATAACCCTTACGTAGACAACTTAGAGCCTTCATGGCTGAGATAATACCTACTGTAGCACCGCTACGATGACCCTGAACCGATAAAGATTCACCACTAGCAAGGGGAATACGAACGACTTTCTCCTTGCAGAGAATTTCCGCCTGATATTTGGATAACCAATCCATTCCGACAACTACATCGAAGCTTCCGAGCGTGACAGGGAGTAGGTCAATGTCAAATACTTGACCTAAGAGATCTAATTTGCATCCCATGAGGACATGAGACGCTTCAATAGTTTTACCATTTGCTATTTCCACTACATGCTTAACAACAAGAGGTGTAGGACTCAATCCTAGACGACTACTGAACCCCGTAGACACATAACTCCAATCGGCGCCTGAATCAAATAATATAGAAGCATAAACACCATTAACAGAGAACGTACCAGTAACTACATTGCCATCGTTCCGAGCTTCACCAGCTCCAATAGTAAATCCACGCCCACGCGCCACGTTGCCCCCATTGTTCCCACCATTGCTCCCTGCGTTGTTACCACCTGTATTCTGTTTCAATTGTGGGCAATCCCGCTTCATATGCCCCTCAGCCCCACACTGATAACATCCTTTTCTAGACCCCTGACTCTGCTGAGATTGCTGCCCTTGCTGTCTCTGATTCGGCTGAGTCTGCTGCTGCTGCTGTTTTGGCTGAGGAGCCCTACAATCCTTGGCCTCATGGCCTACCTTGTCGCACCTGCGACAAACCCGAGCACACTGCCCATAATGATGAAACCCACATTTGCTACACTGAGGCTTCTTTCCCACATAAGAGCTCTGATTTTGATTCACTGAGGATGATTGGCTAAAGCTGCGAGTACTGCCAGTATCTGTCTTCTTTTGGGGCTGAATCGAGTGGGACGCCTTGTCCATATCACCCCACTTGCGCTTACTATCAGTGACAGGAGTAGTGGCTGTGGTGGTGGCAGCAGTAGCTTTAGAAACACACGGTGGTAGTGAGTTGCTTTCCACCTCCTGATCAATAATCTTGTGAGTCAACCGGACAATCTGGGTCAAGTTATTGAGGTTTGCAGCAGTAACCAAACCCTTCACTCGTGGAGGTAACCCCTTGATGAATAACTCGATCCTTCGAGACATAGGTCGAGACAAATTCGGACACAAGTCAGCCAACTCATACGACCGCTTCACGTACGCTTCAACCTCAGATCCCACCAGTTTCAGATCGTAATACTCGTTCTCTAGCTTCTGTATCTCATCACGAGGACAGTATTCCTCCCTTATTAATTCCTTGAAGTCGTCCCAAGTAGTAGCGTTTGCTGCATCAATACCCAGCAGCTGAACCTGGGCATTCCACCAGGTTAAGGCACCATCCTCAAGCGTGCCTGTCGCATACTTCACGCGGTCCCCCACGGGACAGTTGCACATAGCGAACACTGACTCAGCTTTCTCGAACCACCTCAATAGTCCCACAGCCCCTTCCGTCCCGCTGAAGGTCTGTGGCTTACAATCCATAAACATCTTGAACGTACAGGCAGGCTGGTTGTTCGGGTGCGCTGGGTGAAAGAAGATACAACACAGGAGTAAGAGTTGTGTACATGATACAGGATTAAAAGTATTTGGTACAGTTCATACCAGCTTGGTAGGCTGCCAGAGCCTCAGCCACACGTGTGTTTATCAGATTTGTTAACTCAGCCTGAGTCATGTTGATGCTACCACGTCCGTGTCCTCGTCCACTCATGTTTCTATATATGGAAATGAACTAATTTAGGAGTCGAAAACGAGGAAGGTGTTCAGGTTTATCACGTTAAGAACGATTAACTACCATGTTCATACACAAACAGGGAAGAACCCCTCTTACACTCGTTAAGCCTCATTGGGATTTGCATGCACCACGCGTTATTATTATGTGTGCACCCATGACAATAAGGCGGTTTGCATGCTCCTCTCGATGCTTCTTAACTTATGTTTGAAGTTTCTCCCACCCCAATCAACACAAAATAAGCACTACCAATAAGATTTGGATTTACTAGATGCAAGTGTTATGTTACACTATCAATGTGTCATGATGCCTACCATGTCGTATCGTGCATGCTATAAATATAGTTACGTTTACTAGGCATATAAAGCATAAGCTAACGAGGAACGAACCTTGCAGTCTGAAGCTGAGTGTCATGGTCATCGTTTGGATCAATTCGGTTATAGTCTGGTTTTATGAAAACATTTTAAAACCGAGTTCTCTATAACCAGTGGCTCTGATACCAAACTGTCACACCCCCAAATTACCACATAGGGTATGTCCCTATTGGAGGTGCAACGATCCAACAAAGAGCCACCAATCATATCAAACACGAGTTATAATGTATTGAAATACCCAATTGAAAGAAATGTATTGTTTGAAAAGTTAAACCAAAACCAAAGTACTGAGCGGAAGCATAAATGTATAAGTGTGTAAATGTATCAAAACCAAATCAATATAATTGTTTATTATGACCACAACCACTCCAGCAGCATCAGACGGCAAGCTCCCAAGTTCCTTCAATAGTTACCTACAAGCATGTAAACAAGTGTGTCAGACTACGCTGGTGAGTTCAAGGTTTGTGTTTGTTTACCAAGTTGTGTTACCGATCATGTGAGTAAAACAGTTTACAAGACGATATGTTGTTTGTTGTTATGCTGTTTGATGTTTCGATGTTTCGATGTTGTTATTACTCCAATGCCGAATGGCCATATGATATGTGATTACCGAATGGCCATATGATATGTGATTGCCAACCCCAATGCCTCTATCAAAGCATTGGTCATGTTTTAAGGTAATTAGTTCACGCCCGTTCTCCTCGAACGTCGTGAGGGTGCCAAACCTAATAGCGCTATCAACTAATAACCCCCGTTGCCCTACAAGCAACGTGCCGGTAGATATTGTGGTCTTACAATGATAGAAAACTGAGTACAATAACCAACATCCCATTACCCATGCATTCCTCCTCGGAACGTTACCCGTTATCCCTTCCCTGGGATCCATGCTTGAGAAAAGAGCAATGAACTCACCTTTGTTTTGCTCGGTAAGATTAAAGTATGTGTTCACAGTCAATCCAATCCTATTATGGTTTCAGTACCAGTCAGTTACTTACACGCATAGATCCTATATCTTTATTATGCAAGTATGAACAAACTTGGCACATATTATCACACGAGTTATAGCGAGTATTCAAGTCATATATACCTTCACATCACAAATTCATACCATTCTAAATATGTATCAGATAACATCACGTTTTAATTCCCAATTGGTCACACACTCTACAATACAATTCATACACTAACAGTTTGCTTTGAACTTGACTAGTGCGGTCCAATAGCAATTCACCAGCCCAAAAATACAAGACTTACCAAAGTGCCCGGCCCAAGTTAAAAGAAAACAGTCCATCAACTCTACAATCCATTTAACAAGTATCAACTAACCAATATATATATACCACCAGTTAAAGTATTCGGCCCAAACAAAAATCCCAAATCATGCGTTTAATGTTCAGAACAGTTATCAAATAACAACTAAATCATGCCATCTAAGGAACAATTAAATCATACAAATTATGTATAACTTCTATATGGATCTAATACACCTAGTCACAGAGAATCCCGTTCAATAATTACATGGTTAATTTTATGATATCCATTCATCATTTATCTAGTAAAAGGAGCACAAAATTCCCAGCCCACCGTCCCATATTACAGTTCGTGTGGGTGAGTGTGTGTGGCCCAGCTTAATATAAATATGCATATTAATAGCTACGTCCAACTTAATATCCTAGTGAATGAAGCATCAAAATTATTTATCATTAAGCATGCTACTAATTTACAGCCACATCACAAATATCTTGCGAACCAAATCTATCCAACTACTTAACCAAAAATCATACATCATGGCAATCAATTTACATGTAGTCATCATCACTGTTTCGACACACAACATCAATGCGGATTTAATCGACATCGGCTATCCGTTATATCTAGTTCATTAGCACTTTTAATAGCATGCACTCTAAACGTTATTTAACATACACGAATCATAATATCATTTTTTTTCACGTCTACGATCACACATATATTGCACATAAACGAGATCCTCAATTTATAAGTTAGCGTAACCATAAAACTACTAACCAAGAACTTGATTGTAGAAGATGAATGCTCGAAAATAATGAGAGGGGGAACCTTCTGCCGTTCGTGATGTGATCTTGAGAGAAGAATAGGGTTTGTAAAGATTGCATAAATAATATCTACGCATACTCCTTTGGCATATATACGTGATACCCAAGTAGGTTTGGGTCCGGTTAGGTTTAGAAACCTTGGGCAGTTAGGTTGTTTAGAAACCTTGGGCCAAGTTTTGGGCTTAGAGAGAAGATACAGGCAAGTTAGATGTATAATTCGGCCCAAGTTTATAACTAGACGATTTGGCGCAATGCATTGCTTATTCTACTGCGAACATACGAAGACGCCACTGCGATATAAGAAATCAAGCACATAGGACACGTTTAACTACTTCATGTATAACTAACATACACCTCTAAATGTTTAGTGATGTACACGCGAAGTCCACAAAGTCTCGTATGGTCGTAACATAAAGATAATTGAACGTAAAGACACACGCCAAAGGTTGTAGAGTTAAGTCATACTAACCTCAAGTATCCGGGTTGTCACAATACTGCATTCACAACGTTCGTCCAATAATATTGCTCATAAGTCATACCTAACTAGTTACAACAAATAGGTTGGACGTAGCAAATCTTATATCTTATATATTATATAAATGAAAATATTTGGGCTGATGTGGCGCAATATTAGAGCTTCCCAATATCACTTTTGGCTCCAAAATTCGGATCAAAGATTTTGGTATATGGGTTGACACGGGATACGTATTATATTCTTATGACCCGTACGCTTATTAGGTTCTTTTGTAAAACCCTAGATTTGTATCTCCTTCTCATGTACTCCTCTTCTCTTCACAGTCGTACGCTTCTTTAACAAAACCCTAGATTTCCATTTGTTCATCCTTCTTCTCCTTCAAGCTCTGTAATCCATCAACCTCTGCAATCGAATCGATTCAACTATCAGGTACACCTTTATTATTGCTCATTTTTCACGATTTATAACCTGCTCTTTCAAACCCTAATCTTCTATCAACGCCATTCTCTTCAAGGTGTGTTTTGGTTCCAATAATCGACGCCACAACATTAGATATTCTGCTTTTGTGCTCTATGATTATCTTCAAGGTATGTTTCTGGCTTCGTTAATCAATATTGATTTCCCTAAACTTTCAGCATTTTGTTCTTTTGATTATAAATTCTCTACTTCCCGAGGAGATGCGTATGTTCATACAGTCCCATTAATTGTGTATGATGTCTCTGTGGTTATGGAGAATCATGATTTTCTGTTTGGATTAGATTGATTCATATTCTCATATATCAATTTGGTGAGTTATCAAATCATAATTCTTCATCAGTTGTTCTTTTTGAAGTTCACATGGCACTTCGATTCAGATTCAAATTAGAGTTAGTATGTTTCATACCTATTTATTGTATACGGTTTTGATTTGATTCTTGCTTCAACCATGTTTTGTGTTATATCTGAGCTCATGTTCACTGATTAGGTGAGTAATGTTTTTCTTTTAAATCCAATTTCAATTTCAATTTTTGGAATAATCTTTTGGGATTCCAATCGTATCTGATAGTTTGATTAGTGTTTATTTTTTGTTTTTATCAAATATTAGGGTTCGAGAACCATTGCTTCATATACAACATACTTCAATAATTTGTTATGCGTAAGGACTGGCCTATAGTTGTTTATAGCATAAGATGCAGCAGGAAACTTATTCTTACAATTTTAAATCAAGTTTGAAGTCAATTGCTTCATAGCTATCCAAGAAGTTTCAAGTGCAATTATGAATTTACAGCCATACGTTCTGATTTAAATTCACCAACAGTATATTCAGATATGTTTATAAGTGTAGTGGACTCACTCAAAATTTGCTAAACTTTTTGTCTATTTTTCTTACTTTTGTAACTTAAATTATATTTATTTACATTTTATTAATTGAACTCACAGGTGCACCTGGATATATATAAAATATCCACCTTAACGAATGAGACTTCATTTGTGGACAGTTGGGATTTGGGAAGCATACATTAGCTGGTATGTGGTCATATTTTCTTTTATAAATAACACCCAAAGAAAAGGAAGAAAAATATGTTTTCTATCTTCCTTTATACATATGACCTACTTATACCAACTTTTATTGTTTTCAATTATGAAAATCTGTACTCATCAAGAATTTAAAATTCTTTGAAACGATATATACTTTAGTAGATTAAAGCAATTCATTATGAGTTGTAATTTTACTAAACCTTTTTTATTAAATCCTACTCATTAGCCGATACAAAAAATTTGTAAGAGTTTTTATCACTAAAATACTACGTGTTATAGTTTGTTTATATATGTCCTGCTATTGTCAGTAATAATCAGTGTATTAGGTCGTTACTTGCAGTTTACTAATGTTACAAGCTATAACATGAGCGAGTTGAGGCTCTTTAAAATTTTGGCGGGCGATTTGTATGACCACTAGAGTCTAATGAAAGCGATAAAGCAGCCAGATGTGTGATCTTGGCTGTAGGAGGATATCAAACGCAACTTTCTGATCAAGTCAACATCGCCGCTGCCATAAAGAAGCTGGTAAGATCAAAATAAGTATATTTCAAATCTATTGAGCTTTTGTGTTGTTTGATTGTTAGAAATTATCGCTTTCAACTTTTCAATTTTTGAAGTTACTTAAAGAACATATATGTTCCTCATTTTGGTGATAACTGATAACAACTCCACTCATAATTACAATCTAACTTCAGATTCGTCAAGAGATTATTAAACCTATGAATTATTACTTTTGTACTTATCATACCATCTTGAAATGTTATCCATTCAACTTTAGAAACACCGTTCACATGTTGTACAACTTGCCAAACTGCTTTCGCAACCAAGGCTCGGGTTCGCCGAGCCATTCAGGCTGAAAAATCCCTTATACATATATAGTTGCCAACTGTTTTATAGGTTGTTTCCCTTATAAATGCATAGCTGCCAACTATTTTGCAGGTTTCCTTCACACATTGGCCCAGCCCAGGGTCACTGCTATCCAAGTGACAAAGTCGTTAGCTCAGGTGATGGAAACGTGAAAGTTAAACACAATTTTAGTTTTTTTTTTTGTTATAAATTAAAGACTACAACTAACTTATTTAATAACGAACATTATCATAAATGCGACTTATATAATGTAATAGTGCTTATTTTGTATTCTCTAATAGCCTATCAATTTTAGTTGGTTTATTCAATTCTAATTGACTTGCGAATCATAGGTTTTCTCATTTTATTTGCTGAAATGTTGAATGCTACATTATAATATGTAATACATGGTAGTTTGTGTTTCCCGAACCGACTCGATTTTCGGTACCGATCTGGTACAGACGATTGTGTTTTCGGTATCGGTCCATACAGGTACCAAACCGTACCGGGTCTTTTCGGTACCGGTCCCGGTACCCATTTTATGGTCAAGAACCTTTCTAATCATCACACGTGTGTCTTGATGCTGGTCCGTCCTGTTTTATATAGTGAACCTAGGAAGTATGGAAACATGTGTGTACGCCACACCCAAAGACAAGCGTTTTGTAAGGTATTACACCTTTTTTGTCTTATATACTCTCATTAACATAACCTAATATATACCTTTTTGTTTTATTTTAGTGTCTCCCGAAGGTGGTAGAGAAGCTGACGTCGTTGTTTCTATGAACGTGTGCATCAGAAACTTGGCAGGTTTTGATGCCATCATGAATTGTAGAAAAGAGAAATCGGGTTTTGATTATAGGTATGTTGTGAATGGGTGGTCCAAATTCATGCATCTAAACGCAATAAAAGTCGGTGATGTTTGCACGTTTGTTTTTCAGGATGATAATTGCACGTTGGAGACTGTTGACCATTTACTTATGTGTTGGAGTAGTTGTACAGTCATTTGGGACCAGGTGTGTTTATTGTAATGCCCTTCGTCCCTGAACTCTTACCTTTTGTCAATTTTAGTCCTTATACTATGTGAAACTTGACTCTTTGATACTTGAATCTTGAAACTTTGAATCTAGAAACTTTGTGAATCTTGATACTTTGAAACTTGATTCTTGATTCTTGATACTTGATACTTAATACTAGATACTTAATTCTTAAAAACTAGAGACTTGATGCTTGACTCTTGATACTTGATTCTTGACTCTTGAGACTCGTGAAACTTTGAGACTTTGTTAAAAGAGAAACTAGAGACTTGACACTTAAACTTGGAAGCTTGGAAACGTTTGAGTTAATCAAATAATCTTGCCATGTAATCATATTACCCAACCGATGGCGGAAACATCGGGGCGTGGCACTAAGTGAAACAGATTGTCCAGGAGAATCCACAACAACTATTAGTTATAATACATTAAAGGTTCATGTCCCATACCACAAACATATAAAATAAAAATAGTTATTACAGACATTGTTCTCAAAGACAAATTATCCATTCTGACAACTCAGATTTTTATTAGGTTTGTTTCTAGACTCCTTCCTAGCTTGATTCCAGTAAATAACAAGCAACATCCTAGCATTCAAACACCTGTCACATACGTTAAAATAAAGTCAATACACATAGTGTAAAGGTGAGTATACAAGTTTGATATAGCATAATAGAGTTCAAAATCGTTTACGCATAACCAGCATGTAACATGTATAATGTGAAGGCAAGTAGGTTATCGATAGAGAAATATGCACAGACGTGACTGCGAGTTGTAGAATGCGCAACACATATCCCCACTGGGACACGTGAAGTAAAGCCCTTAACAACCCCTGTCCACGATAGGTGCTGAGTCCAAACTATAGTACTATTGTTGCTAAGGTGTCAGGCAACAATCACTGTGTTAACATAACATACAAGCATTCATCGAATAACACGTAACATGCAATAGCGGTCAGCGTATAAATAGTTTTTGCGTTATGTGTCGATTGTGATTTGAATAAGTAACGTATGTAACACCCAAAAGTGCGTAAAACAAAAAGGGGTCGAGTATACTCACCGATTGTGTTTAACAAGTAAACACTCTCATGGATTGAAGGGAGCACTGAGAGAGATTAGCCTGAACAGTTAACGATAGCATAAACGATGAGCGGCATGTTAAACGATGCAAAGGTGGTAAGTATCGGATGGTAATCCGATCGGATGGCCATTCGATTGGATTGACATCTTGTTTGGTAAGGATGTGTTTATGTATGATGGATTTGAAGTTCTTGTAGGATCGTTGTGCGACCTTAACGAGTCGTTCAGAAGAGTTTTTGATCAAAATGAGAGGCGGAAACAGACATTTTGATGATGAATCAGCTTGATTTGCAAAGAGAATCACTTAAACTGTCTCTTGTGTTGATATGAAAGCTTTACACGACCTGGAGACACTTCGGCAGAGCTTCGCTACCGGAATCCAAAGTTACAAATGAAATCTCAAGCCACCTATTTATAGGATTTTTCATTTCGCACGAAATGGACTATTCATTTCGCATGAAATGGACTTTTCATTTCACACGAAATGGACTTTTCATTTCGCATGAAATGCCATTTCGTGTGAAACTGCCATTTCGTGTGAACTGGCCAATCAGCACAAAAACCCTATTTCTTTGACTATCAAGCTCTGGTTTTTCCTATCTAGATACAAGACTCGATACAAGACGAAGTCGACAGACATATGCACCAACAGACTCCCCCTTGGATGTTGACGAAGTCTTCGGTGTCGAGTCTTCAGTTTGTAGAGTCTTCAGTCTTGATCAGTCTTTATGCTCTTTCCAAAGTGTCTGACATTGAAAGCATCCTCAATCTTCTCTCTTCTTTTTATCAGCTTCTGCAACTAACCTCCCCCTTGGATGTTGATCCAATAAATTCTTCAGGATCAGCAGCTGGCTTGAACAGCAGGATTTGACACTGGTTCTACTATCTTCGGACTCCTCTTTGCTAGTAGACTCCCCCTTAAATTGTTCCGGGATCGCAATCTGACATAGCACTTTCACAGGTTCAAGAACGATTCCTGGCTCTCCGTAGCAACAGGATCAAACACGAGGATCTGCACAAATCTCTACCCAACACATTTTAATCTCCACTAACCACTAACCACTTGTAATTGAAATATACAAATTTGGTATTTTATTAAAATCATTTTAACATTTCAAACACACTCTCCCAACCCAGTTGTCCATCATGTTTAACACTTGGAATTTTGAAAATCAGCTTTCCAACATCAGTTGTCGAAAATACGATGAAATAAAATCTTTTTTATATTTCAAAATTTTATGCTAAAACACACTAAAAATCTTTTTGGATTTTGAAAAGCAGTAAAGGAACATTTACAGACA
Source organism: Helianthus annuus (assembly GCF_002127325.2). Lineage (NCBI taxonomy): Eukaryota > Viridiplantae > Streptophyta > Magnoliopsida > Asterales > Asteraceae > Helianthus > Helianthus annuus. The sequence goes on from NC_035440.2 coordinate 131,010,091, forward strand.
ATATTTTTGTGAGTTTGTGTAAGAGGATCATATCAGTTTATGAGACAAATCACTAACACCATTAAGCTTTAAACATTTTAAGTTCTAAACGATTCACCTAGATTGTCAGTATACTGATCCACTTAAATTTTCACACAAAGTTCAACTGTTTCGAGATACAAGATTAGTGTTTTAAGCACTTAAACTTATCCGCGTGTCCCACCTCAGAATATACTCCCGTATCCAGACTTCTATATTCAGTCTTACAGGTGAGTGTACACTAATGATATCTGTAAACGGGTAATGCGAGACCATGAGAGCTCAGGTTAGAACTTCCGTTCAGACAAAGAGATGATGGCTCGTCATTCGGTGTGTCTCGTTTGGGGATCTTTTCTTCAACAGCACATGATTAGCATTTTTCAATGTTTCATCATTTTTATGCTGAGGGTGGGCTTTATGATTAAAGCTATGCAAAGTATTATAGGAGGACTAGGCTATTGCTCCCGCAAAATCAGAAGTCCTGGTATAATACCCCAGATATCATCACGCACAAAGACCTAGTATGTTAGAAATAGAAAATCTTTCAAACAAGATTTCGGGGGTTACCCATATATCCGAGAGATGTTCCCCACGAGAAAAGTAAGTTTGATTTTTAAGTTTATATCTCGAAAACATTCTACTGAATGAGAAAAAAACTACTGGCATATCCGCAGTGAGATCGTTTATTACTTTTGACTTTCTAACTCTTTAGCGTGCTGTGATAGTCCACTTATGTACTATCATTTCCTCTTTTTCACAACAAAACTCGTTTTTTATTTTTATCATGTTTTTGGCTTTTTCAAATTTTCTAATGTTTTTGGATTTTCTGAAATTTCTTACTCCCCCTAAAATTCAAAACCATGTAAAGAAAATTTGACAAACTGATGCGAATTGCTTCAATTCTCCATTCACTTGCCATAAACAATCAGAACTCCCCCTGACAACAAACTATTTTCCCATTAAGATTTCAAAACACTTAAGTTTGTTTTAATCATAATGGTTTTTCGGGAAAATTAGTTTTGTTGAAATTCACCAACCACTTGTAGGTTAGGGGTTTCATCACATTGTTTTTCAATCACTTATATAAAAGTTAAATCAAGTTCAACTTAATGACCTTGATTAACCACTTGTAGGGACAAACATTTGTATGTTCACTTCGACAATACCACTTGTAAATCGAAATATGACATTTTTGAGTTTTACCACTTGTAGGTTTTCCAAACAAAAATATTTCAAGAATGATGCTGATTCCTGCTCCACGATTACCAACTTGGGAGCTCCGGCAAGTCAGGATTTTCAAGCAAAGAATACAGACACCCAAGCCTGACCAGCTTTGGGTGAGACCTTTCCAGTTTCACTCGGGGTTTGAACATTTCTTTTTGCTTCATAAAATTGTTTTACCCCTTTAGCCCTTCCATCAACCATTTTCCCAAAAATATTTTTCACTTTTCCATTCAAAGCTTTTTCGACATCAAATTCTTTCTTTTCAGAATAGAATTGATTCGAGATCTCCACTTTTCCAATCTTTGATTTTGAATTTTCAGCCCGCAATGGTGGAAAGTTGACATCATCCATTAGCGGAACTGAATTATCACTTTTAACCTCAACTTGTGGCTCCTCTGACTTTGACGAGTTAGATCCATCGCCAGATTTCACATCTGATTTCTTAACAACACACATTTGGTTGTCAAGATTCACCCTTCTTTTGTAAAACTTTTTCGAACATTCACCAACTTCATATGTTGAATTTTTAAACACTTTGAATTTTTCAGTTGGTGGTTCAGTTATATCAACAACTTTTTCTTTGAGTTTAGAAACAACTTCCTGTGTTGTGTTGGTTGCCTTTGGACAGTTCCAGGCGATATGACCAACTTCATGACATCGGTAACAGGTTCTTGTTTCCTTTTTGTAATTTGCTCCATTCCTTTCAAACTTTTGTTTTTCTGTGAACTCTTTGTTCGATTGCTTCCAGAATGAGCTCTTTGCTTCTTCCTCAGAACTTGAACCTGAAACAAATATTATTTTTGTTTTAGAAATTTTCTCATTTTTATGATTTTCAGGTGGAATAAAACCTAAGCCTTTCTTTTTGAAAGTACTGTTATGGTTTGGTTTCTTTTGAAAACTAGAACCAGAACTGTAACCGTTTTTCTTGTTCAATCTTTGTTGAACTCTTGAAGTGTATTTTTTTAGGTTTTTCAGTAAGATTTTCATCTTTTATTTCAGAAATATTAATTTCTGTTAATTTGAAAACCTTTTTGATTATTTCAGTTCTAACACCTCTTATTGGAAATTCCTCATCAGAATATAATTTGTCCGAATCATTCAAAGTATATGCCACTTTGATTGGTTCATCATTCAAATTCGATTTTGAAAACAGAAATTTTTTATTGTAAACCCGTTTGACTGACGATTTTGGACTATCAACTGATGAACTCGAACTCTCGGATTCGGACTTTTACTCTGACTCCTCGTCCTTATCCAACACCTGATCAACCACTTTCTTTATTAACTCAGACTCATGATCAGTGTCAGACGATGTAAACGTGACGTCAATGTTTTCCGGTAACTCATCAGTTGTTTCAGACTTTAATTTTATATTGACTGCCTTTTTGACTTGCTCCTCATTTGGTTTTCTGGGAAAATAACCTTCCCAGATCGGAGGCGGACACTTGTTGTAACTGACACTTTGTTTCTTACCAATATCCTTCTCTTTTGGCTTCTCATCTTGAAATGCTTCAAAACCTGCAACAGTCGGATAAATTCTGTCAATCAAATAATCAGAACTTGAATAACTTTGTAATAATCGTCTGATTCTTTCATTTTCAATCTTTTCAGTTTCCAACTCTTGCTTTAACTTTGCATACTCCTCAATATAGTGATTGATAGCCTTCTGCTTAGACATCATCACAGCATTCATCATTGTTAAAGCATCTTCTCTTTCTGAGTTGGTCTTCTGCAAACTATTCACCATTCTGTTCAACACATCATACGACCCTTTCACATACTTGACGTCGAACAATAATTTTTCTTTCATCTTGTCAAGCTCATTAAACTTCTTATCTTTTTCTTCACAATGTTTGCATGGTTCCAAACATTTTAGACACGGTTTCTTGATCTCACAATTTTTTCAACTTCGATAAACTTTTCAACTTCAATTATCTTCTCAACTTCAACTATCTTTTCAACTTCAACTACCTTTTCAACTTCTACTACATGCTCAGCAATTTTAACTTCTTTCTTATCTTTTGCAGCTCTTCTCTCCTTTAACTTCTCCAATTTATCTGTAAAATAAAATTTAAAACTTTCAGCAGATACATATGTTAATTTGATTAATTTCCTCTTCATCATCACTGCTATCAGATGATGATTGATCAGAATCTGGTGTGTCTTTTCTGAGCTTTCTGAAGAAATAGACTCTTCATTTTGGCTTTTCTCATCATCAGCAAACACATCCATCCACTCTTTCATCAACTCTGGTTTTTGAATGATTTGTGCAATGAATGCTCCAAGCCCTGAATCAGCAGGAATGTATTTATCCCAGCTAAAGCCTTCTGCCATTTTTTCATCATCTTGATTCACTAGATAAGCTTTCTTCTTTCCATCTTCAATTTGTTTAATATTGGATGATGACGGTTGTTGTTGATTCGGCTATTGAGCAACTTGATGATAAATCGCTTTTCTATAATAATCATTGTTGCCGAACGGGTTCTGAGCTCCACCTGCTTCTCGATTGGTACATTCTCTCTTGAAATGTCATTTTTCCCTGCATCGAAAACAAGTAACTTTAGATTTATCAAAACCCAAAGTAGAAACATTAGCATCACGGAAGTCATCTCTTCCGGTAATCTGCTTAAATTTCTCAGCTCTTCTAAGCACACTTGCTAAACACCATTTAATATCCATAAGCTCCATCTCTTCACCATCAATCTGATCGTAATCCTCTTTTGTCAACATAGGATTTCCGATCCTCCCCGCAACCAAACTCTCATAAGATTCCAACACAGTAACAAGCAATGCCATGTGACCTTTGGCGACTTCTTCTGAGAAATTCTGACCATTCTGAAGATGCAACGCGATGTTGCAATGTAACACATAACCCTTACTGTTGTTTAAGCTTTGAATACTTGGATTAACACTCGGATATGAAGAAAATCCACTGGAATTGAATGAACTTTGATTGACTGGTCCTGATGAATTTTCTGTGCTAAAAGCAGTTTGGATCTTTGGACTAGCTTCAACATTTTGAACATTTCCTTTGTAATACAACTTGATGTCTTATTGACCACTTGAATTGTTCATTCTAGCAATCTTCTTTTGTTCAAGATCCTGTCCCTCAAGTTTCTCAATAAATTGTGCAATCGACAATCTGCTATACTCTCCGGAATTCTTCAAAATCATGAGGTATGTACCCCATTTTTGTGGTAAAGCATCAGCTAACTTCTCAACCCATTCTTCTGGAGTTTTGGTAATCTCCAACCGAGACATTGACCGCACAAGATGACAATATCTCTCAATGAGAGTCTTTGTAGCCTCACCTGGCACACTTGTAAACAATTCAAATTCTTTCTTCAATAATGATTTTTTACTATTTATCATCTCTGCACTACCTTCGAATTTTTTACGAAGTGCATCCCAAATCGAATAAGCACTACCATCATGCTGAAGTAAAATGAAAATATCCTCTTTCACGACTTGTTGAAGTAAACTGACCATCATTTTTTCTGCTTCGTACGTATCTCTCTCTTTATCTGAAAATTCCGAGATAATCTTTGCAACTCCTAAATCAGATAATGGTCTAGCATACTTAGTTTCAATACTTTCCCAAGACCTTAGATGATTTGCTTGAACCCAATTCTTGAAACGCTCTTTCCAACTATGATGTTCTTCAATTCCCATCAGTTTTGGAGGTTTCTGTAACGTTCCGGTTTCATTTTCCATGGTTACACTCTGAGCAACGGTAACCGGCGTACCCGGAGTTGTAGCAAACGCATTGTAAAACTCGGTTTCCATGTTTCGGTATCGAAGGATTTCTCACACAAGCTTTCAAACGAACTGTTTCACCTCGTGAAACACCTGGAGAATACAAAAACAAATGATCAGTTTAAACGAACTGAAAATATAAACGTGTGACGGTTTAATCAATCTAGGACACATGTCGAAGATTCGTGGACACGTTCAATGTATTTCGGGTATAAACACTGAATGAATGGGCCGAACACACAATTGACTCTGATTTGACCTCCAATTTTGGACACTTATCTCAATCAAATGGGCCGACACACTCACATGCAACCTTCCATTATGTGGTCGACAACAATAAAAGCTTCGCATGCAATTCTTAATGGCTAACAACTATATCAATTCATATGCAAACAATAATCAATTTCGACACTTCAATTATATTTCAAATTCAATCTCGATAACTGAATAAAATGATCCACAATTTTTACTCTCAACTCAACTTGATTGGGTCGTGATAAAGTGGACAGACAACAAAATTAATTGGGCTGATAATCTGACAATCACATGAATGATTCTCGATCTAGACTTGTTTTCCGATTGGGCCTTTAATATTTGATCAGACAAATTCAATTGGACCTTTCTAAACTTTGTGTATCTGACACTAATCCAAGTCACATGGGCCGTCGGTTTTAATTCTCAAACTTTGAAAGTGGCCAACAATCTCAATTCTCATTGGGCCGTTTCATGTCTCAATCACATGGGCCTTCAAACTAAACAGATTTGATTGGACCTTCAATAAGTTGGACGATAATCTCAAACACTTGGGCTGGTGAATGTGATTGGATCGGTGACAATCTATGGACAGAATTATATTTCAAGTTATTTCTATTGGACCCTCACGAAAAATGCCTGTCACATGCAGTCCTTAATAACAACCAATGTATTAAGTAGCCGACAAACTTGGTATTATTCAATGCTAATGATTTTAATTGGACCTTAAATGTGCATGGCCGACAACTGTTGATCATATATTGTGATTGGGTCGCTATTAAGCACAATGGTCACACATGTAAACTGATAAACACGGGCCGTCAATTTCGAACAACAATGTGAAGCTATTGGACAGTCACTTTACCAACCACGTGCGACCTGAACACTGTATCTCAAAACTGATGATTATTCAGTCGACCTCGAAGACCAATTTGTACGAAATGATGACCTGGGTTCACTTTAAACGAAATGAAATAACTTTCAAACGAAATGGGATATTTCAAACGAAATGATATACTCACTGACCAGTCCACGCGAAATGAATTCTTATTTCACACAAAATGAAAGTATCTCGTACGAATTGGAGTCAACTCATGCCAATCCATGCGAAATGGATTGTATCTTCACACGAAATGACAATATTCAAACGAAATGGAGTTTTATTTCATGCGAAATGACGACATGTTCGAACATTCAAACAGAATTTTGACAAACTAATCAATTTTTAAGCCGATTTTAGATCTGATTCTTTCAAGGCTTTGTTAAAATAGTGTTTCGCATATAATGTGAGAAAATCAAGCCATTTTAACCGTGAAATCTTGTTAATTTTGAAAAGGAAGGTGTAGAAGATAGAATTTTGATGAAATCAAGCTGAATTCGGTAAGAACTCTTCCTCCTGAGCTCTGATACCACTTGTGGGATCGTTGTGCGACCTTAACAAGTCGTTCAGAAGAGTTTTTGATCAAAATGAGAGGTGGAAACAGACATTTTGATAATGAATCAGCTTGATTTGCAAAGAGAATCACTTAAACTGTCTCTTGTATTGATATGAAAGCTTTACACGACCTGGAGACACTTCGGCAGAGCTTCGCTACAGGAATCCAAAGTTACAAATGAAATCTCAAGCCACCAATTTATAGGATTTTTCATTTCGCACGAAATGGACTTTTCATTTCGCACGAAATGGACTTTTCATTTCGCACGAAATGTCATTTCGCACGAAATGTCATTTCGCACGAAATGGACTTTTCATTTCGCACGAAATGTCATTTCTCACGAAATGGACTTTTCATTTCGCACGAAATGCCATTTCATGTGAAACTGCCATTTCGTGTGAACCTGCCATTTCGCATGACCTGGCCAATCAGCACAAAAACCCTATTTCTTTGACTATCAAGCTCTGGTTTATCCTATCTAGATACAAGAATGGATACAAGACGAAGTCGACAGACATATGCACCAACAGTTTTCGTTGTAGCATTTTGAAAACAGAGAAGTATCTCTACCCTTCAGGTCGTCGATTGAACGGTCGTTCGATCGGGTAGCGATCCGATTGGTAGGACACTTAGTGAGAACAAGTTCATAGCAGGTTTGTCACTCGATCTGATAGCAATCCGATAGGGTGGCAATCTGTTGGTTACTGACTATGCGTTGAACATGTTGAAATTGTTTAAGTGTTGAAGTCCCAAACGTCACATGGTCGGATGGTCGTTCGATCGGATGGCAATCCGATCGGACGGCAATCCGTTCGACGTTCAGATCTTTGAAAAGTTGAAACAAAAGTTTGAGAAAGTTTAAGTGTTGAACCTTCAAGTGCAATCCAATCGGATTGCAGTTCGATCGGATGGCAATCCGATCGGACGGCAATCCGTCCCGCGACCTGATCGTGTTGCTAACTTGGAAATTTGTTAAGTTTGCGATCCGTTTGAGACGATATGACAACGTGCTAAACAACAGAAACCCCCATCAAGACCCAATTGATCCGATCGAACAGGAATCACCCTAGTCCGATCAGTTAACTGTTCGAGACGGTGGTTCACATTCAACCCGAAATCAGTTGCCTCTTGGATAGAATTCATATCTTGAACCGACACATCACTAAGAAAGAGTAGAAGATCGGAACGAGCTCCAGTTCTATCGGTTTTGAGTGCATTGAGTGTAAAAGAGTTGAAAGAAAGTTAGAAAACCATCTTTCAATCCTTTTAACCATGAATATGTGTAGATCTATGCGAAATCGTTGTTTAATCTTGTGGAAATCTTTCAGATCTGGGTTGTTCTTGGTGGAATGAGGCCAATACTTGAAGTTCATAAGAACTCCATGATGACATCATCCTAGAACACCTCAAATCCACTAATTTCACGGTTAAAAGTTAAGATTCAAAGATGAAAAAGATGAAGGAGTGTATGTAGATCATAGAAGTACAAGATTTAGGTTGAAAACTTACAAGAATCGCGAGAAATTGAGAGAAAGGTGAGCTTGAGTGCGGCTGGTCGAGTAGAGAGCTGTCACATCACAAATGATGTGATAGGTGGGTATTTATAGGGTTTCCAAAAGAGGAAAGTGCACTAGGGTCGGATTGGTCATGGATCGGTTGGCCACTCGATCCTGGTATCCGGCGTGTTGCGTTTCGTCGTTTCGATTCGCGTGTTGAGCGTTGCGATGTGTTTCGAGCGAGCGATGCGATAGATTAATAACAAACACACAAATACTATATCTAACATACAATCATCATAATTAACTGACGTTTAGCGTTTACGATTCGATTGCGATAGAGTTGCGATTGCGTTTTGATTAATCACCACAAAACATAAAGTAAATAAACATGCACAAGTAACACATAAATAGCACACACACCTAAAACAATATCCAAAACGCATGATTCGAGTTGTGACTGCGATTGCGATGCGATAAGCGATAATGCGATAAAACATGTGATAAATATCGATTAAACCTCGATTATTCACAGATACTCCACATAATACAACTAAAGCAAATAAAATAAAGATTCGGCTACAAGTCGAAGAAGTCAAAACAGTAGTTAAGCAAGGAGTGACAGATCGCAATTAGCAATCTTTTATTCCTTTGACTTCAATCTTGACTTTAACTTTGACTTTCGAAACACAGGGTGTTACAGCCTTTCTCTCCTCTGACACTATAAATACAAGTTGTCACATCATTCTTCACTGATGTGACAGACTCCTCCGACCAGACGCTTGAGCTCTCCGTTCTAAGGCCCTTTTCTTCCATTTTTGGGCGATTCTTGTAATTTCTCCACTTGATTCTTGTACAACTTCAATCTATACACATTTCCTCACATGATTCTTCATCAAAATTCTACTTTTCACCATGAAATCACAAAGATTCGAGCTCTTGAGGATGACGTCATCATGGCGGTTTGTACAATCAGCGGTGTGATGTCATTTCCGTCAAGCTTTAACTCAGATCTAAGAGATTTCTATGTGTTTTACCATGAATCCTTGCTAAAACTAAGCCTTTCAGTCGATTTCATCTTTACCTTCAAACTTTCTTAAAGACTTTTACTCAAAACGGCGGAATCTCGATCCAAAACAGGCTTAGGACTTGTTCCTTAGCCTGGAGTCGGCTCGATAATGTATTTCCACCTGAGAAGATGACCAGATTACGGGTCAGGCATGAAACCCAGCCAAGAACAGCCGTCCGATCGAACGGGGTGATTCCTATCCGATCAGACGAGCTAAACCTTAGTGGGTTTCCGTTATCTTGGTACGTTACCATGTCATCTCTGTTAAACTCAAACTTAGAAACTTTACGAAGGTTGCAAAAGGAACTGATCACACCAGTTGAATGACCATCCGAACGAACGACCATCCGACCGAACAGTCATCCGATCGATTGACATGTTCCTCACAACTTTCAACACTTAAAACTATTTGAATCAGAACCTTAAACTTTGAAGCTTACACTCAGACAGTCATTCGACCAAACGACCATCCGATCGAATGACTTGGATTTATACTACAACAAAAACTTCAAAAGTTGAAACATTTTGGAAACACACCTTTTGGATCGAATGACCATTCGATCGAATAGTCATCCGGATGACTATCCGATCGGATGGTGATTCGTCTAATCTACAGGTCCTCTGACCATATGACCATCTGTCCGGATGGCCATCCGATCAGGAGACTGGTCCGACACTTTGCGCGATTCTACTTTTTGTCCGACGCTTATCTGTTAAACTATAATCAGGCTAATCTCAGCGCTCCCTTCGATCCAATCAGTAGGTGTCGATACTTAGCACCCACTGTGAGTATACTCGATCCCTTTTGCTTTAAAAATTTTGGGATGCAACATGTATTCTATAAACTTGATACTTGAAACTTGTTTAGAAACATATTCTATGAAACTTGATACTTTTTTCTTGATACTTTATGCTATGTGAACGTTAAATCCTTGTGTGTAGTTCCGCCTTAACAATAGTAGCGCTATAGGAGTAATGCACCTCCCCGTTATTCTCGAGGGTATTGTTAGGAGGAGTCTATTTTGCTTTCCTTGAGACTTGGGAAAGTGGTAAACGCATTGGGATACTTTGGCTATCACTTGGACTGCGTAAACTAGCATGGCTGAAACTATTATATGTTTACATGACGGATATGGGTCTTTGAAACTATTATACTATATACATAAACTTGTATACTCGCCAGTACATTATTGTATTGACATTATTCTAATACATGTTGCAGGCGGATAGGATGCTGGAAACAAGAAACTTAATAGGATGCTGCCTAGAAACTCAACATAGTTAATGTAAAAACTTTGAAACAATGTTTGGTTATTGTATTTGATACTTCGTGCTTGTTTCGTGGGTGTTTTTAGACAATGTTTTGAAACTTGATTTAACTACTATTGCAACAATTAGTGTTATGGAAACTCATGAGCAATCTGAACGCTTAGTGTCCTGCCCCGATGTTTCCGCCATCGGTTGGGGTGTGACAGATTGGTATCAGAGCCATAACTATATGGAATTAGGAAAAGTAGAAATGCTTTCCCTGGTCTATAGTTCTAGGAATCTTGACTCTTATCTGTTGTTTAAGACTTATGCATTTTACCGTACTTGCTTCCTACCAACACATTTTCTCTTAAAACTTACATGCCTTTCCTAAGGCTGACACAATATACACTTGGATACTTTGAAAACTGTAGGATCGTTATACGACCTGACGAGTCGATCAGAAGAGTGCTCAGACTGAATCAAAGGCGGAATTCATTGATTCAGTCTTTGTTTAGCTTGATTTCACTATTTAACGTCTCTTTTATTAATCTTCTAACACTGTACAAGCTCTGGAGACAATCCGGCAGGGCTTCGCTGTATCATACAAGATCACAACCTAACAGCTACTTAGTTTCGCTCATTTGACCCCTATATATAGGGCACATGGTTTCGCTTATGCATACATGCTCACAAGAGCGAAACCATTACATTGACAAATAAGCGAAACTAATCCTAATGACACATAAGCGAAACTATCTTAGTGTCATATGAGCGAAACTATGTCTAAAACATGATTTCTCGATTTCCGTGTACGATACAATCTGCCCTAACCTAAGACTCGAACGAAGATGTAGTCGACAGACAACTGCACCAACAGACTCCCCCTTGAATGTTGACGGAATCTTCAGTGAGAGTCTTCAAACATACCAACTCTTCAATCTCGATCGGTCTTCTTCAGGAACTCTTCCTGGAATCATATACCCGGATCTTTCTCTGGCTCTAACTCTCGTCAGACTCCCCCGATCATCAAGCTGGGATCGTTGTCTGGAAGTTGTTATCACCGTTGAAATCAAATCCTGGCTTTATCTGTTTAAACTCTGCTCAGATTCTGATGTATCTCCTGGCTTTCCATAGCAACAGGATCAGAAACCTACACAACTCAAACACTCTATTACAAACAAACAAAATTGTGATTCAACCTAATGAATCAACTAAACCTTTGAGAATTTCTCACATTTAAAACTTACCATTTCTAAATTTGATTAAACATTTCAAACCAATTTAACTAAACCAACTGTTCATCTTGTTTAGCCTTTGAGATTTTGAATATCAGCTCTTCAACATCAGTTGTCGAAAATATTTTTGGATTTTTCAAAATATGAAGCATAAAAGCAATAACAAAAATTAAATGCAGAAATAAAATATATACAAATACTATTTTTGTGAGTTTGTGCAAGAAGATCATATCAGCTGCTGACTAAACACTAGCACTATTAAGCTTGATTACATTTGAAGTTCTAAATAATTCACCTAGATTGTCAGTATGTTTGTCCACTTAAATTTTCACACAATTTTTCAACTGTTTCGAGATACACAATTAGTGTCTTAATTACTTAAACTTATCTGTGTGTCCCACTACTTGAATATACTCCCGTATCCAGATCCCAATATTCAGTTTTACAGGTGAGTATACCACAGATGATATTTGTAAAGGGGTTATGTGCGAGGGCCGTGAAAGCTCAGGTCGATACTTCCGTATACGCAGAGAGATGACGGCTTTGACTTTTCGGTGTGTCCCCTTTAGAGGATCTTTTGATTACAACAGCAGTGACTATCAATTATATTGTTTCATCAGCTTGCTGAGGGTGATGCTATATTTCAAGCATTTGCGGAAAGCATTATCCGGGGACTAGGTCAGTACTTCCATACAGCAGAAGTCCCGGGATAATACCCCAGATATCATTGAGCATAAAGACCTAGTATCTCAGAATAAGGGACCTTTCAAACAAGATTTCAGGGGTTACCTATATATCCAAGCAGTTTTGTTAACCCACAGAATAAGCAAGTTTGAATTTAGGTTTATATCTCGTTACAGTTTACTAAATGTATGAAAACCTACTGACACATCCACAGTGAGATTATTTATCACATTTGACATTTCATTTCTTTAGCATGCTGTGATATACCACTGATTTACTATCATTTCCTCTTATTTGCAACAAAAACTCATTTTTTATTTTTTATGTTTTTGACATTTTCAAATTTTCTAATTTTTTTTAAATTTTTCTACCCCTAAAATCAAAATATGTTTCAATTTTTATTTTCTGGGAAAATTTGAAATAAACTGTACAAAGTTGACAACTTGATGAGAATCACTTCAATTCTCCATCCACCTGGCGTAATCAATCAGAACTCCCCCTCACAACAAACTATTTTCCCATTATGATATCAAAACACTTAAGTTTGTTTTAATCAAAATTGTTTTTCTGGAAAAATTAGTTTGTTTACCAATCATTTGTAGGTTCGGGGTCACTTCATCACATTGCTTTCTTCATCCACATGATAGATTTTACAGTTTCAGTTTTTAGATCTCAAATATCACTTTGCAGAAAATCAAGTACAACTTAATGTCCCTGATTTACCACATGTAAGGCGAAAAATCACTAGAGTGAATTTTCTCAAGAAATGTGCCGATTCATGTTCCACACTTACCAACCTGGGAACTCCGGCAAGTCAGGTTTTTCTATTTGAACAAATTCACCCAAGCCTGACGGTCCTTGGGTGATTTCGAATTCTTGTTCAACAATGGTGGAAAGTTTGCATCATCCATTGTTAAACCTGAATTCTCCATTTTTACCTCAACACCAGGCTCCTCTGGTTTTGACAAACCAGAATCATTGCCTGAAGGTGGCTTGTCTGACTTTAACAAGTCAGATTCATCGCCGACCATTTTCTTCTTCTTCTTTTCTTCTTTCGTCCTCAGATTTGTATCCGATGAATTCATCTTGCTTGACTTTACCATCGAGGGAGTCGATTCATCAGAACTCCTATTTTTACCAACAGATGAACCCGAGGATAAGATCTTCTCGAGATACTCTCTCGCCTTCTTCCTCTTCTTTCGCAGTCTGTCTTTTTGCCCTTGAGAAAGCTTCACTTTCTTTTCTTGAATTGTCTGTTCTTAAACTTTAGGTTTTAGAACCTCCTGTTCATGGGGCTTGACATTGACTGGAATCTTTGCCAATTTTTGAGACTTAGCCCTTGATCTGTCATTCGATCTCCTTGGGCAATCTCTGGCAATGTGACCTCTGATGTTGCAGTTAAAGCATCTTCTTGTTTCATAATTCCAACTTTGGCAGTTAACAGCAATGTGTCCTTGATAACCACATCGGTAACACACTCTGTTATCGTACCATGTACCACCTTCACACCAAATGCTCAAATCATAGCATTGTTTAGCTTGGTGATATTCCTTCCTCATGTTTGCTGGATTTGACTTTTGAGCACTGTGGTCCGACCTGCACCACTTATTGCCAACAATTTTTGAGTTTTCAATTTTTACTTTTTGTAATTTTTGATTTTGATTGGATGATCGATCTGATGAGCTGTTGTTTTCTTTTTGAACAATTTTCTCCTTTTTAATTTTTTGTTTCTGTTCCGCTTTCTTCTTCAAAGGTTTTTGCTTAGAGCATTCACCTTTTTCAGTTGATTGCAGAACAGTTTTCTGAAACTTTTCCTTTAATTTCAAAAACAATTTTTATTTTTCAATTTTTTCATTTTCATCATCAGATTTCTCATCACAATCTTCAACTTTGACATTGTCAAAGTTTGTGACATCGTCACTTATTGGAACAGAATTGATCGGTTTTGGACAGGGAAAATTCAAACTGTCTGATGCAGTCACAAAACCTATCAATTTCTTTTCAAGTTCATCAATCTTGTTTCTTGAATTCTCAGCTTCATTTTCAAGCTGAGATATTCTTTCAAGATGAGACTTGATTGCTTTTTCATTCTTAATTTTCATGTTTTCAAGAACAGATTTTTTATTTTCCACAACTTTTAACTGTTCTTGAAATTTTGTTTCATTTGCTTTTAGATTTTTGTTCTCTAGTTTTATCCAGAAATCTTCATTTTCTGATGATTTCTTTTTGCTTTCAAAGTCTCTTTCTTTTTCTTTCAAAAACTTGTTTTCTGATATTAAACTGTTTAAGTCATTTAACAGTTTAACATTCTCGGATTTCAACTTATCACAATTTCCCTGTAAATCCAGAATCTGGTGTTCATCAGTTTGCTTCTCATCTTTCCACTTCTTGACTTCCGATGTCAAACTTTCCGCATCCTTCAAGAGTTTGTCATTGTCAGTCTTAAAGTTGTCACATTTGGAGCACACTGATTCAGAACTTGAAGTTTCATTCTTCACAGATTCTTCATTCTTTGGATCTTGTTCTTTCTCTATCTTATATGTACCTGCATCAAATATTGTAACAAAATCAAGAGGATTTCTATTATCATCAATATAACAACCTCTTTTCATATCATATATCAAATTTCTTTTTGCTGCCTAATAAACATTTATTCTTTTGTTTATTTCATTTATCACATCTAAATTCAAATCATCCAAATTCATTTTTATTTTATCTAACACATCTCTCTTCTTTTGATAAAGTTCATAATCGTGATTTTTAAGTTTGCTGATGAATTTATTTAGAGATAATTTTGAAAAACTAGAATTTTCTTTTAGATTTTTCAAAAAATCATCCCATTCAGCTGATAATCCATTAGCAAACTTTGATACCATTTCAGCTTCTGATATTACTATTTGATTTTCCTTCAAATAGTCAATCAAACGATCAAAACGCTTCTCCAAATCATCCATTTTTTCATCTTTCTTACTCAGAAAACATTCGAAACGTGTACTCCAAACCTCCTTGGGCAATTTCTGATAAGAACTACTAAAATATCCTCGATACCAATCATTTAACCTTTTAAGATCATTGTTTTCCTGGTCATCAAACATCATTGTCATTTTTCTAACAATCCTGGTCAAGTCCAAATAAGCGAAACTAGGTCAAGTTCCAATGAGCGAAACCAGATGTTTGCACCTATAAGCGAAACTATGATTGTTCAGAAAAGCGAAACTACTGATGTCCTTTGGAGCGGATCCTTATGAGCGGAACTAAAGAATGTACTTGAAGCGAAATCTGTATTGATCACAAAAGCGAAACCAGTTTTGTTCAAATGAGCGGAACTTGTGAGTTGTCACAAGAGCGAAACCTAAGTGTTCACTGGAGCGAAACCACAAATTCTTGAACCCTTGAAGCGAAACCTTTCGAGCGAAACCCCTGGATTTTGGTGACACAAAAGCGAAACTATGTGACTTTTGGAGTGAAACTATCAAATGATGTGACACTGGAGCGGAACTAGGTGATCAAATAAGCGAAACTATACAACGTCCGTTTAAGCGAAACCTAGTCCGAAGGTAGTTTGACCCATTTTTAGTCCGTATTTTGGTCCGAAACTTTCCAGGGTTTGTTAATGTCCAATAACACACAGTCTGTGAAATTTTGATCCAATTTTGACCGTGAAAACTTTCTGAATTGTTGAAAGAAGGTGTAGAAATCAGAATTTTTGAGCGAAAACAAGCTAAACGGTAAGAACTCTTCCTCCTGAGCTCTGATACCACTTGTAGGATCGTTATACGACCTGACGAGTCGATCAGAAGAGTGCTCAGACTGAATCAGAGGCGGAATTCATTGATTCAGTCTTTGTTTAGCTTGATTTCACTATTTAACGTCTCTTTTATTAATCTTCTAACATTGTACAAGCTCAGGAGACAATCCGGCAGGGCTTCGCTGTATCATACAAGATCACAACCTAACAGCTACTTAGTTTCGCTCATTTGACCCCTATATATAGGGCACATGGTTTCGCTTATGCATACATGCTCACAAGAGCGAAACCATTACATTGACAAATAATCGAAACTAATCCTAATGACACATAAGCGAAACTATCTTAGTGTCATACATGGTTGCAAAAGTTGCTAGGCGCTCCCTAGTCGGATTCGGGAGTACTCGGGAAGTACTCGGCTTAGGCGGAGATTACTCGGGGAGTAATTGGCCTGGGAGACCAGTACTCGTGCCTCGGCTGCCTACCTTGTAGCGAGTATTCGGGGAGTACTTGGAGCCTAGGCGGGACTTTTACAACCATGGTGTCATATGAGCGAAACTATGTCTAAAACATGATTTCTCGATTTCCGTGTATGATACAATCTGCCCTAACCTAAGACTCGAACGAAGATGTAGTCGACAGACAACTGCACCAACAAAAACGATGCTATGTAGTGTTTGTATTTTCGCACGAGATTTACCTTCAAGTCAGGAGTGACATCCAAACCTTGAGGAAGATTTCCATACTAAATTCATGTAGGTCTTACCTTTTGATAAGTACCGGTGCTATTAGGGTACAAAGTTGTCAAGTTAGAGGTGAAACTCACACCTTGATAACTGGTCCCACTCTCTGATTTTCCCTGTCTCGCCAAAGTCTCGAAATTCCCTATCAATTAGGAATGTGTAATGACTAAAAGGACAAATATCGTAGGCCTAACATCGATGACGTATTTGTCTAAGTAAGTTAAGACACGTTTTCGCAATTCGAAAGGGGTTCGATTCACTTTGGTTAGCCACTGTTCCTCTACCCGGAACAATCCTATGTTTTATGAGCCTATCTTTTATGTTATCTCGAATTTTTTATGTGGTTTTAAACTTGATTCTTCGTTCATTTCAAGACTTTTACACAAATCGCACGTAGGTCCGCAATCTAAAACAATAATTCAATCTTCAGGATCGAACTAAATTTAAGATGCTCTATTCTTGATAAACTACGTGGAATCTTGATCAAACTATGAGAAACACGATCGAACATAATATGATGTAACGCTACTTGTTAATCTATGTGTTGTTGTGGTAGCAAAACACTATACGTAACATGGCACCGAAAGACGAGACAGAAGTAACATGGACGAAACAAGGTGGATACGTCGCTGGTACTTCCTATATATAAGTGTTTCCGACATGTTACCAACTTTCGTACCGCGTGCCATGCGAAATTTAGTGTTTTACAGGCCGGTGATGAGAATGTTGAACTTTAAGATATGAAACTACTTGTTTAATCTATGTGTACTCTAATGTGTATGTGCTATGGTGAGTGGCAAAATACGATACGTAGCCTAGCACCAAACACGGGACGGACGTGGAATATCCGAAGCATGGTAGATAGGTCGCTGGTACTTCCTATATATAAGTGTTTCTGGCATGTTACCAACTTTCGTACCACGTGCTATGCTAAATTCGTAGTTTTACGGACTCGTGGGGGAATTGTTGAAACTACTTGATTGAACTATGTGAAAATGATGGAGTCTGATGCTATGGTTGGCGAAACATGACACCGACAACGAGACGCACGTGGCATGATCGAAGCATGGTGGATACGCCACTGGTACTTCCTATATATAAGTGCTTCTATCATGTTGCCAAACTTTCGTAACACGTGCCATGTGGAATTCGTTGTTTTGTGGACTGTGGTGAGGATGTTGAACGATAAACTATGTGAAACTATTTGATTGAACTACCTGTATGTAACAATGGTGGAGTGTATTGTTATGGTTGGCAAGGCACGACAAGTAACGTGACACCGAATACGAGGCGGACGTGGCATGCCCGAAACATGGTGGATACGCCGCTGGTACTTTCTATATATAAGTGTTTCTGACATGATGCCGAACTTTCATACAACGTGACAAGCGAAAGTCGTGGGTTTGGCGGGCCTGTGATGAATCTTTTGGAAACTATGTGAAACTTGTGAAACTTGTGAAACTTGTTAAACTTGAGCCTTTATGCAATCGCGTGTGAATCTATATACTGTGAGACTTGTGATCTAGACTTATACGATCCTTTCCTTTAGATGTCTTCCCGCAAACTATCCGACTCTCTCAAGAGATCCAGGGAGAACTCTCAAAAAAGATGATGTCATTCATGGCCGATCAGATCGCTCGCATCGTGCCAAAGATCGTCTCTGAGATCCAAGGATCAAACACTCCTCATTCCTCTGTGGAATCTAAAGGCGAGAAGCTAAAGCCTACAAAGTTCAGCTACAAACACTTTGTCTCTTGCAATCCTAAGCCTTTCACGGGCAGTGGTGGGGTGACTGCTATGCTGGAGTGGTTCGAAAGCATCGAGGTTACCTTCATTAACAGCGAGTGCCCAGAACATTTAAAGAGTAGGAGTGCAATGGGAATGTTTCAAAGCAGAGCTCTGGAGTGGTGGTTGAACGAGAGAAACATCCCCTCTAACGAAGAAGCTTATACCCTTCCATGGACCGAGGTGTGAGAATTGATGATGCTCGAATTCTGCCCTCCCCATGAACAGCTAAAGCTTGAAGAAGAGTTCTAGCATCTCAAGCAGATTGGTGATGACAATCTGGCTTATACTACCCGTTTTAAGCAACTCAGCATTATCGTGCCTTACTTGGTTTCTACTCCGAAGCGCATGATAACCAAGTACATCAATGTAGGGGTGTTCATCGAATCGAATATCGAATTTTCGAATTATTCGAATCGAATTGTTCGAATAATTTTTATTTTTCCTTGAATTCGTATTCGATTCGAATTCGATTAAAACCTATCGAATTCGATTCGAATTCGTATTGGAATAAAAAACCCAATTCGTATTCGATTCGTATTCGATTAGAATTTCGAATTCGAATAAATTTGATTTAATTCAGATTCTTTAAAACATGTAAAAAACTATCAAAATAAAACATAAATTTTAAAGCAGCCATAAAGCACGATATCACATTAAAAAGTTTCAAATAAAGTACCACAAGTCTAAAATTCAAAACGAGAAGTCGAGAATAATCCCTCCACATTACAAGTTAATATTTTTATGTTTAGAAATCTATTGATAGATTTGTTAATTAGGTTTTACTTATGGGTCATGTAATGGGTTTGGTAATGGGTAATTTTAATACATGGAAAAAATTTAGAAAATAATTTATAGTATAGCTTAATAAAAGTTATATATTTATTATATATAAAAATAATAAATAAAAATGTATAATTTTTATTCGAATTTCGAATCGAATTTGAAATTATAAAATCGTATTCGATTTACTTGACTCGAATTGAAACGAATTCTTGATAATCGAATCGAATTTAAACGAATTTTGAATTTTTCGAATTCGAAACGAATCCTGAACACCCCTACATCAATGGGTTACCTCCTGCAATGCGTGATTCGATCGAAGCAGCTCAGCTAGAGACTATTGAAGAAGTTTATCGTCTAGCCGCAAGTCTAAACACCAATCGTGTCCGTGACAAACAGTTCGCTACTCCTGCTCCTTCAAAATCAGCAAATCAAGTTACTCAACAGCCAAGTGGCAGCAAGAACAAGAAGAGAAAGTCTCAGGGTTTAGGGTGCAATGCGATTGTCCCTGCTGCAAACCCCGCTGCTAAGACTGCTCCTGCTGCTGCTGTTCCAAACCCTCCTGCTCCTGAGAACAAAAAGCAGTACACTGGGCCTCATCCCAAGTGCGCAACTTGCAACTTCCATCATCCTGTTACTTCTGCTTGTCGCCTGTGTACCAATTGCAATCGCTATGGTCACACAACTCCCTACTGTCGTCAAGTCAGCCAAGCTCAGCAAGCGCCAGCTCAGGCAGCTCTACCAGCACCCCCAGCTCCTCAGCAGAATCCCAGGCCAGTCAACGCTGTTCGTGCATGCTTCATGTGTGGAGACACTACTCATCTTCGTAATCAGTGCCCTCAGCTAAACCAGGAGCAACAGCCAGCCGCTCGTGGACGAGCGTTCAACATTAATGCTAACCAGGCTCGTAACGACAATGATGTCATTAATGGTACGTTTCTCGTCAATAACCTTTACGCTTTGATACTATTTGATACTGGTGCCGACAGGAGCTTTGTGTCCGTAGAATTTGAATCTTTGTTAAACTGTGCACGCTCTAAGCTACCTAAGTCATTTTCGGTTGAGATTGCTGATGGTAAATCGATTCTAGTTGATTCTATTCTCAGTGGTTGTTCCTTGACTCTTAACGACCACGTATTTACTATTGATCTTATACCTATCCAATTGGGTAGTTTTGATGTCATAATCGGCATGGATTGGTTGCGAAAGAATCATGCTGAGATCGTATGTCACGAGAAGTTCATTCGTTTACCTCTTCCATCCAGTGATATTTTACACGTCTATAGAGACCGACCTTCGAGAGGACTGAAGTTGATGTCATGCACTCAAGCGAACAGGTGCTTATGTAAACAGAACTTTACCTTCTTGGCCCACGTAGTGGAACAAAAGGCAAGGGAAGGAACATAAGCGATGTTCCAGTAGTGTGTGATTTCCCTAACGTCTTTCCTAAGGATCTTCCTGGTCTTCCTTTTCCTAGGTCCGTTGATTTTCATATTGATCTCATACCTGGTGCGACTCCTGTCGCCAAGGCTCCTTACCGACTTGCACCTTCCGAGATGCAAGAATTATCCAGCCAACTTTAAGAACTGCTCGAAAAGGGATTCATTCGTCCAAGTACCTCTCCGTGGGGTGCTCCCGTACTATTCTTCAAGAAGTAAGATGGTTCGTTTCGTATGTGTATCGACTATCATGAACTTAATAAGCTTACCGTTAAGAATTGTTATCCTCTCCCTCGTATTGATGATCTATTCGACCAACTACAAGGCGCATCCTGTTTCTCTAAAATCGACCTTCGATCTGGTTATCATCAGCTCCGTGTTCTCGAAGATGATATACCCAAAACTGCGTTTCGCACTCGATATGGACACTACGAGTTCGTGGTTATGCCCTTCGACTTGACCAACGCATCCGTTGTGTTCATGGATCTTATGAACCGTGTTTGTAAACCATATTTGGATCCTTTTGTGATAGTCTTTATTGATGACATTCTTATTTAATCGAAAACTAAAGCTGATCATGAACGTCATTTACGCTTGATGCTAGAACTATTACGTGGTGAACGCTTATACGCTAAATTCTCTAAGTGTGAGTTTTGGATTGATGAAGTACAATTTCTAGGGCACGTCGTTAGTAAACAAGGTATTCACGTTAACCCTTCTAAAGTCGAAGCTGTGAAGAATTGGAGTACGCCTAAATCTGCATCGGAGATTCGTTCCTTCCTAGGAATGGCAGGTTATTACCGCCGATTCATCTCGGACTTTTCAAAAATCGTTGTTCCTCTTACTTCTCTGACTCAGAAAGAGAAACCTTTTGCTTGGGTTCCCGAGCAAGAGGAATCTTTTCAAACTCTTAAGACTCTTCTGTGTAACGCTCCTGTGCTTACTCTCCCTGATGGGAAAGATGACTTCATGGTATATTGTGATGCCTCAAACCGTGGCTTGGGCTGTGTGCTCATGCAGCGGGACAAGGGTATTGCTTATGCCTCCCGTCAACTCAAAATACATGAGAAAAACTATACTACTCACGATCTGGAGCTTGGTGCAGTCGTATTTGCGTTAAAGATCTGGCGACACTACCTATATGGTACTAAGTGTATGGTTTTCACTGACCATAAGAGCCTTCAACATATCTTTAACCAAAAGGAACTGAACATGCGACAGAGACGTTGGGTGGAATTACTTAACGACTATGACTGCGAAATTCGCTATCAGTGTCGCGCCCGATGCTCTTAGTCGTAAGACTCGTGTTAATACTATGCGTTGTTTTCATATTTCTAGTGATCATCATATTTGTATTCGTGAAGCTCAGTATTCGTCAGCTAATGAAGGTAGCCTATTCATCGAAGTACGAGTTGCTACTGTGGATCAACTCGAAACTAAGTCTGATGGACTTCAATACTATCTTAATCGCATTTGGGTGCCAGATCGCGGTAATCTCCGTGAGCTCATTATGAATGAGGCTCACAAGTCCCGATACTCTATTCATCCAGGTGCTGATATGTCACACCCCGATATTTCCACGTATTACCGGTGGGCCCGGTGGGGAGTATCGTGACGTAGTTGATATCATCATAGACAATTAATCACAGTTTAATGCACAGCGGAAGTCTAAAATAATAATACAAACCGAATTTGGAAAGTATAATAAAATATTATACAAACGGTCGTTAATGGGTCCACAGGCGGATCTAAAACAGAAAGTAAATATTGTTCTACAGACTTTAAGTATGATAAGCTTGCAAGACTCTTTAACTAATACTCAAGAGTTTCCAGCCCATTTCGTGTAGTACCTGCACTTAATATTTTTGAAAAATACGTCAGTTTACACTGGTAAATACAATTAACTGACTCTTTTGAAAAGTGTTTGTAAAATTGGTTTGGATGCACAAGGCACAAAATCTTTTATAACTTGGGACAATTATATAAAATAATCTTGTATACAGATTTACATGTTCGTCGTACGTTCAGGGCCCGGAATAGAAGAGCCGGGACAAGATTAATAGACACACCACTAGTATAAGCCCACACAAAGTTTTCTCACAAGTGAGATACGGTTTTACATACGCAACTGTCAGGTGTATACCTACACCCCGTGCTTAAGTCGTGGCCATTTCAATTGAATGAGCCGAGGATATCCAGGACACGGTCATATTAACCCCCAAATGCTTTGTTTCAAACAAAACAGATTAAAACAGGTTATCTCAATGATTTAACCACTAATCGATTAAATATTCAATACCCGACCAAGCGGTAATAATTTACCGTATCCCAAGCCCGTATAAGGGAAAATAAGTTAAAAGTATTTACCTGAGCTAAATGTAATTTATTCTCAGTCATATTTTCTAATCAGCAAGTGCAGGGAGCTTTTACTGGGCTCCTAATCTGGAATGAAGGTTTTAATAACCTATTAGATTCCTAACGGGTCTTATTTAAGTTGTAACTTTGACTGGTTAGTTTTAAAGGAAAGTTTACGGTATGAAACGCAAGATTAAGCGGTGACTGGATTGGAATGTGATTTAGACCCGAGAAGTATGAAGACTTGTATATAATGGGTAAACTAAATACATTCTGGATTTTGAAGTAAAAATGATA
Organism: Helianthus annuus; assembly: GCF_002127325.2. NCBI lineage: Eukaryota > Viridiplantae > Streptophyta > Magnoliopsida > Asterales > Asteraceae > Helianthus > Helianthus annuus. The sequence goes on from NC_035440.2 coordinate 131,033,662, forward strand.
AGGTTTGACCCGTTTCGGCTAATTTATGTAAACTAGTTACATAAACCGTACCGAACTCGTATATGCATAATGGGTAACCGGATGAGTCATATACAAGTTCCAATAGTTATTATGCTTAAAATATGTTGTGATATCAGTAGGATATCAACAATTATGCCCCAAATGCATTTAAGACCAATTTAAGTCCCGAAAGGGTATTTTGGTCATTTTAAAGTTTATAAAAGAGGTTTAAACATAAACTGAGGTTCTGGTCAAAAGTATTCTGTAAAAATATTTATTTTATGCTGTTATATTAGTAAGATATCATACATATGTGTGTTTAATCATTTATGGCCAAACTATGCACCGTAGGGGCATTTTGGTCATTTCACATATGCTTTTAAAGTTAAATTTGGAAATCTGAGTTCAAGACTTATACTTACTGTTAAATTATAAAAATTTATTTTTAAAATCAGTAGGTAACAAGTCTTAGGTGCTAAATATGGTTTTAAACCATACTATGCGCCTAATTCGCATAAAAGTCGGTATTTGACGATATTTGATATTTTTAAGGAAATCTGAGATTTTTATCAGTCTTGAATGCTCAAAATATTTTATTTAATATATAACATCAGTATAAAAAGGTTTGACATGCAAGTGATGTATAAAACTCATTTTATTAGCTAAAAGGGCATTATCGTCAATTACCGAGTCCATGCAAGAACTCTATGTTATGGTCAGTATAAAATTTGACCAAAAATTCTAAAATTCCCGAAAAAATTTATTAAAACAGTAGGTAACAAGTTTGGTGCCAAATTGGTCTTAAATATGGATTTATGCTAAAAATGCAATTTAATTAATAAAAAGTTCTGTGTTACGATATCTTGCATAACTTTTATTTGAGACCAGAAACTGATGTCAAATTTTTATAACATATTTATATATCAGCAATAAAACTTTTTGTCCTCTCACATTTTTAAAAATCTCGTTTTAATAACAAAAGCGCATGATGGTCAATTTTAAGCAAATAACGGAACGTGCAATTAATCTCTGATTTCTAAGGGACCATGTAGTATAACTTCAGAGAGTTATACTAACATATAATATGGTCATAAAGGAATCCTAAGGCATAGCTAAACTAAGCTAAATCGGGTCAGAACTGAAAGTCAAAGCAAAAGTCTAATTTTGCGACTTTCTGTTACGAACCGAGACTAAACTCATAATTGTCGGGTTGAACATGCCTAAACATGTTCTTATATTATTTACCAAGTTGTTTAAGTGATAAAATGTATTTTATAGCTTCTACATTATCAGTTATAAATTATTTTGTAAAAACTGACTCGTTTGACTTTTCTATTAAGTAGTTTGACCCGGTAGTTGACCAAGTAAATGTGATAATTAGGAGGTGCCCTTTTAAGGGTTTAACACCTACATAATTACCAACACATAGCCACTTTCAATTCGAATAATGGCTGGTCTGTTAGTGATTAATCACAAAGTCAAAGCGTAAATACGATATCTTTGACTTTCGGTCATTAAACTAAGAAAAGCTTAACTACAGAAGCTAAGAACGCTTACAATGGTCCTTAGCACAAAGATTAACTTTGAGAAAGCTTCCTAGATGACCAGGATGCTCCAGAGAGGTGTTTGAGAGTGAAAACTTGAAATGTGCAAGAACAAATGAACAACCAAGGCACCTATTTATAGTGAATTGAAGATCTTTAGGATCAATCCAGCTGTTATGAGAGGCTCCCAGATGTTTACAGGTGTTATGGTGGCAGAAGAAACCATCAAACAACCCCTGGTTTCGAGCAGAAGGCATGCAATGGTGGTATGGAAAGCTGCAACCTGCAGCTGCCAATTTTTGTTCGCTGGTGCCTCAGTCGCGGCCCGCATAGACTTCAAAGAAGGTCTATGCGCCCCGCGAGGCTCCCCCCAATCCGGTTACAAACTTTAGTAAATTGCACTTTCAGCCCCTGGTCCTTTATAACTTGATTTATCTTTCATTTATTGCACTTTTAACGCCCAAGTTTAACTTTTAAGGGTCTTGAGTCATCAAACAAACATCGTTAAGCTTCCGGTTAGTTATGAGATCACCCTAAAAGTCTTATATTCAAACGTTGACGCTTTTAACCCTTCATTTGCTAAAATTAACGTATTTAATATCAAACGATATCGAAACCTCGTGAATTTTTCGTCACTTGTTCTTGAGAGTGTAATTAATCGTTACAAAGCCCCGGGTTCATTAAAAGGTCACTCAGAGGTAGTAATTTAACATGTTGACACATTTAACCCTCGCGTCTTGTAAACTTTCACTTTCTTTCACAAACGGCTTCATACGTTTCACAATTTATTTGTTTAAGAATATAAACATCGTGTAGGGTTGTTGAAAGGCATAGTTTTCAAATGTGGACACTTTGGATCCTTCTACACACACACTTTCTTTGTTTGTCAACTTTAGTCCCTCGAAATCAATTCATCACACGTTTAGAGTTCATGACACGTGTCGTTACTACATTGGACATGATTTTGCGAGGTGTTACATGATAAGATATACCATGATTTGCGTATGACTTATTGGTGGCCTGGTATGAAAAAGGACATTGCTGCATACGTCTCCAAGTGCCTTACTTGCATGAAGGTAAAGGCTGAACATCAACGTCCTTCAGGTCTACTTGAACAACCTGAAATCCCTGTTTGGAAATGGGATAGCATCGCTATGGACTTTATAACTAAACTACCCCGTACACCCACCGGTCATGACAGTATCTGGGTAATCATTGACCGTTTGACTAAATCAGCCCACTTTCTTCCTATTCGCGAATATTATATGTGACAACTCGAGTTACCAGGATTCCGTATTCACGTTAATTGCGTGTTAATTGTTAAACTGTTTGGTTCATGACTGGTTGCTTTGTAATTGTACACGTTTATTATATGTTGTGACATTATTTGATTGTTACATTTATATGCTTGACATTATTTGATTGTTACATTTATATGCTTGGTGACTTATCACGAAATAGAAGTTCATTCCGACGAAACAGAGATTGTTTCGTCACAAGCCCTTCGACAAAATAGAAGTGCTTCGCCGGCCCATGATCCGTCGAAGCCCAGTAATGGGCCCAGCTCTTTTACGTGGGTTATACCACACAAAAACGATTTCAGTTGGGAAACTCATCACAAAAAAAAAAAGCCGAAACCCTAGAGCCTCCTCTCTACCAACAGACGGCTGCTCTCATTCACCCGAAGTCCTTGGCGTTTTCTCCCTCTCCCAAACCTTTACTAGTCTCTCATTGTAGTTGGTTAGTATTCCGTCTTAGTGATTTGATTGTTGTTATGTTCTGAATGGTTGTTAAGCTTACATGTATTGCGGATCATGTGTACACATATGCGGATTTGGATTGTCGATGATATGATTTTTATGTAATTGATTTAATTGATTAGTATGGTAGGAATCTTGGTAACCTGATGATGTAATTGATATTGTTTATTGCATGTCATAAGTTGGTCCAATGACCCCTTGAGGTGTGTAACGAATTGTCAGCCATGTTTATTAATAAGATTTTTATCCATTGTATGTCATGATTGAGATTAGATCTGATGAAATAAGTATTGTCGGCTAGTGCACATGATCACCTCATCATAAGTGACTAATGGTTAGAATGCATATGTCATGTGTATAAAGCTGCAGCCTACTACTACATATATTAGCTCAAATAATTGATTCATGTGGGGGGGCTTGACTTTTGAGTAATAATTTAATCAATCAATTTGTGAGTTGGACGGCACAACATGAACAAAGGGATCAAAATGTGCATGTCGTAATGATTGGTTAGGGTTATGGAAACTCATAGCAACTAGTGGTGATAATTGCGGCCAATGAACATTTGTCCTAGGTATAGCGGTCCAATAAGACTTGGGGGTGGTTGATAGATGTCCGACTTTTTCTTGCCAAAAAGTATGTTGTCCGAATTTCTTTAAGTGTTGAGTGTGGTCCGAGTTTTGATTACCAAGATGCTGTCCGAGTTTTACAAGAGGACTCAAGGTCCGAGTTTTTTGGTTTTGGGTTTGTCCGAGTTTTTAAAGGTGGATGGGTAGTCCGACCTTTATGTTAATGTGGGATCTGACCTTCTATTGCTCATCATGTGTCCGAGTTTGTTTAAGGTGGTTATGTCAGATCTGTTACTTGGGTGGTAGTGCCCGACCTTATACTTGTATATGTGACTTTGATTATTATTTTATGTGAAGCCTGGCCTTTCTAATTGTATACACGCAAGGTCCGAACATTTGTTGTGTCATATAGTCGGGATTGGAATCACAATGCATGGTCGAATTCTGTTAATTCAGTAAGCATGTCAAGGACAAGTTGATTAACCCTGTTAACAGTTAAACCTGCTTATTCAGATAATGTATTGGTCCTGTTGAATGCTAACTCTGTTAAGTGCGTTAATAGTATGAAACATGTTAACTGCCTGTTAATCTTGCCAAGCATAAATAGTGCGATTTTGACTAAACTATATACGTGATATGTGATAACTGTTTAAACACACTTTGTGACATAAATGGCATGCGAACATGAACTGATTTAATACACATGCACTATAGGACTTGATTGATTACCTGTGAGCGCATAACCTAGCATACCGAGCAAACCAAGGTGAGTTCACACAGCCAAGGCATGGGGTTCCCGGGTGGGAATGGGATTTGATGAACTATTGTACATACTCCGCTGAAAGAACTACGACTAGACTAGTAACACTTGTTGAACTGATCTTCGCACACCTGCCAAGGGTTGGCCGCGATATTATGACTGACTTCGCACACCTGCCTTTGGAAGGCCGCGAACTGAAATTTACTAATCTTCGCACACCTGCCTGGTAGGCCGCGATACAGATAAACCTAGTCTAGAATACTCGGGATGAACATCCCCTAATATCTTCGCATACCTGCCTGGGAGGCCGCGATGGAAACTAATACGATACATGACATAACGAACGAACATACTACTACTCACACTACACTATTACTGAACTGTTAACTGTAAACTCGCTCAACTAGTTGTTGACTCGTTGCTGCATGCCTTGCAGGACCTTAGGTACTTATGGAGCTTGCACAAGGAGGATCAGGTCGTTGTGGACAAGGATCAGTGAATGATTGCTAAACATTATGACATTTCAAACTATTAACTATGTTGAGTTCTTTACATGCTTCCGCTATCGATACTATGTTTGGTTTAGAACATCAATTGTATTGAATTGGGTTTTACGAACTATCTTATATATATTATGCTATGTTCAATATGATTGATGGCTTGATCCTGGTCATGTCACGCCTCCAAGCGGTGGTACTCCGCATGTGGGATTTTGGGGGTGTGACAGATTGGTATCAGAGCCATTGGTTATAGAGAACTTGGTTTTAATATGGGGAAAACGTTTTTATTAAAACCATACTATAACCAGAACAGTGCTCTCAACGATCCACAACGACGCTTCGCTCCACGTGCAAGACTCAACATCCTAGGTAATAAGGTTTATGATTATTGCCTACATGCTAGAATTGCATAGAACTTTGCTCGTAGTATGCTTACATTACTTTGCTCACTACTTGTTACTGCTTGAGAACACCTATATGCCTACACTTCTCTGTCATCGCACTACTCGCGAACCATTCATACTTACGCTACCTTTACTGTTCGATCATGTCTGGACGTGTTAACATGACTCAAGCCCAGTTGACGGCTCTCATTAACGAACAAGTTGCTGCGGCACTTGCAGCCGCACAAGCAGGAGGTATAACCTGCTATTCCAGACCTATCCTAGGATGTTAGATCCTACTCTCGTGACCCAACTCTCGCGCATAACCTTGACCTATCTTTCTCGCGCAACGGGTCGGAACGCACAGCAACCTGTCTGCACATTCAAGAACTTCATGGACTGTTGTCCAAGCACATCCAATGGCACAGAAGGGGCAGTGGGACTACTCCATTGGTTTGGGAAGCTCGAGTTAGTATTCGGGATGTGTGAATGCCCTGAGACTCGCAGGGTCAAGTACGCCACTGGTACTTTGGAAGGAATCGCGCTAACCTGGTGGAACGCGCAAGTACAGATACTAGGGTTGACAGCTGCTAACGCCACCCCCTAGAACGAATTCAAAGAACGCATTAAAAGGGAATACTGCACGCGTGATGACATCCACAAGTTGGAAGTGGAGCTTTACCATTTGAAAATAACGGGGTCAGGAAATTGATGCTTATACGAAACGGACGAACGAACTGGCCATCTTGTGTCCAAGCATGGTGGACCCTCCAAGCAAGCGTATCGAATTGTACCTCAAGGGTCTAGCCTCAGAGATGCAGAGCCATGCTACATCGGCTAACCTCGACAATATCCAAGACATTCAGCGTCTTGCTCATCGCCTCACGGATCAGGCAGTGGAACAGAACAGGCTGCCTAGTTGTATCAGCGCTATTACTACCGCTATCACTTCTACTACTCCCGCTACTCCTAGTGACAACAAGCGGGAAAGGGATGGGTATTCCAGCAAGGGTTCAGCTACCGTTCGGTCCCAAGCACAGCAGCAGCGCAAGAATAGTGATCACCAGAGCCGAGTCAGCCAACTTCTGGTGGTCAGGGGCAGGGTGGATACCGGGGAATTCACCCAATGTGTAACTAATGCAACAGACACCACGGTGGTTAGTGCAACGAGGGACGTTGCCAGAGGTGTCTCAAGATGGGCCATGAAGCTAAGGATTCAGGAGCCCACGGCCTGCAAATCGGAATCGCCAGCAGCAACAGCAAGCAGAAATCCTATGCAAAGAAAAGATTGTTCGCATTCCTCGTTCTGGTCAAGAACCTCTCGAAGTTCAAAGCGACAAAAGTGGTGCTGTGGTTGGCATCACCTCTTTCTTGAAGGCTCAGAAATGTTTGCGGAAGGGCCACACCGCAATTTTTGGCTCTCGTTACTGACGCATCAGCAAAAGAAAAGAAGTTGGAAGATCATCCAGTTGTACGCGACTTTCCTCAGGTGTTTCCTAAAGATTTACCTGGTCTACCGCCTTATCGTCAGGACGAATTTCAAATCGAGCTCGCTCCAGGAGCAGCACCCATAGCTCGAGCACCGTATCGCTTAGCTCCATCAGAATCGGAAGAACTATCGACGCAGCTACAAGAAATCTTGGATAAGGGATTTATCCGACCTATCTCTTCGCCTTGGGGAGCTACAAGAACTATTGGATACCAATTATCGGTGAAAAAGAAGGATGGTACCTTCAGGATGTGAAATTGATTACCGTGAACTGAACAAGGTCAAAGTGAAGAACCGCTATCCTCTTCCACGCATTGACGACTTATTCGACCAGTTGCAAGGGTCGAGTTACTATTCCAAGATTGATTTAAGGTCAGGGTATCATCAGCTGAGAGTCCGGGATGAGGACGTCTCCAAAACAGCATTCAGAACTCGCTACGGCCACTACGAGTTTCTTGTCATGCCATTCGGGCTTACGAACGCGCCTGCAGTCTTCATGGATCTTATGAACAGGGTGTGCAAACCCTATCTTGACAAGTTCGTCATTGTTTTCATCGACGACATCCTGATCTACTCCAAGAGTCAAGAGGAGCACGAGCAGCACCTACGCCTTATTTTGGAACTCCTACGAAAGGAACAGCTGTACGCTAAGTTTTCGAAATGCGACTTCTGGCTTCGTGAAGTCCACTTTCTAGGCCACGTAGTGAACAAGGATGGGATCCATGTTGATCCATCCAAAGTAGACTCGATCAGAAACTGGCCTGCACCACGTACGCCAACGGAAATACGCCAATTCTTGGGTTTGGCGGGTTACTACAGACGGTTTATTAAAGACTTTTCAAAGATTGCTCAGCCGCTTACACTACTGACACAGAAGGGTGTCACCTACCGTTGGGGCGACACGCAGGAAACTGCTTTTCAGCACTTAAAGGATAGACTTTGCAGTGCACCTACCCTCTCATTGCCAGAGGGCACGGATGATTTTGTAGTATACTGTGATGCATCCATCCAGGGTCTTGGATGTGTGTTGATGCAGCGCGACAAGGTTATTGCTTATGCTTCGCGCCAACTTAAGATTCACGAACGGAACTACACGACGCACGATTTAGAGCTGGGAGCTGTTGTTTTCGCACTCAAGATATGGCGACACTACCTGTACGGTACCAAGTGCACAATTTACACCGATCACAGGAGTCTCGAGCATATCTTCAGGCAGAAGGAATTGAACATGCGTCAACGACGATGGGTTGAACTACTTAACGATTACGAATGCGCCATCAAGTACCATCCAGGCAAAGCCAATGTTGTGGCTGACGCTCTCAGTCGGAAAGACACTTTACCTCGGCGCGTGCGAGCGCTACAGCTTACGATTCAGTCTAGCCTTCCTACACAGATACGAGATGCTCAGTCAGAAGCATTGAAACCAGAAAACGTAAGGGCAGAAGCCCTACGCGGCTCACGACAGCGGTTAGAACAAAAGGCAGACGGCGCCTACTATGTAACGGGGCGTAGTTGGGTCCCACTTTATGGCGGTCTACGCGAACTGGTAATGGACGAAGCTCACAAGTCCCGCTACTCGGTACATCCAGGGTCGGACAAAATGTACCACGACATCAGGACTACTTATTGGTGGCCTAGTATGAAAGCTCACATCGCTACCTATGTCAGCAAGTGCTTGACCTGTGCGAGAGTCAAGGTTGAATACCAGAAACCAGCGGGCCTACTTCAGCAACCCACGATACCGCAATGGAAATGGGAAGAAATTTCCATGGATTTCGTTACAGGCCTACCTAGATCCCAGCGGGGAAATGATACCATATGGGTGATCGTGGATCGACTCACCAAGTCTGCACACTTCCTGGCTATAAAGGAAACGGATAAGTTCTCCACTCTCGCAGACATCTATCTTAAAGAAGTTGTTTCAAGGCACGGGGTGCCCACCTCTATCATTTCGGATCGGGATGCACGATTCACATCAGAACTGTGGCAAGCGATGCACAAATCTTTCGACTCAAGGTTAGACATGAGCACAGCTTATCACCCTTAGACGGATGGGCAGTCTGAGCGAACGATCCAAACTCTTGAAGACATGCTTCGGGCATGCGTTATTGATTTCGGCAACGGCTGGGAAAAGCACCTCCCTTTGGTGGAGTTTTCTTACAATAACAGTTATCACACCAGCATACAAGCCGCTCCATTCGAGGCATTGTACGGACGGAAATGCCGGTCACCTCTCTGTTGGGCAGAGGTGGGGGATAGTCAGATCACAGGTCCAGAAGTGGTAGTTGACGCTACAGAACGAATAGCACAGATACGACAACGCATGGCGGCAGCACGCGACCGTCAGAAAGCCTACGCGGATAAGCGTAGGAAACCGTTGGAATTTCAGGTCGGGGACCGGGTTTTATTAAAAGTCTCACCCTGGAAGGGTGTGGTTCGTTTTGGCAAACGGGGCAAACTAAATCCGCGGTATGTCGGACCGTTCGAGATCATTGAGAAAATAGGCAAAGTAGCCTACAAGCTAAACCTACCAGCTGAACTCGGTGCAGTTCACAATGTATTTCACGAGTCGAATCTGAAGAAGTACCTGTCAGATGAGACCCTCATAGTTCCTTTTGAGGAACTCACTATCGACGAGCAGTTGCAGTTCGTCGAGGAGCCAATTGAAATCACGGACCGGGATGTGAAGGTCCTCAAAAACAAGAGAAACCCTCTTGTTCGAGTTCGTTGGAACTCCAAACGTGGCCCAGAGTACACCTGGGAACGCGAAGACCAGATGACAGAAAAGTACCCCCAGTTATTCGAAACCAATGCAACTACTACTGAGGCTGAAGCTCCTACTGCGGAATTTCGGGACGAAATTCCAAATCAACGGGGAGATGATGTGACACCCCAGGAAAACCAGTAAACGATACAAAATACTTAGCTCCCTCAGTAACCGCTTGGTAAATTTCGGGACGAAATTTCTTTCAAGTTGGGGATAATGTGACAACTCGAGTTACCAGGATTCCATATTCACGTTAATTGCACGTTAATTGTTAAACTGTTTGGTTCATGACTGGTTGCTTTGTAATTGTACACGTTTATTATATGTTGTGACATTATTTGATTGTTACATTTATATGCTTGACATTATTTGATTGTTACATTTATATGCTTGGTGACTTATCACGAAATAGAAGTTCATTCCGACGAAACAGAGATTGTTTCGTCACAAGCCCTTCGACAAAATAGAAGTGCTTCGCCGGCCCATGATCCGTCGAAGCCCAGTAATGGGCCCAGCTCTTTTACGTGGGTTATACCACACAAAAACGATTTCAGTTGGGAAACTCATCACAAAAAAAAAAGCCGAAACCCTAGAGCCTCCTCTCTACCAACAGACGGCTGCTCTCATTCACCCGAAGTCCTTGGCGTTTTCTCCCTCTCCCAAACCTTTACTAGTCTCTCATTGTAGTTGGTTAGTATTCCGTCTTAGTGATTTGATTGTTGTTATGTTCTGAATGGTTGTTAAGCTTACATGTATTGCGGATCATGTGTACACATATGCGGATTTGGATTGTCGATGATATGATTTTTATGTAATTGATTTAATTGATTAGTATGGTAGGAATCTTGGTAACCTGATGATGTAATTGATATTGTTTATTGCATGTCATAAGTTGGTCCAATGACCCCTTGAGGTGTGTAACGAATTGTCAGCCATGTTTATTAATAAGATTTTTATCCATTGTATGTCATGATTGAGATTAGATCTGATGAAATAAGTATTGTCGGCTAGTGCACATGATCACCTCATCATAAGTGACTAATGGTTAGAATGCATATGTCATGTGTATAAAGCTGCAGCCTACTACTGCATATATTAGCTCAAATAATTGATTCATGTGGGGGGGCTTGACTTTTGAGTAATAATTTAATCAATCAATTTGTGAGTTGGACGGCACAACATGAACAAAGGGATCAAAATGTGCATGTCGTAATGATTGGTTAGGGTTATGGAAACTCATAGCAACTAGTGGTGATAATTGCGGCCAATGAACATTTGTTCTAGGTATAGCGGTCCAATAAGACTTGGGGGTGGTTGATAGATGTCCGACTTTTTCTTGCCAAAAAGTATGTTGTCCGAATTTCTTTAAGTGTTGAGTGTGGTCCGAGTTTTGACTACCAAGATGTTGTCCGAGTTTTACAAGAGGACTCAAGGTCCGAGTTTTGTGGTTTTGGGTTTGTCCGAGTTTTTAAAGGTGGATGGGTAGCCCGACCTTTATGTTAATGTGGGATCTGACCTTCTAATGCTCATCATGTGTCCGAGTTTGTTTAAGGTGGTTATATCAGATCTGTTACTTGGGTGGTAGTGCCCGACCTTATACTTGTATATGTGACTTTGATTATTATTTTATGTGAAGCCTGACCTTTCTAATTGTATACACGCAAGGTCCGAACATTTGTTGTGTCATATAGTCGGGATTGGAATCACAATGCATGGTCGAATTCTGTTAATTCAGTAAGCATGTCAAGGACAAGTTGATTAACCCTGTTAACAGTTAAACCTGCTTATTCAGATAATGTATTGGTCCTGTTGAATGCTAACTCTGTTAAGTGCGTTAATAGTATGAAACATGTTAACTGCCTGTTAATCTTGCCAAGCATAAATAGTGCGATTTTGACTAAACTATATACGTGATATGTGATAACTGTTTAAACACACTTCGTGACATAAATGGCATGCGAACATGAACTGATTTAATACACGGGCACTATAGGACTTGACTGATTACCTGTGAGCGCATATCCTAGCATACCGAGCAAACCAAGGTGAGTTCACACAGCCAAGGCATGGGGTTCCTGGGTGGGAATGGGATTTGATGAACTATTGTACATACTCCGCTGAAAGAACTACGACTAGACTAGTAACACTTGTTGAACTGATCTTCGCACACCTGCCAAGGGTTGGCCGCGATATTATGACTGACTTCGCACACCTGCCTTTGGAAGGCCGCGAACTGAAATTTACTAATCTTCGCACACCTGCCTGGTAGGCCGCGATACAGATAAACCTAGTCTAGAATACTCGGGATGAACATCCCCTAATATCTTCGCATACCTGCCTGGGAGGCCGCGATGGAAACTAATACGATACATGACATAACGAACGAACATACTACTACTCACACTACACTATTACTGAACTGTTAACTGTGAACTCGCTCAACTAGTTGTTGACTCGTTGTTGCATGCCTTGCAGGACCTTAGGTACTTATGGAGCTTGCACAAGGAGGAGCAGGTCGTTGTGGACAAGGATCAGTGAATGATTGCTAAACATTATGAAATTTCAAACTATTAACTATGTTGAGTTCTTTACATGCTTCCGCTATCGATACTATGTTTGGTTTAGAACATCAATTGTATTGAATTGGGTTTTACGAACTATCTTATATATATTATGCTATGTTCAATATGATTGATGGCTTGATCCTGGTCATGTCACGCCTCCAAGCGGTGGTACTCCGCATGTGGGATTTTGGGGGTGTGACATTATAAAGTGGAGAAACTAGCTCGAATCTATACCGATGAGATTATATGCCGCCAGGGCATACCTCTTGACATAATCTCTGACCGTGATGGTCTCTTTACTTGACGCCTTTGGCAAACCTTTCAGTATGCTATGGGTTCTCATTTGAATCTTAGTACGGCTTTTCATCCCCAAACAGATGGATAGATCGAACGCACTATTCAAACCCTAGAGGATATGCTTCATTCTTGTGTCATCGACTTTGGTGGTAACTGGGATGTACATTTACCATTGATTGAGTTCTCGTACAACAACTATCATTCCAGTATTCAGATGGCTCCTTTCGAAGCTTTATACAGTCGCAAGTGCCGATCTCCTCTCAGCTGGCATGAGGTTGGCGACAAGCAACTTACTGGCCATGAAATCATTCAAGAGACAACGGATAAAATTCTCCAGATTCGTGATAACTTGATCAAGGCTAGGAGCAGACAAAAGAGCTATGCTGATAAAAGGCGCAAGCCTCTGGAATTTGATGTTGGAGATCGGGTTCTTCTCAAGGTATCTCCCTGGAAGGGAGTAGTTCATTTTGGTAAGAAGGGAAAGCTCGCTCCTCGCTATGTGGGTCCTTTCACGATACTCGAAAGGATTGGCAAGATGGCGTACCGACTCAACCTGCCACCAGAAGTTAACAATGTGCACCCAGTGTTCCACGTATCAAATCTTCGTAAATGCCTAGCCGACGAGGAACTGCAGGTTCCCCTCGAGGACATGCAAATAAATGAAGCTTTACACTTTGTGGAGAAACCGGTCGAAATCATGGATCAAGGTGTCAAGCGATTGAGGCGCAGCAAAATTTCCACAGTCAAGGTTCGACGGGAAGGAAAGTGTGGCGCTGAATTCACGTGGGAACTCGAGAGTGAGATAGAGACTAAGTATCCGCAGCTCTTCGAGCAGTCGTCCTCTTAGATTTCGGGGACGAAATCTCCTAAAGGGGGGGAGATTGTAACGCCCTACGTCCTTGAACTCTTACCTTTTGTCAATTTTAGTCCTTATACTATGTGAAACTTGACCCTTTGATACTTGAATCTTGAAACTTTGAATCTAGAAACTTTGTGAATCTTGATACTTTGAAACTTGATTCTTGATGCTTGATTCTTGATACTTGATTCTTGATACTTGATACTTAATACTAGATACTTGATTCTTAAAACCTAAAGACTTGATGCTTGACTCTTGATACTTGATTCTTGACTCTTGAGACTCATGAAACTTTGAGACTTTGTTAAAAGAGAAACTAGAGACTTGACACTTAAACTTGGAAGCTTGGAAACATTTGTGTTAATCAAATAATCTTGCCATTTAATGATATTACCCAATAATACGCAACGCATCGCTTAATCTAAGTTGCAAAAATGAACCAAAGACGGAAAAGTAGCAGACAGGATTGGACTATCCGAATGGACATCCGATCGTATGACCATCCGATCGGATGACCATCCGATCGGAGGGCCATTCGACCGAACAGCCATCCGATCCAGCCCACTTGCACGCCTTTCTCTCCTCTGACACTATAAATACAAGTTGTCACATCATTCTTCACTAATGTGACAGACTCCTCCGACCAGATGCACGAGCTCTCCGTTCTAACTTCTAAGGCACTTTTCTTCCATTTTTGGGCGATTCTTGTTAGTTTTCCACTTGATTCTTGTACAACTTCAATATATACTGTAACAATCCTCAAATTAAACTGACACCCTTGATTATTTTCCGACACCCTAATATTTTAAAATGTCCAGATATGTCTTTAAATACACCCCGTATGTGAAAACCGAGCCCAAAATACAATATAGCATTAAAAATAAATTAAAAACAAGTTTACTTAAGCTGAGGCGGGCCGCGTAGAACCCACCTCAACCATACGCGGGCGGTATCAAGGTTAGAACCTGATTTCGTTGATTTCTTTAGTTAAGGCGGGCCGCGTGAGACCCCCATTAAGCTAACGCGGGCCGCGAGAGTCCCAAATTGTGGCACAGCCCGGTGTTGACACGTGTCGTAACGCGTGTTGAACCTATTGATGACCCGGATCAACTACGACCCTATTCCCCTACTACGCGGGCCGCGTAAGCCTAGGCTTACCTTTACGTGGGCCGCGAGAGACTTGAATTACAGCCCTATAAATTGGGAGCTCGGGCTTCAGTCCCAAATCGTTCAATCTCTTTCTCTCTCAACGAATTTCTGAAGAAATAATATAAATTCCGGGTATTATACCCCCTAAATAGCGAGGTTCTGCTACGATGTAAGTATCATAACCCCTGGAGACGTATTAGATACTCTGCCCGATTGATCTAGGGTTTCGTAACGGCTGTCGTGGTTCTGCCCGACGTAGTCGTTGGAATGCCGTCTCGGGGAGGGTATTACTAATGTTAAAATGGGTTATTATACTAACACACGTGCATTTGTGTAATTTTTAGATTATTCCCAGGAAATCCTTACTGAAAACCCTAAAACAGTAATGTGAATTAATCCTCTTTTTATATACTCCTTTATGTGAGTAATCCTCTTTTTGTTAAATGTTTTTACAAAACCTCACTTAATTAAATATATACTAAGCAGTTATTGAGTATTTGTAAGAATACAATTATAGTGGGTATGTTGGGGTTTTGTATACAAAATTTGTTACTGGCGTGGTAACATTCCACAAGTTGAGTATAACAGTACCACTGATGTTAATTGTTATTTCTTGGAAACAAATGTAATTGCGGATGCGCCCTCAATACTGTAAAATGATTGGTATTTCAACTTGATTAAATTGGGATTCACTCACCAGTATTTCCCACTGACAAAATGTTTTTAAAACGCGTTTCAGGTAACAAATGTGAAAGCCAAATAGAAGCCAGCTGGACAGCACTGAAGGCTTGGAAAAGTGGCAATAAAGTTACCTAAAAGAAATAGATGTTTTTCTTAAATAAAATAGGGTGTATCCCTATGAAGATATGTGTAATGAAAAACTTGGGTTTTACCCATGTGTTTAATGTTATAAAATGTGGTGGTTTACTCTGATAAAATATTTCCTAACTACGGTCCAGATGAAAATTTCTGCTGCCAAATTGGAAAATAACACAATACCACCGAAACTGGCTCGCGGCCGTCCGTTCCCGGGGATTAGGGATCGGGGGTTGCGACAAAAGGTGGTATCAGAGCTATGCCACTGATTCAGCCACAGAAGTGTTCTGCTGACATCAAAATTCAAAGTGTTAGGAAATAAATAACGGGAATACATGTATAATTGTATTTTCTTGTTATGTGTTATCTGACTATTTGTTAGTTTACAGTATGAGCGACCAAGGACCATCTGACGAGTATCGTCAATTGTCTGGTTCGCCTAGAAGCGAAGGTGCCTCTTCTTAGCCTGCCCTTTCGGGGTACTCTGCTGATACAGAAGAAGGAATATTCGTATTTAAGGCTCAATCTGAAGAGCCATTTCCTCAGAAAAAGAGAGGATGGTTCAGTAGGGGAGCGCACGAGCGTGGGAAGCGTATGAAAAAGTTACAAGACCAGAGAGCACTAGCCGCAGCCAAAAGAGAAACTGATGCATATGCCCATGATATGCTTAATAGGGGTATAGCCAATATCCATATTTTAGCAACCACTGCAGCTGACCCAAACCTGGAGCAAATGCTAGCACCCCAACCACAACCACAAATTCCTGATCAACCCATGGAGATAGAAAACCTTGGAAATCAAGTAGAAATGCATAATTTCAACCCGGAGGAGATACCTAGGATACCTGCACCAAATCCCCTAGACCCAAATTACCACCCTTGGTGGGATGATGTTAGGGACTATGTGCAACGCTACCCAATCCATGAAGATGTGCCAATGCCCAACCTAGGAGCCTATCTAGGGTTAGATACTCTAGATCCCTATTTCGATAACAATGCATACATTAGGGAGATTTTAGAAAATCCTTACCCATACCAGGCCCCTATACCTCCATATCAGGAACCCGCACCCCAGATTCCTAACCCAGTCCTAGAACCTGCACCCCCAATGAGTGTAGAAAATGTACAAGAACTTAGGACTTTCGGTGAGGAAATTTTAGAAAGCAGTGAGAGAATGGGACAAGTAGAAGAACGTCTCGTATGGAAATACGATGAACGCAATATGGATTTTTGGATGAATCCATATCCCTGAATCGATGGTGGAAACGGTAGAAATAATAAGAATATAATATAATAATATCTGTGTGTATGTGTTAAAAAAAACTACGGATGCCTACTACTAGTAGTGTAGTTTTAAATTTCAGTTGGTATTGTAATTTTTATTTCAGTTTAGATGCAATGCCATTTATTATTCAAACAGTTCAAGAAGCGAATAATAAAAGTAAGCATAGCAGTAAGTGACCAATTGAACCAGAACACAGCGTGAACAATGGACCCGTACTTCAGGTGCCCATTCCCAAAAGAAGAAGAACCATGCCATATGGTTGTTCTTACAGAGAATTCTGGTCCTGCAAACCAATAGAAGTCTCGGGCAATGAAGGACCCATTGCAGCTCTACGCTGGATAGAGAAGACTGAGGTTGTTCTGAAAATAAGCAAGTGTTCTGAAGAAGATAAGATAATGTTTGCTTCTAATTTGTTTAAGAATTCAGCCCTTGAATGGTAGAATACTATCCTCTAGTCAAGAGGAAGTGATAGGACCTATAACATGGAATGGGAAGAGTTTAAAAATATGGTAGAAAGGAAGTTCTCCCCTCCCAATGAAAAGGAGCAGATAGCAAATAAGTTTCTGAACCTTAGAATGACCGGGGTAGATAGTAAGGGGTATACTACTACATTCTTTGAATATGCTAGAATAGTGCCAACCCTTGCATCACCTGAACCGGTATTAATCTCCCGTTACATCTGGGGATTAATCGGGGAGATTAGACATGTAGTCAAGGCACCTAGACCCCAAACCATAGAAGAAGCTGTAGAATTAGCTAATACCTTGACAGATGAATTGATCCGTACTAGAGAAGAAGACTAGAGGAGAAACTGATATTCACTAATTTACACATATTTTAGTCCCCCGTTTTACCCCTATTTTATGCGTTTTTCGGCCGTAAAACCGTCATTCGGATACTTAATTATCTACATTTTTGTTTACAGGCCTAAAACAGTATACCAGACAAGATGATAGCAAAAACGAGGACTTTCCGGATAAAAAGACGAAGCTGCGCAACTTCTGTTACAAAACTGACCTGGGCGTCTGGAACGGTCGTGCGACCTGATGCACGACCGTGCATATCCAACAAACTAAGAAAGGCCCGGCAGTGAACGATGGTGCAACTCCGCGTGCAAGGCATTGAAGGCCAACCCGGGAACGCACGGTCGTTCCATATCTTGCACCCCGTGCGGATCCGACGATCCAACAAAGACCTCGGAACTGAACGACCAAAGGGCCAGACGTGCAACCAGACCTCGGAAAGGAACGGCCGTGCCAATTGAAGAACGGCCGTGCGTGTCCGAAGACCAGTCAACGATCTGTGACGTCACGCAGTATGGTGGACCACCACCAATAATTGCTTAAAGTGCACGGTCGTGCGATCGGAGAACGACCGTGCGACATCGAAAAAAGCATAAAAACAGAACAGGACCATTCTATTAGTAACTCTGGAATTTTGGAGAGCTTTGCAGGCGATTTTGAGGCTCCGAAGGCTTCTGCTTTCACTCGGATTCAAGCCACATTCCGGTTTTGCTCATTTACTATCCGGATTCTTAATCTTGTGCTTGTTTATGGTTGGGTTTTCTACTCTTTCCATGTTTTTGTTAATCTTTCAAGCATTTAGGTTAATGTTTATGTATTAATGTAGCCTTTGGGCAAAAACACAACAATCCCTTGCTTGATTATAACCATTAGTATGTTAATCTATGTTTGTAATAAATTTGGAAGTGTTTTCTATGATTATCTTTGATGATTAGTTTGCAACCTTGTTATTGATATTGATTTCTTGATTACAAGTAATTGTGTTGGATGATTGGTGCTTGGTTAGGTAAGATAGTTGAAAAATGAAGCTTATTTAATCATGTATTAGTAAACTTTTAATTTGGTTAATTAGCTTAACTTGGTTAAAATGTGGGCACCATGATACTCTAACGGGTTAGTGGTTTAATAAAATGTAATTATTGTTAATCAAGAAAGCTTGCCCTCACGGAAGGACTCTAACGGGTTAGATGGTGTTGTTATGAATTCTTGCCATGATTTGTTAGCTTAGTTAGTATTTTTGGCCAAAATTGCTATCTTGGTGAATTTATGTGCAAGATTTGTAAAATGAACTCGGTTGTGATTTAATCTAGTTTATGCTTGTCTCGGTGGTTGCATTGTGTTTATCGGTGTTGCTTTCCTTGATTAAGTGAGGTTAGAAAACTCCTAACGGATGACTAACTTATTTTTAGGAGATTTTTGTAGACATTAATCAATCGCACGTTAAAGAACAATTTTAGGTGGTTAAAGTGTGTTTGTCGTTTTAACTTTCCGAATGATTGTCATGTTAGGATTCCCGAAAGGGATACTAATTGTCTCGAAATGGAAAATTGACCGAATACTTCTAGTGCCAAAACTGACTTAGTTGACATGCTGTGGTTGTGTATTAAGCAAGGCTATTTATATATAATCTACTATGTTTTATAAGTATTTATTTTTGCTTACTTTAGATTAATTAAAACCAAAACAACGTATGTTTTTACCGGTAATTTAGTGGCAAAGGTCTAGTATTATTTCTCCGCCCATTTCCGTGGATCGATACTTGGTTCTTACCGATACTTTACTACATATATGACGGGGTACACTTGCCTCTTTCGTGTGTGTTTTGATGTAAAAGTAATAATCACTTTTATAAATTTAAAACCAATTCGTGTGTAATTTCATTGTAAAAATATGTACAGTCGCGCACGTACCAAGTTTTTGGCGCCGCTGCCGGGGAAATGTCGAGTTTTAGGAACGACCCGAGTCATTATGTTATCGGTGTATATACTTGTTAATATTTGTGAGTATTTTCTTGATTATTTATTTGTTTATTTATTTGATATATATTTCTTGATTTTAATTCAGTTTATTCGTTTTTGTGATTCTTTTGTACACTTGTAAATTTTTGTTCCATTTATTAGTTCGAATCCGGATTTATTTATTCATTTATTTTTTTTAGTTTTCGGCTCCGAAAAATTATTTTCATACTAGCCGATTCGATTATTTTAGTTATTTTAATTTTCATAAAATTTTGGGCCCATTTTCGAATTTTTATAAAATTTCCAGCCCATTTTTCTATAAATTCTGTTTCTTTTCAAAAAAAAACAAAAAAAACTTTATTATAATAATATTATATGCATGTGTATCAATTTCTCGTTTGCAGGTTGTTGTCCTCAACCCCCGCTCTCGACGCTGCTGAGCTTTCAAACGAACCCGAGCGTGATCTGAGGAGACGTCTTCGTAAGAGATCCCGTGCGGTTGCACTGTAACTCGTAGTAGCTGTGGACGAGCAGGTGGTACCCGCTTAGGCCGAGGGCCCAGCCGATGAAGGACACATCATCATGGCGGATGACAAGACAAGAAGCGTGTTTACGAAAAAGGCATGCCATTTACCGGTGGAGTTGGAGCATAAGGCAATGTGGGCCTTAAAACCCGCAAATCTGGATTTAAAAACCGGAGGTGAAGCCCGGTTTCTTCAGATTCATGATTTGTTAGATTCATGAATTGGAAGAGCTGAGACAACACGTCTATGAAAGCTTCGTGTTGTACAAAGAGCGCACAAAGAGATTGCACGATAAACGCTTGAAGGACCACAAACAATTCCAAGCGGGCGATCTTGTTCTTCTTTACAACTCGCGGTTGCGCTTATTTCCAGGAAAGCTTCATTCACGTTGGACAGGACCATACACAGTAAAAGAGGTATTTCCTTATAGGACTGTTGCAATAGAGAACGCGGACGGCGTTATTTTCAAGGTAAATGGGCATCGGTTGAAGGTTTACGTTGGAAGGCCGATCGAGTCGGCGGTGGAGGTTATCGAGCTCCACACCCCGCATACAACTTAAGTGTGGGGACATGAGTCTTGCTGTCTTGCTATCGACTCGCCGACAAAAATTTAGCATGAGTCTTGCTATCGACTCGCTGACAAAAATTTAGCATGAGTCTTGCTATCGACTCGCCGACAAAAATTTAGCATGAGTCTACACTACTGACTCACGGATTAAAAATGTAGCAAGAGCGTCTTTGACGCTTTAGGGGTAAAATCGTCCTTTTATGTGTTTTTCTAGTTTTAGCGTAAATTAGGAGTGTTTGGTAGTTTCCGTTAGTTTGTACAGCTTTTGTACGTGCCGAGTGAAGGGTCTACATGGGAATATTGTTAAAACATGTTGCGGATGGTAAAAATGGCAAAAAAACGGCCAAAAAGAGTGCTGAAACTGGTTTCTGCAGCAAACAGACACATCTGCAGATTTGGCATGGCCGTGCCATGGGTCGCACGCCCGTGCGATTTCGGGCTGGCCTGCACCTCGAGTCGCACCCCCGTGCATTACCGAGGTCAACGTACAAGAATGGGTCAACATCGGATCCGCACCCCCGTGCGAAAATCCGCACGATCGTGCGCATGGTCAGGGGCATTTTGTCATTGTTCCGTATAAAAGCCCTCATCTGCATCCACTTCTCACATTCGCGAAACCTTACTGCACTCTCGTTCCTGGCCGATTTTTTTTCCCAAAATCGCACCATTTTTCGCACGGTTTCTCAGGTCTTCTCGCACGGTTTGTTTTTTCTTGTCGATTTCCTGTTTTTATCGCTTTCTAGGGTTAGATTTTCCGATTTCTTCAAGGCTTTTTAGGGTTCCCTTCATAAACAAATCGAAACCCTAGCCCTTGCAAGAACTTCACAAATCATGAACACCCGGCTGATTTCCTAACCCCCTGTCACTAGAAACTTGAAAAATTTCGAAAAAATTTGACTGTTCTGATTCGGGGTTAAGAATCTGCAGAAAACGGGATCGCACGGTTGTTCTGTACATGGAACGGTCGTGCGTACGCGGGTCGTTCATGATTTTTAACTGTGGTGCCGGATATGTGCGGTGATGCGAGCAGTCGCACGTCCGTGCAATCCCGTCATGTTCCGATAATCAAGACCGCACCACCACTGATCTCGGTGACGCATGACCATGCGTCCATTCGCACGCCCGTGCGAAACACCCATATCAGTTTGACAGAATTTTCATAACTGTGTGTTCGGCTGAGCATGAAGAGGAGGAGCAGAATCAGCCACCACCCACACCACCACACCAGCAGTTCCAGCAGCACCAAGACTGGCCACCCGGCATCCCATCTTATCCTGATTTGTACCAGCAATTTCAACAAATGCAGCTGAACCAGGAGCAGCTGCGAGTCAACCAGGAGGTGGTGCTGACGGTGATGATGAGTAGCTGGTGGTGGTAGTAGCATTTCAGTACTTTATATTTCGGGTGTTCTTTTTGCCTAGTATTTCAAACACCCTCGGATTGTATTTTATTTTTAAAACACTTTACTTTATGTTATGTCTTTGTTTGGATTGGTAGTATTTATGTACATTATGGTTTTTATGTTATTCTGTTATTGTTCTGTTTTGGTGTACATGTGACATACTTGCAGATCCGACATATCTTGGACCGGAGCATATGACAGACACAGCTTTGGGAGTCTCGTTTCATCAGATATCATCTTAAGGGGGAGTGCTATTATCCTTTTTCTCTATATTTTGGTTTCGCATTGGGGACAATGTGAAGTTCAAGTGTGGGGAGGGGGTTAACTTTGTTAACATTGTTTGTCCTTGTTTTCTATTAAAAAAAATCAGAAAAATCATTCAAAAATACCTGTATTTTGTATATATTTTAGTAAATAAACAGGTTAGTTGTGTTTTAGAAAACTTCGGACTTGATAAAAAACTCGACAAGCAAAATATTTTTGAAAAAGGAAACCGGAAAGCGTGACAAACAAAGAAAGACTTACATGATAGTTTTCACACTTTTACCCATTCCATCCGTTACGTGAGCATATTTGAGCCTATTGTTATATATTTGTTTATTCATTTCGGATATAGGAGTGAGTCGGATGTTATGTGTAATTTAGAATTTGTCACTAGTATGCTTGTTAAGACCATGAACTTGTGGATTTGTGTAAAAGTGGTAGAGGCACTTAGATTACCCCTTTGTGTAAACCTTGTTCTTTGTGTTGTGTTCCCCGTTCACCTTATATTACCCTTTAGGATTAACCCTGTCGAGCCTTCCCGTTTACCTTTGTTTACCCACATTATCGCCCACTTAGCCAAATTTAGCCTTTATATGTTTTAAACCCCTTTTTAGTGTTGAAACTCGGGCAAAATAATCGTTTAACTAGCGTTTGTTTCAGTTTATTGTTTAATTAGTATAAAAAAAACAGAAAATAAAACATCCTAAAATAGGGTAAAGTTGATAAAAATCGAGCAATTTTAAATGCTTAAATGTTAAAATTTCGTTGATAAGCTCGATTGCAAAATAGTCGCCTTTTTAAGGCATTTGTAAGTATAGGTGTATACTTTGTTGCTAGTTAAATGCTACTACCGAGTTTTAACCATTTTCGCCACTTTATATGTCTACTTCCATACCCTTCGCCCAAGCCTAACGTTACAACCCGTAAAGACCTCTTGATTTACACTTATTTGCATGTTAGTTGGTGGAGACGAGATCTTATGACAAGCTTATGATATTGCATTTTTCATTGACAAGGCATTGAGTGTTTGCACATACACATTTTATGTATGTTTCATAAATAAAACCGAGTGTGTGTGTGAATATTGTGAGTCGTGTGAAGATTAACATGTTGAGTTAATTAAATGTGAAGTCACGGCTTTTTGGTTGTCACTATTATAATTGCATATGCTTGTTGGGTTTGAGTCTTTTGATGTTGTCTTTCGACAAACCGGCTAACCGTTTATAGTAGTTTTCAATAAAATAGTGTGTAAATTATCGTTCTTGTTTGTTTCTGTCTTTTATTACTTTTTAGTTCAGCTTGCTTGAGGACAAGCAAGGTTCAAGTGTGGGGAGATTTGATATTCGCTAATTTACACATATTTTAGTCCCCCGTTTTACCCCTATTTTATGCGTTTTTCGGCCGTAAAACCGTCATTCGGATACTTAATTATCTACATTTTTGTTTACAGGCCTAAAACAGCATACCAGACAAGATGATAGCAAAAACGAGGACTTTCCGGATAAAACGACGAAGCTGCGCAACTTCTGTTACAAAACTGACATGGGCGTCTGGAACGGTCGTGCGACCTGATGCACGACCGTGCATATCCGACAAACTAAGAAAGGCCCGGCAGTGAACGATGGTGCAACTCCGCGTGCAAGGCATTGAAGGCCAACCCGGGAACGCACGGTCGTTCCATATCTTGCACCCCGTGCGGATCCGACGATCCAACAAAGACCTCGGAACTGAACGACCAAAGGGCCAGGCATGCAACCAGACCTCGGAAAGGAACGGCCGTGCCAATTGAAGAACGGTCGTGCGTGTCCGAAGACCAGTCAACGATCTGTGACGTCACGCAGTATGGTGGACCACCACCAATAATTGCTTAAAGTGCACGGTCGTGCGATCGGAGAACGACCGTGCGACATCGAAAAAAGCATAAAAACAGAACAGAACCATTCTATTAGTAACTCTGGAATTTTGGAGAGCTTTGCAGGCGATTTTGAGGCTCCGAAGGCTTCTGCTTTCACTCGGATTCAAGCCACATTGCCCGGTTTTGCTCATTTACTATCCGGATTCTTAATCTTGTGCTTGTTTATGGTTGGGTTTTCTACTCTTTCCATGTTTTTGTTAATCTTTCAAGCATTTAGGTTAATGTTTATGTATTATTGTAGCCTTTGGGCAAAAACACAACAATCCCTTGCTTGATTATAACCATTAGTATGTTAATCTATGTTTGTAATGAAATTTGGAAGTGTTTTCTATGATTACCTTTGATGATTAGTTTGCAACCTTGTTATTGATATTGATTTCTTGATTATAAGTAATTGTGTTGGATGATTGGTGCTTGGTTAGGTAAGATAGTTGAAAAATGAAGCTTATTTAATCATGTATTAGTAAACTTTTAATTTGGTTAATTAGCTTAACTTGGTTAAAATGTGGGCACCATGATACTCTAACGGGTTAGTGGTTTAATAAAATGTAATTATTGTTAATCAAGAAAGCTTGCCCTCACGGAAGGACTCTAACGGGTTAGATGGTGTTGTTATGAATTCTTGCCATGATTTGTTAGCTTAGTTAGTACTTTCGGCCAAAATTGCTATCTTGGTGAATTTATGTGCAAGATTTGTAAAATGAACTCGGTTGTGATTTAATCTAGTTTATGCTTGTCTCGGTGGTTGCATTGTGTTTATCGGTATTGCTTTCCTTGATTAAGTGAGGTTAGAAAACTCCTAACGGATGACTAACTTATTTTTAGGAGATTTTTGTAGACATTAATCAATCGCACGTTAAAGAACAATTTTAGGTGGTTAAAGTGTGTTTATCGTTTTAACTTTCCGAATGATTGTCATGTTAGGATTCCCGAAAGGGATACTAATTAGGGATGAGATCGGTACGATACCGGTACCGTACCGGTACCGATACCGTAAATACCGTTACCGTAATTGAGGAAATGTGGATACCGATTACCGTACCGTATTTATAGATTCGGTACCGGTACGGTACCGGTATTTCGGTACTTTACCGTATTGGTACCGCTTTGGTGTAATCCATTGTTTTACTTAGAAAAATTTCATGTGCAACCAATCCATCCATTATTAATTGAACTAAAGTAATATATAGAGGAATGTAAACAAAGGGTAAACATATTAAGTAGTCAAAAAAATCAAAAGGTAAGCATCCATGGATTCGACTTTTAACATCCAAATTCCAACATGTCTAAAAAATCATCATAATTGATTAAAAATAACTAAAAAAAAGAAATTTGATATTGGTTTTTGTAAAATAATGTTCAAAAAAACATAACTTCATAGTGGGATCTAAGATAATAGCAAAATACATAAAGTCATTATTAAATTCGGTATTAATACCGGTATTTACCGAAAAATACCGGTACCGATACCGTTTTTTACCGATACCGAATTTTGAAAAATCTATTACCGATACCGGTACCGTTTATGATCGGTACGGTACGGTATCGGTACGGTACCGGTATGGTATCGGTACGGTACCGGTATTTCGGTAAAAAATCTCATCCCTAATACTAATTGTCTCGAAATGGAAAATTGACCGAATACTTCTAGTGCCAAAACTGACTTAGTTGACATGCTGTGGTTGTGTATTAAGCAAGGCTATTTATATATAATCT
This sequence comes from Helianthus annuus, assembly GCF_002127325.2. NCBI lineage: Eukaryota > Viridiplantae > Streptophyta > Magnoliopsida > Asterales > Asteraceae > Helianthus > Helianthus annuus. The sequence continues at coordinate 131,059,553 of NC_035440.2, forward strand.
ACTATGTTTTATAAGTATTTATTTATGCTTACTTTAGATTAATTAAAACCAAAACAACGTATGTTTTTACCGGTAATTTAGTGGCAAAGGTCTAGTATTATTTCTCCGCCCATTTCCGTGGATCGATACTTGGTTCTTACCGATACTTTACTACATATATGACGGGGTACACTTGCCTCTTTCGTGTGTGTTTTGATGTAAAAGTAATAATCACTTTTATAAATTTAAAACCAATTCGTATGTAATTTCATTGTAAAAATATGTACAGTCGCGCACGTACCAGAAACCTAACCCAAAGGCTTACCCAAGAATTCCGTTCTGGGAATTCCAACCGTAGGAATGTAGGTTCTACCTCTGCACCATACTGCAGGATCTGCAAGAAGAAGCATTCTGGAAGATGCTTCACTCATTGCAATTTCTGCAAGGCCCAGGACACAAGGAAGAAGATTGCAAGAAGAAATCCAGTAATGGAATATGTTTCAATTGTGGAGAAAAAGGTCACATCAGGACAAATTGTCCGAAATTGGCTCCAGTTGCAAACCACAAGAATTCTAAAAATGCTAGAGCATTTGTCTTAACTGCAGATGATCCCAGATGTCATAGCTGGTACGTTTTTAGTTAATGATATTTTTGCTAAAGTATTATTTGACTCTGGTGCAAACCAAAGTTTTATTAATACTTCGTTTTGCAAACTTCTAAATCAATCATTAACTAAACCACCACAAGAATGTATAGTGGAGACCGCAAATGGAGAAACCATTAGGATTTCTGAAATCTTGCAGGGAACAAGAATAGAAATTTTTAATCAAAAGTTTATTGCAAACCTTTACCCAATGAATCTGGCAGGATTTGATGTTGTATTAGGAATGGATTGGTTAATAGCCAATAAAGCCAGTATTTTGTGTGATCAAAAGTCAATTCAAGTAAAATCACCAAGGGGTGAAAAGATCACAATTAAAGGAGATAAACTATCTAGATCCACTAAATTCATCTCTGTAATGAAAACTGCAAGTTATATAAGAAAAGGATCTACAGTGTATTTGATTTCCATAATCACTAACACTAAAGGAAAAGAATTAAAAGATATTCCAGTAGTGTCCCAGTTTTCAGATGTCTTTCCAGAAGAATTGCCAGGACTACCTCCAAACAGAGAAGTGGAATTCAGAATCCATCTGCTACCAGGAACAGCACCGATTGCCAAAGCACCTTACCGTTTGGCACCAGCCGAAATGCAGGAGCTGAAGAAACAATTAGATGAATTGTTGGAGAAAGGATTCATATAACCAAGCTCATCGCCATGGGGAGCACCGATACTGTTTGTCAAAAAGAAAGACGGATCAATGCGTATGTGCATTGACTACCGTGAATTGAACAAGGTCACGATTAAGAACCAGTATCCATTACCAAGAATCGATGATCTGTTCGATCAACTGCAAGGAGCTCGATTTTTCTCAAAAATCGATTTAAGATTAGGATATCATCAATTGAAGGTACAGGAAGAGGACATTCCTAAAACCACGTTCAGAACAAGGTATAGCCATTGTGTATTTACTGTCATGCCATTTGGTTTAACCAATGCCCCAGCTGCATTTATGGACATGATGAACCGAATATGTAAGCCATATTTGGATAAATTCATAATTGTCTTCATAGATGATATTCTCATTTACTCTAAAAGTAAAGAGGAGCATGCAAAGCATTTACATTTACTTTTAAGTCTATTTAGAAAGGAAAAGTTGTACGCTAAGTTTTCCATGTGTGAGTTTTGGTTAAAAAGGTACAATTTCTTGGACACTTAGTCGATCATGAAGGAATTCATGTAGATCCAACAAAGATCAAGGCGATTACCCAATGGAAAACCCCTGAGTCGCCAACTGAGGTTAGAAGTTTCTTAGGATTGGCCGGTTATTATAGAAGGTTTATTCGAGATTTCTCTAGAATAGCCATTCCCTTAACCAAATTAACTGGTGAATCCATTAAGTTTGAATGGGGACCAAAACAGGAAGAAGCCTTTAGAATCCTTAAGCAAAGATTAACCCATGCAACCATACTAGCGTTACCAGAAGGAACTGAAGACTTTGTAGTCTTTTGTGAAGCTTCTAAGTTAGGTTACGGATGTGTGTTAATGCAACGTCAAAAGGTGATAGCTTACGCCTCTAGACAACTTAAGAATCATGAAGAGAATTATTCAACCCATGATCTAGAATTAGGAGCCATAATTTTGCCCTTAAGATTTGGAGACATTACCTTTATGGTAGTAAGTTTACCATATTTACAGATCATAAAAGTTTAAGGTATGTTTTCGGGCAAAAGGAGTTGAATATGAGACAAAGACGTTGGATGGAAATGCTTAGTGATTATGATTGTGATATCCAGTATCATGCAGGAAAAGCCAATGTAGTGGCAGATGCTTTAAGTTGAAAGTATCATGAAAAGCCAAAAACGATACGTTCTCTTAAATTAAATCTACAAGTAGATTTAAATGATCAAATAAGAAAAGCACAAGAATCAGTAATCAATGATGATACTGAAAAATTAAAAGGAATGATTAAAGAATTAGAACAAGGAACAGATGGAATTTGGAGATTCCATAAAAAAGAGAATGTGGATACCTAAATTAAGAAACCTACGCCATTGTATATTAGAAGAAGCTCATAAGTCTAAATATACAATGCATCCAGGAAGTAATAAGATGTATCAAGATTTAAGGAAAAATTTCTGGTGGATAGGAATGAAAAAGGATATAGCAGCATATGTTTCTAAATGTTTAACTTGTTCACAAGTCAAAGCTGAACACTAAAAGCCCTCAGGTCTATTACAACAGTTAGAAATGCCAGTGTGGAAATGGGAATTGATAACAATGAATTTTGTTACTAAATTACCCAAAACAAGAAAAGGTAATGATACAATCTGGGTGATTGTAGATAGGCTAACCAAGTCAGCTCATTTCTTACCAATGAAGCAAACTTTCAGTATGGAACAGTTAACCAAATTATATGTAAATGAAATTGTTTCATTACATGGAATACCTTTATCAATTGTTTCTGATAGGGATAGCCGTTTTACCTCTCATTTTTGGGCAAGTTTCCAAAAAGCAATGGGAACCAAGTTGAATCTAAGCACGGCTTACCATCCTCAAATGGACGGACAAAGCGAAAGGACAATTCAGACAATGGAAGACATGCTTAGAGCTTGTGTAATTGATTTCGGAGGTAATTGGGACGATCACTTACCTTTAATAGAATTTTCTTATAATAACAGTTATCACACAAGTATCAATGCTGCACCATTCGAAGCACTTTATGGACGAAAGTGCAGAACCCCAGTCTGTTGGGCAGAAATTGGGGAAAAGCAACTATCTGGACCTGGGATAGTGCAAGAAACAACCGACAAGATCATTAAAGTCAAGGAACGACTGAAAGCGGCACGTGATCGACAGAAGAGCTACGCTGATAACAGACATAAGCCGTTAGAATTCCAGGTAGGTGATAAGGTATTGTTAAAAGTCTCTCCTTGGAAAGGAGTGGTAAGATTCATCAAACGAGGGAAGCTAAGTCCCAGGTATATTGGACCTTTCGAGATTATTAGAAGAATAGGACCTGTAGCCTATCAGCTACAACTGTCAGAGGAAATGGTAGGGATACATAATGTATTTCATGTATCTAATCTCAAGAAATGCTTAGCTGATGAATCACTCGTAGTGCCTCTTAAGGATATAGAGGTAAATGAACAACTCAAATTTGTAGAGAGGCCTCTACAGATTGAAGATAGGAAGGTTAAGAATCTCAAACATAAAAGATTAGTTTTGGTCAAAGTAAAGTGAGACTCCAAAAGAGGACCTGAATACACATGGGAGCTTGAATCTGAAATGCAAAAGAAATATCCGCACTTGTTCCAGTAGATCTCGAGGACGAGCTCTAAAACAAGGTGGGGAGGATGTAACAATCCTCAAATTAAACCGACACCCTTGATTATTTTTACCGACACCCTAATATTTTAAAATGTCCCAATATGTCTTTAAATACACCCCGTATGTGAAAACCGAGCCCGAAATACAATATAGCATTAAAAATAAATTAAAAACAAGTTTACTTAAGCTGAGGCGGGTCGCGTAGAACCCACCTCAACCTTACGCGGGCGGTATCAAGGTTAGAACCTGATTTCGTTGATTTATTTAGTTAAGGCGGGCCGCGTGAGACCCCCATTAAGCTAACGCGGGCCGCGAGAGTCCCAAATTGTGGCATAGCCCGGTGTTGACACGTGTCGTAACGCGTGTTGAACCTATTGATGACCTGGATCACCTACGACCCTATTCCCCTACTACGCGGGCCGCGTAAGCCTAGGCTTACCTTTACGCGGGCCGCTAGATGTCACACCCCGGCCGCGTATAACATGCAACCGTGGCGGAAACGTCGGGGAGTGTTGTGGACAGAATAATTGTTTCATAACCATGGCATACAAAGTTGTATTTTATTTATAAACAAGAGTGTTATATTGTCTTAAATAGGAAAACAAAGAGTTTCAAACATAAATAAACTAGTCTATCTTCATTTTTATTCTCTAAGGCACAGGTCCGCCCTAGTGTCATGATCATCATCCTATGGAACAACTCCTGAAAACACATGTGAAAGTAGGTACGTCAGCATAAAATGGCCTGTGAGATACATAGGTTTTGTGAAAATGGGATTCATGACTTGAGTTTAAAGAAATGTTTAATAACAGTCAGTTATGAACCTTATAATTTGTCTTGCTTTGAAAACCATTTGAAAAACGATAATATCAGATGATATGTGTCACACCCCCAAAATCCACCTGCGGAGTATCACCGCTTGGGAGCGTGACTGACCAGGATCAAGCCACCAATCATATAGAACAAAATATATAGTAAAAGTAAATGCCATTAAACCAAACCAAATCCATATGAAAGGTGTTCCAAAACATAAGTAAGTTATCATTGTTTAGCGGAAGCGTGTAGATAAAACCCAACATAAATAAGTATGTAATGTCATAAAGTGTTTAACAAACAATCACGATCCAAGCCCACAACGACCAGCTCCTCCCTGTGCAAGCTCCATATATCTAACGACCTGCAAGGCATGTAACAGAGGATCAACAACTAGTTGAGCGAGTTCACAGAAAGTAAATGCGTAAAGGTATATTCGTTTGTAACATGTGGCTCTACTGGGCCGATAGTACGTTCTATTGGTGGGGGCTTCCCATGTTGTATAACCACTAGACTATTCGCAACCATAAGTGTTCTACATATCCCGAGAACAGTAATACGTACAAGTTTACGTAGGTTTTACGTAAGTAATCCTTCACAACCGAGGATAGGGGTACGCGGGGGTTTACTTAGGTTTTACGTAAGTGCCTGACACAACCGAGGCAGTAGTGAGTATAAGTTCACGTAGGTTTTACGTGGGTATCCTTCACAACCGAGGATAGCGAGTAGCATAAGTATACGTAGGTTTTACGTATGTGTCCTGCACAACCGAGGACGATGGTATGGTAGTCTAGTAACAGTGTATGTACGAATCTAGTCAATCTCATTCCTTTAACCCCATTCCCAAGCCCTTGGGAATCCCATGCCTTAGTAAGGGTGTGAACTCACCTTGGTTTGCTCGGTATGTTAGTCTACGTGTTCACGAATAATCAATCACGTCCTATTGTATGTACGTATAATTAATCAGTTCAAGTTCGCAATATTTCACATGTAATCTATCAGGGTTTATAAACATAACAAGAATAATAGGGTAACACCGTTAATTAATTAACAGAGTCTACTAACGGGGTTAACAAAAGTTAATCATCTACAATATTAAAAAAAACATGGCCGACAATTACAAACAATTCTCAAAGGCTATTGGACCACACCATGACATATAATATTCATTAAACAATATCGATCATCATCTCAGTTTGGCACATGTATATTAAAAGAAAGAAGGAGATAGATAACATGCACCATAGACAAAAGTCAGGCCATCGCTATGCTTTAAAAAAAATCGGACAGGTAAACATAATAGTCGGACAAAAGGGAGGGGCTGCCCCCCTCTAAAACTCGGACTCCCCAAGTCCCCACAAGGTCGGACCAGGGGTAATGGCCAAAACTCGGTCCCTGTGTTGTGAAACTCGGACTTGATATGGTATACATAAAGAAACTCGGACACTTGGTGATCCTCACAAAACTCGGACAATCATGATGAAAAGAAATTCGGACATCATCATGAAGGGGGGTTTTAAACGTCGGACAGCCATAAACAATGTAAAACTCGGAACATAGTGTGTGTATCAAAAAGATCGGACCACCATCCTTGTAATAAACTCGCACCATGTAACCAACATACAAACATCACATATGTAACAAGTAAGAAGGTCGGACCATGGGACTCACATAAAGTTCGGACCTTTAACTATTTGAAATAAAGGTCGGACATCTTGCAATACATAAGATCGGACCTTGTGGTCCTTGTAAAGGTCGGACCTATCTCGAACATGTAGAAGTCGGATCTTGTTGTTTATCCAAGAAGAATTCGGACTAGCATGTTATTATAAAACTCAGACAAGTGTAATCATCAAAACTCTGACTAAAAGCAACATACATACGGATGTTCATGTTCAACGTGATTGTATCAGTTACACTTTACACATTCATCAGTTACGTCCTATAGTTCATACGATCTAAACCCTACTTCATACATTCATAGCAGAAATCAATTCAACGATTTACATCTTCATCATATCAAGCGGATTGGCATTAGGCAGTCGATTAAACATACAACCATAATCATTACATAATAAATCAGAATAATCAGGAATCAATCAAAGCTCAGAACTATCACATGGAGTATTAGGGTTTTTATGAAACACATAATCAAGAATTGATACAATCAAACAATCAATTAGGGTTTACAAGTATTACAATGATCAATAAACAATTACCTTGAATGATTCTAGAGAAAGATAGGAATCGAAAGTGATGAATGTCTTGTGCCAATGATGGTGGTGATGATGATTGCTAGGGAATGTGAAGTGCGTGCTTTGGATTTTTGTGAGAATGATTAGTGAAAAAGGGATTAGGGTTAAGTATCTCTAGGATTTCACTAATTACCCTCTACCTCCCTAAGTATCATATTTTACACATGTACACCATCTCATAACAATTTCATAGTTTCACCACCAAGTTCATATATTTACCAAGTCTTTCACAATTAACAAACAACCATGCACAGTCACACAATACGATTCATTGCATCAAAACGTATACAATTCCATAGCAATCAATTGTGCAAATAAACAGCTAAACAATACATGAACGTGCAATAAATGCGAAATAGAAATCTTGGAAATTCGAGTTGCCACAATATGTAAACTAAATGTAAGGTTAAAAGAATAACCTAGTAAAATGAGTATGTATAAGATAAGTTGTTTGTAAAACAATGTCTTGTGAAGAATATGTTATTTGTATAAAATGTAATATGTTTATACTGAAATGATTTAGAATGCGCTACGATATGTAATATAATGCAAGCATTTATATATAGGAAGTACCAGCGGCGTATCCACCATGTTTGTACCATATTACATACGCCATGTTACTCCAACCATTTTCCCAAACCAACCACCATGTAAATTGTTCATGTATAAGTCAATTGTCAAGTGTTATTGTGTAAACCATGTCGAAATGTCTATGTTCAATGTAAACCACCAAGTATGTATATCAATGTCAAAATGTTTATGTTTAATGTAGATCATGTAATGTGTACCCAAAATATATCATGTATGGTAAGTGAAATATATCAACTAAACCATATGTAAAATGCACAAAAACAAGGTATTGAAGTAAAACATGGTTTAAATCAAAGTTATGTTTTGTGGAACAAATGCATGCTATACTGATACAAACATTTATGCGGTATTGTGAAAATGCATACATCCAAGCCTTGAGACTGTGGCGATAAACCCTTAAACAAATTAAAGGTTTATCTAAGTTATGTGTATCGAATTCGGTCATTCCTTTCATCCAAACCAACCTAGGATGTCTGGAACGGGAGTTGTCAATTCCTATGGTACCACTACCTACTAACGAATGGCGTAGCTAATGTTAATGAATGTATTGTTCCATGTTAAACAAACCAAATGTCATACCAAAATGAAAGTATGTGATGTAAACAATTGTACTAAGTATGCACATAACGGGCATAAATAGCATGAAATGCAATGTGAAACAATGTACTAAGTACGCACACAATGGGCATTCATAGCATGAAAATGTAATGTAAAGCAATGTACTAAGTACGCACACAATGGGCATACATAGCATGAAATGTAATGTCAAACAATGTACTAAGTACGCACACAATGGGCATACATAGCATGAAATGTGTTGTAAAGCAATGTACTAAGTACGCACACAATGGGCATACATAGTATGAAATGTATTGTAAAGCAATGTACTAAGTACGCACACAATGGGCATACATAGCATGAAATGTAATGAAATCATGTACTATTATGTACTAACGAACATAGCAGGTATATGATGTGAAAACATGGAAAGCATGAAAGTAACAAGTAGGCACATGTGTTTCACCCCAAAACAGTTTAGAAAACAGTAAAAGATGGGGTTCTATCTACTCACCTGAGATTGCTTTGAATTCCTTGTGTAATAATCACACAATGCTAGAGATCACGGGATATCAACCGGCACCTAATAGGTAGCTATATTAATATACCGGACCAAAATCGGAAGGATCAGATAGTATGCGGGTTCGTAAACCAAACGAGTATGGAGACTCGTGTGATATGGTTTAACAAAGCCTACATACTACAATGAAACCTAACCTAAGTGCTTACGACCCATTACGACCCGTTTAGGTAGTTTATGCTATCTTAACGCGTCGTTCGCGTAGAACGCGTTTGGAACGCCTAACATCGTGACCACAAGGTATAACCTCGGAAGGTTATGGCTATGGTCACCTAATGTGTTTGGTCGGATCCTAATGATCGACCAAATGGGTCGGGTTCGAAAGTATAAGCGATGGTTTAGATCGCTTACCTTACGACCCTAAACAAGCACTAAACTAAAAATGACGAGCTAAGCATGTTAGAACATGCTTAACTAAGTTTAGAAAACAGGTTTGGCATCAAAACAAACGGCTTTGATGCTCACGAGTAGTTTGGTTACAAAATACGCAAGAATGCGCATTTTGGCCGAAACTACGACTCGTCACTGAGCCTAGATAACGTGGTAATCAGTAGGTATAGTCACTACGGACTATAACCATCGTGATCACGCTCACGTTATGAAGTTCCAATGAACTTCGTGTTGACCATAGGTTGGTCAATGCAGAAAGTCAACAAAACGTTGACTTTCGGACTCGAAAAGCGAATAAAAGAACGAAAGAATACTTACGGAGGGTCCCCGAATGCTACTCTAGATCAAAATAGCTCAGGTATGAAACAAAGGTTCCAACTTAGAGCTTAGATCAGATTTTTGTGGGTTTTAACAAGAATGGGGGTGGGGTATTTATAGTATTTCCCGAACCGTTAGGATCGTTTCTTGAAAAACGTGATCGAATCTCGTGCGTACACTTGTCGAAAAGTTGTGGTTACTGAAAATGACCCTTAGTGAGCTGAAAGGGCAAGTGAAATCATGTGGTTGTGGTTTAATCAGCTGAGATTTGCTGACTAATTGATCTTATCTGATCTGCATGTCCCACGTGGCCCGCGTCAGGATTCACACAAGGCTCAGGCGGGCCGCCTGGCCCTGTCTGATCCGCACAAACTTTCAGCAATTACAGTTTTAGTCCCTGTTATGTATTTAAGCCATTTCCGGCACTTCTAAGGCCCGTAAAGCCAACTTTAGGGCCCTAAAATGAGGCCTAAACATTGTGGACATGAAACATGCTCAAAAATGTTCCGGATGTTGGTTCGTTTGGCCGTACGATCGCGATGTTCGCTTAATTACGACGGAATGCGCATAAGCGCGAAAGACGATCCAAATGACGCGACGAATGGATTTTTCTCATGCCAAACACTAAGGCATAATATAAGGATGCTTACATTAATTTTTGGATGTCCGAATGTATTCAGAACGTAAGTTATGCGCGAAAGTGCAAACTTGTGCACTTTTTGACACTTTTAGCCCCCGAATGATCCGAAAGTTTGTTTTAGCATACCAAACCCCTCAAAGCCTATTTCTAAGCTATGTAAAGGATATTTAGGGTCTCTTTAACTTATGGACATGTTCCGGAATGTTCGTTACAGTTCAAATTGGCATACTTTCGCAGTTTGTCAAGTTTAGTCCCTGTAAGCGAATTAACTTGTTTTTGCCATACCAAAGCCTTCAAAACTTATTTCTAAGTTATGTAAAGGTTATTTAAGGTATGTTGAGTATATGTTGATGTTCCGGAGTATTTGTCGCATTAAACTGAGTACGTTTACGCACCAGTTTGCGTATAATTCTCCAGAAAGCGATGTAGAGTTTGAAATTGAACAAAAGTCAAAACATGAAAAATGTAAAACACAACCAAACAAACATTGGGATCAAATAACATTGTTTTATTGATAATTGAACTGTTCATAATGATTACAAGCACAAATGTTACAGTCTCCCCTACTTGTGGAAATTTCGTCCCGAAATTTATTTAGAGGAAACTCGTGGAAAAAGATGCGGACATTTTGCCTTCATTTGATCTTCGCGTTCCCAAGTAAACTCGGGTCCACGCTTAGATTCCCAGCGAACCTTGACCAAAGGAATGCGTTTGCGTTTAAGCCACTTGACTTCACGTTCCATGATTTCTACCGGTTTCTCAACAAATTTCAGTGTTTTGTCAACACGAATTTAGTCAAGCGGTATGTGGAGGTTTTCATCAGCTAAACACCTCTTGAGATTGGACACGTGAAAGGTTGGATGAACATTTCCAAGTTCAGGAGGTAACTCAAGTCTGTAGGCTACCTTACCGATTCTTTCGACGATCTTGAATGGTCCAACGTATCTAGGTGCAAGTTTTCCTTTCTTTCCGAATCTGATCACACCTTTCCAAGGTGAGACCTTAAGTAATACATGATCACCAACTTGAAAATCCAAGGGCTTGCGTTTTAGGTCCGCGTAACTCTTTTGACGGCTTCTAGCTGTCTGAAGGTTATCACGAACTTTCTTAACCTTATCTGTTGTCTCTAAAATGAGGGCAGGTCCAGTAAGTTGAGCCTCGCCGATCTCATTCCAGCAGACTGGTGAACGACATTTTCGACCATAGAGAGCCTCGAAAGGAGCCATGTTGATGCTGGAGTGATAACTGTTGTTGTAGGAGAATTCAATCAACGGAAGATGTGAATCCCAACTACCACCAAAATCGATCACACAAGCTCTAAGCATATCCTCCAGTGTCTGGATTGTTCTTTCAGATTGACCATCCGTTTGCGGATGATAAGTTGTGCTCAGATTAAGTTGGGACCCCATAGCAGATTGCATGGTTCTCCAAAAATGAGAAGTGAAACGAGCATCTCTGTCAGAAATGATGTTCAAAGGAACACCATGTCGAGCTACAATTTCATCCACGTATTTTGAGCAAGTTTGTCAGCAGAAAAATCCTCACGAATTGGCAAGAAATGCGCTGATTTAGTAAGACGATCAACAACTACCCAGATGGCATCGTGACCTTTCTTTGTGCGCGGGAGTTTAGTAATGAGATCCATAGTAATGTTTTCCCATTTCCAAACTGGGATCTCTGGTTGCTCCAATAATCCAGAAGGACGCTGATGTTCAGCCTTAACCTTAAGACAAGTAAGGCATTTTGATACATATAAGGCAATGTCTTTCTTCATACCAGGCCACCAATACTGAATACGAACATCCTTATACATCTTATATGAGCCAGGATGAATAGAATAACGAGACTTATGGGCTTCATCCATAAGCAAGGTACGAAGATTATCTTGGCTTGGGACCCACAAATGGTCCATGAAGTAATACGATCCATTGTCCTTCAGTTCAAGAGCAGGTGTTATGTGATAAGGAAATTCCTTATCCATCAAACCTTGCGAAACACAAGATTGTTGAGCCTGAGAAATACGGGCTTACGGGCTTGTATAACAGATTGAGCTTGAATAACAGATTGGACACGAACACAATGAAGCTTAGTACGTTCCTTGCGACTCAAAGCATCGGCTACGACATTCGCCTTACCAGGATGGTAGCGAATCTCGCAGACGTAGTCGTTTAGAAGTTCAACCCAACGTCGCTGTCTCATGTTGAGTTCTTTCTGATTGAAGATATGCTGGAGACTTTTGTGGTCAGTGAAAACCACACATTTCGTACCGTACAAATAGTGTCTCCAGATCTTAAGAGCAAAGACAACTGCACCCAACTCAAGATCATGAGTGGTGTAGTTTTTCTCATGTATCTTCAACTGCCTTGATGCGTATGCTATGACTTTGTTTCTTTGCATCAGGACGCAGCCAAGACCTAATTTAGATGCGTCGCAATAAACGCCCTCGGGCAAAGTTAGGACAGGCGCGTCGCAAAGTTTTTGTTTTAAAGTCAGAAATGCTTCCTCTTGTTTGAATCCCCAATCAAATGGCTTGTTCTTCTGAGTTAGAGCAGTTAGAGGAACTGCAATCTTTGAGAAATTTTTAATGAAGCGGCGGTAATAACCCGCTAGACCAAGAAAAGAACGAACTTCAGTAGGAGTAGTAGGCGTATCCCAATCCTTAATCGCACTGATCTTGGAGGGATCTACATGAATACCTTGTTCGTTGACAATATGTCCTAAGAATTGAACTTCTTTAAGCCAGAATTCACATTTGGAGAATTTGGCGAAAAGTTGCTCTTTCTTTAGGAGTTCCAAAGTAAGACGAAGATGTTGCTCATGATCAGCTCGCGTCTTAGAATATATCAAAATGTCATCGATGAAAACGATGATGAACTTATCCAAATAGGGTTTGTAGACCCTATTCATCAAGTCCATGAAAACAGCAGGAGCATTAGTCAAACCGAATGGCATGACTGTGAACTCATAATGTCCATAACGAGTACGGAACACTGTCTTGGGAATGTCTTCTTCATGCACACGAAGCTGATGATATCCAGATCGTAGATCAATCTTTGAAAAATAAGAAGCGCCTTGCAATTGATCAAAGAGATCATCAATGCGAGGTAGGGGATATCGATTCTTGATGGTAAGCTTGTTAAGCTCGCGATAATCGATACACATCCTAAAAGATCCATCCTTCTTCTTGACAAAGAGAACGGGAGCACCCCAAGGTGAAAAGCTAGGACGGATGAAACTTTTGTCAGAAAGTTCCTGCAGCTGCTTAGACAACTCTTACATCTCGGACGGTGCAAGACGATATGGAGCTCTGGCAATGGGATTTGCACCAGGTACGAGATCAATACGGAACTCGACTTGGCGTGCTGGGGGTAGACCAGGTAACTCTTCAGGGAAAACTTCAGAATAATCCCGAACGACAGGAATATCTGAAATAGACTTACATTTGCCTTTATCTGCTGTGACATGTGCTAAAAAAGCCACATAGTTCTTCCGTAGATACTTCCGTGCTTTAAAATAAGACATGAGTTTGAGACCACCGGCAGGCTTCTCACCACGAACCTGTAGGATCTCGCCTGTCGACAGCGGCACACGAACAATCTTCTCAGAACAAACTATCTCTGCGCGATGCTTAGATAACCAATCCATACCCACAATAACGTCGAAGCTTCCAAGTTGCATAGGCGTGAGATCAATAGGAAAAATATGGTCGTTAAGGTTCAACTGGCAGTTGCGGAGAACAGAATCAAGAACAATGGGTTCACCGCTTGCCACTTCTACTGTCAAAGGTTTACCTAGTTTCGTTCTAGACACGCGAAGCATTGGCTCAAAAGACAATGACACAAAACTCTTGTCGGCACCCGAATCAAAAAGAACAGATGCAGGCTGATTATTAATAAAGAACGTACCGTTCACCACTTCATTGTCTGCTTGTGCCTCTTGAGCATTCATGTTGAAGACTCGCCCTCGAGACTGAGCCTGATTCTGGTTTGCATTCTGGTTCTGGTTGGCTAGCCTTGGGCACCGATTTCTATAGTGGGTCAGATCCCCACAGTTATAACAAGCACCTGGTAGGTAGTTTGGCCGTGCAGCCTGACCCTGTTGCTGAGCAGGAGGCTGAGCAACTTGTTGAGCAGGGTTCTGAACTGCGCGATTTTGAGCAAACCGACAAACATCGGCAAGATGACCTGACTTCCCACAGTTAGTACAGAAACGGCACTGATGTTAAGGCTGATGGTGACTGTTGCATCTATTGCACAAAGGTGCACTTCCTGAATAGGGCTTCTTTGCTGGAGGCTGTGCGGCTTGGTTGGGAGCTGCCTGGTTAGCTTGGGCAGTGACAGCATAGTTTTGGGAAGCCTTACGCTTCCTTGACCCCCTTGAGGAACCAGAATCCTTTCCCTTCTTGTTTTGACCTTTCTTGCTATCTTCCTTGTCAGCCGACTGTTTCTTGCCCTTGTCACCCTTCCTGTGTAGTTTATTCTTTCGAATCTGCGACTCAGTCAGTGTCGCTGATAACTCGATTGCCTGACGGAGTGTGGTAGGGTTGCTACCAGTGATAATGTCTTGTACCGAGTCAGGCAGGCCGTCGATGTACCTTTCGATAGCCTTGTCGAGTGGGGCGACCATAGTCGGGCAAAGTAGACTCAACTCCTCAAACCTATCAGTATATGCCCTGTGCTCGCCACTATCTTGCTTCAAATCATCAAACTCTTTCTCCAACGCTCGTTGCTCATGACGAGGACAAAACTCCCTCATCATAAGAGCTCTCAGTTCAGCCCATGTCTGAGCTAGAGCAACATCTGCACCACGGTCTCTCATTACTCCATTCCACCATGTAAGAGCCCTCTTCTGAAACACGCTCGAAGAAAACTCGACCTTGCGATTATCCGGACACTGCACGTGGCGAAAAGTATTCTAGATGCTCTCGAACCATTGAAGAAGCCCAGTTGCTCCCTCAGAACCACTAAACTTGAGTGGTTTAGCCGAGTTAAAGTTCTTGAAATTGCATGTACCATTGTTGTTGTTGTTGGCCTGGTTCCATTGAGCAAAGAGATTTGGGAATTGAGCAGCCATCTGCTGCGCAATAATTTCTGCCAGCTCGGCAGTTGCTATCTGGTGTTCGCGTCGAGGAGGCATTCTAAAAGAGGAAAAACATGAAAGGAAACGAGTGAGATGATTGGATGAAGAGAATGAGATGAAACAGAATCAACAAAAGCAAAGATGGTGGTTACGCATCGCAAAGCAAACAAGCGACACGAAATGTCTAGTCAAAGTAAGTGGGTCAAAATAATGTATCGCGAAGACATGTTCGCCTATAAGTGAACACTCACCCCAAGAGTTCCCAGGTAAGAGTGACTGGTCCGATTATGTGGATTTGTACGAACACTCTAGCCTTAGACAGAAAACTCAGGGTACAGGCATTCACTCTTCCAGTTCGCACGTGTTCACACTATTAAAACCCGAAAACCTTGACGAGATTTTGAAAATTCAAAGGGGTTCAAAACCATATAACAGAGGGTTCAAAACCTAGTAATCAATCATCCTCGAACAGACGATTAATTTTCAAAGCGGATTCGGAATCGAAGTTCCCGTTGTGGTTATCACCTAAGGATAGGTGATGTGCATGTTTTAAAATCTAAACACAAGATAACTTATGTTAGGGTCCTAGAAAGTTATAGTCTAGGTCAAAGCATTACTAATAACCTAATTCCCTATAACCATTGGCTCTGATACCAACTCCTCTGTCACACCCCGGCCGCGTGTAACGTGCAACCGCGGCAGAAACGCCAGGGAGTGTTGTGGACAGAATTAATTGTTTCATAACCATGGCATACAAAGTTGTATTTTATTTATAAACAAGAGTGTTATATTGTCTTAAACAGGAAAACAAAGAGTCTCAAACTGATGTGTGTAAAATGCAACATATAAATCACATCAATTAAGGCATAAAACTAACCCTTTTTAAGTACTAATGTTGGAAAAAGAGTGTTTTTGTCTTTCTTTTGTATTTTCAGGATGAAATGAGCTCAAAATCACAAAAGAAGCAAAAAGACAACTAATTCTAGCATAAATACAAGAAAAGGAATAAAAGTAGACCGCCCGGACCCTCAACGGCACCTCCCAAGGCAAAGAAGAGAAAACAGAAGACTGAACACGCCCCGTGTTCAGTGAACACGGGGCCGTGCCCAAGAAGCAGCAGAAAAGACAAACCAGTAGAAGCTTCCATTGCCCACCACGGGGCCGTGTCCAGCGGGCACGGGGGCGTGGTGAAAGTACAGCAGGCGCATTAATTGTAATTGCGAATTACAATTAATGAAGAGAGAGAATGTCAGACGGGCACGGGGGCGTGTCCAGCGGACACGGGGCCGTGCCCAGCCTTCTGTTCAGCCTATAAATAGGGGTGCTTGGTTTCATTCCATCTCATCCCTTGGCACACCACCTATCTCACACTTCATCCACCACCCACCACCACCATAACACCATCATCCACCACCATCATCCATTGTCCATCATAGAGTGTGTGAGTCGTCTCGGGATCCAAGATTGATAGTAAAAGTTCTTGACAATCAAGGCCATGTTTGCCTAAGTCTCTTACATCACTTGGTGAAGACAAGTGTTTAGTATAATACTTTTTATTTTTAATCTTTTGCACTTTTTATTTGGTTTTGTATTAATGACTTTAATAACTAGTTACTTATGTTGAAGGTGATCGTTCCTTATCGTTTGTCCGTGGTGTCTTGGCGTTATTTTACTGTCTATATAAAATAAAAGATTTTCACCATTCATATCTCCACGGTCTATATGGAGGTATGTTGGCTACCTGGTCGGGGGTTAAGGGAACGGTTTGGTAAGGGCCTTGCCCTTGTTCAGCGTTTAGAGGTCCTGCTTGGGACCTGGGTCAAATTTAGTAGGATCTCCTTCAATGCCCATAGGTATTGGATGGCGGGGATCCAAACTCTTTGACCCCCTCATAAGTTAACTACTATTAATACTATAACCCGGCTATTTAGGACTGTATCCCTGCTGACTCAGACTACTTAGCCGAGGGTAACGTCACCGCCGAAAGCGGGGCCTACCACAATTTGCATTAATAACTTAATTCATTATCTTTCAATAATCCGACCCTTTAGGATTGTATCCTTGCTGACTCAAACTACTGGGTTGAGGGTAACGTCGCCTTCAAAAGAGGGGCCTACTACAATAACTAAGATAATCTCTTAAATAAGTGCAAAAGTGCGAAAATAATCAAAGGTTATACTAACACACGTGTCGGATCCAAGTGATTCATCTTGTCTATCTGTTTTTATTTTATTTTATTTTTCAGCATTTAGTTAGTTTTTATTTTTCTTAGTTTAAAACATTTTTCTCACTTTTTGATTTGATTAGACGTTGAGGATAAACCGGTATTAAAAGCTCTTGTGTCCTTGGACGACCTCGGTATCTTACCTACACTATACTACGTCCACGATGGGTGCACTTGCCCATATGTGTGTTTAGTGTTAGTAAATATCGTGTTTTATAAATTTAAAACTTGGCTAAAAGTGTAAAAAGGGGCTTAAATATACATCTAAAATATATTACACTACACACGCATCACAAACATAAATAAACTAGTCTATCTTCATTTTTATTCTCTAAGGCACAGGTCCGCCCTAGTGTCATGATCATCATCCTATGGAACAGCTCCTGAAAACACATGTGAAAGTAGGTACGTCAGCATAAAAATGCCTGTGAGATACATAGGTTTTGTGAAAATGGGATTCATGACTTGAGTTTAAAGAAATGTTTAATAACAGTCAGTCATGAACCTTATAATTTGTCTTGCTTTGTAAACCACTTGAAAAACGATAATATCAGATGATATGTAAACTAAATGTAAGGTTAAAAGAATAACCTAGTAAAATGAGTATGTATAAGATAATTTGTTTGTAAAACAATGTCTTGTGAAGAATATGTTATTTGTATAAAATGTAATATGTTTATACTGAAATGATTTAGAATACGCTACGATATGTAATATAATGCAAGCATTTATATATAGGAAGTACCAGCTGCGTATCCACCATGTTTGTACCATATTACATACGCCACGTTACTCCACCCATTTTCCCAAACCAACCACCATGTAAATTGTTCATGTATAAGTCAATTGTCAAGTGTTATTGTGTAAACCATGTCGAAATGTCTATGTTCAATGTAAACCACCAAGTATGTATATCAATGTCAAAATGTTTATGTTTAATGTAGATCATGTAATGTGTACCCAAAATATATCATGTATGGTAAGTGAAATATATCAACTAAACCATATGTAAAATGCAAAAAAACAAGGTATTGAAGTAAAACATGGTTTAAATCAAAGTTATGTTTTGTGGAACAAATGCATGCTATACTGATACAAACATTTATGTGGTATTGTGAAAATGCATACATCCAAGCCTTGAGACTGTGGCGATAAACCCTTAAACAAATTAAAGGTTTATCTAAGTTATGTGTATCGAATTCGGTCATTCCTTTCATCCAAACCAACCTAGGATGTCCGGAACGGGAGTTGTCAATTCCTATGGTACCACTACCTACTAACGAACGGCGTAGCTAATGTTAATGAATGTATTGTTCCATGTTAAACAAACCAAATGTCATACCAAAATGAAAGTATGTGATGTAAACAATTGTACTAAGTATGCACACAATGGGCATAAATAGCATGAAATGCAATGTGAAACAATGTACTAAGTACGCACACAACGGGCATACATAGCATGAAAATGTAATGTAAAGCAATGTACTAAGTACGCACACAATGGGCATACATAGCATGAAATGTAATGTCAAGCAATGTACTAAGTACGCACACAATGGGCATACATAGCATGAAATGTGTTGTAAAGCAATGTACTAAGTACGCACACAATGGGCATACATAGTATGAAATGTATTGTAAAGCAATGTACTAAGTACGCACACAATGGGCATACATAGCATGAAATGTAATGAAATCATGTACTATTATGTACTAACGAACATAGCAGGTATATGATGTGAAAACATGGAAAGCATGAAAGTAACAAGTAGGCACATGTGTTTCACCCCAAAACATTTTAGAAAACAGTAAAAGATGGTGTTCTATGTACTCACCTGAGATTGCTTTGAATTCCTTGTGTAATAATCACACAATGCTAGAGATCACGGGATATCAACCGGCACCTAATAGGTAGCTATATTAATATACCGGACCAATATCGGAAGGATCGGATAGTATGCGGGTTCGTAAACCTAAGTGCTTACGGCCCATTACGACCCGTTTAGGTAGTTTATGCTATCTTAACGCGTCGTTCTCGTAGAACGCGTTTGGAACGCCTAACATCGTGACCACAAGGTATAACCTCGGAAGGTTATGGCTATGGTCACCTAATGTGTTTGGTCAGATCCTAATGATCGACCAAATGGGTCGGGTTCGAAAGTATTTAAGCGATGGTTTAGATCGCTTACCTTACGACCCTAAACAAGCACTAAACTAAAAGTGACAAGCTAAGCATGTTAGAACATGCTTAACTAAGTTTAGAAAACAGGTTTGGCATCAAAACAAACGGCTTTGATGCTCACGAGTAGTTTGGTTACAAAATACGCAAGAATGCGCATTTTGGCCGAAACTACGACTCGTCACTGAGCCTAGATAACGTGGTAATCAGTAGGTATAGTCACTACGGACTATAACCATCGTGATCACGCTCACGTTATGAAGTTCCAATGAACTTCGTGTTGACCATAGGCTGGTCAATGCAGAAAGTCAACAAAACGTTGACTTTCGGACTCGAAAAGCGAATAAAAGAACGAAAGAATACTTACGGAGGGTCCCCGAATGCTAATCTAGATCAAAATAGCTCAGGTATGAAACAAAGGTTCCAACTTAGAGCTTAGATCAGATTTTTGTGGGTTTTAACAAGAATGGGGATGGGGTATTTATAGTATTTCCCGAACCGTTAGGATCGTTTCTTGAAAAACGTGATCGAATCTCGTGCGTACACTTGTCGAAAAGTTGTGGTTACTGAAAATGACCCTTAGTGAGCTGAAAGGGCAAGTGAAATCATGTGGTTGTGGTTTAATCAGCTGAGATTTGCTGACTAATTGATCTTATCTGATCTGCATGTCCCACGCGGCCCGCGTCAGGATTCACACAAGGCTCAGGCGGGCCGCCTGGCCCTGTCTGATCCGCACAAACTTTCAGCAATTACAGTTTTAGTCCCTGTTATGTATTTAAGCCATTTCCGACACTTCTAAGGCCCGTAAAGCCAACTTTAGGGCCCTAAAATGAGGCCTAAACATTGTGGACATGAAACATGCTCAAAAATGTTCCGGATGTTGGTTCGTTTGGCCGTACGATCGCGATGTTCGCTTAATTACGACGGAATGCGCATAAGCGTGAAAGACGATCCAAATGACGCGACGAATGGATTTTTCTCATGCCAAACACTAAGGCATAATATAAGGATGCTTACATAAATTTTTGGATGTCCGGATGTATTCAGAACGTAAGTTATGCGCGAAAGTGCAAACTTGTGCACTTTTTAACACTTTTAGCCCCTGAATGATCCGAAAGTTTGTTTTAGCATACCAAACCCCTCAAAGCCTATTTCTAAGCTATGTAAAGGATATTTAGGGTATGTTTAACTTATGGACATGTTCAAGAATGTTCGTTACAGTTCAAATTGGCATACTTTCGCAGTTTGTCAAGTTTAGTCCCTGTTAGCGAATTAACTTGTTTTTGCCATACCAAAGCCTTCAAAACTTATTTCTAATTTATGTAAAGGTTATTTAAGGTATGTTGAGTATATGTTTATGTTCCGGAGTATTTGTCGCATTAAACTGAGTACGTTTACGCACCAGTTTGCGTATAATTCTCCAGAAAGCGATGTAGAGTTTGAAATTGAACAAAAGTCAAAACATGAAAAATGTAAAACACAACCAAACAAACATTGGGATCAAATAACATTGTTTTATTGATAATTGAACTGTTCATAATGATTACAAGCACAAATGTTACACTAGAGACTTGAATTACAGCCCTATAAATTGGGAGCTTGGGCTTCAGTCCCAAATCGTTCAATCTCTTTCTCTCTCAACAAATTTCTGAAGAAATAATATAAATTCCGGGTATTATACCCTCTAAATAGCGAGGTTCTACTACGATGTAAGTATCATAACCCCTGGAGACGTATTAGATACTCTGCCCGATTGATCTAGGGTTCCGTAACGGCTGTCGTGGTTCTGCCCGACGTATTCGTTGGAATGCCGTCTCGGGAAGGGTATTACTAATGTTAAAATGGGTTATTATACTAACACACGTGCATTTGTGTAATTTTTAGATTATTCCCAGGAAATCCTTACTTAAAACCCTAAAACAGCAATGTGAGTTAATCCTCTTTTTATATACTCCTTTATGTGAGTAATCCTCTTTTTGTTAAATGTTTTTACAAAACCTCACTTAATTAAATTTATATTAAGAAGTTATTGAGTACTTGTAAGAATATAATTATAGTGGGTATGTTGGGGTTTTGTATACAAAATTTGTTACTGGCGTGGTAACATTCCACAAGTTGAGTATGACAGTACCACTGATGTTAATTGTTATTTCTTGGAAACAAATGTAATTGCGGATGTGCCCTCAATACTGTAAAATGATTGGTATTTCAACTTGAATTAACTGGGATTCACTCACCAGTATTTCCCACTGACAAAATGTTTTTAAAACGCGTTTCAGGTAACAAAATGTGAAAGCCAAATAGTAGCCAGCTGGACAGCACTGAAGGCTTGGAAAAGTGGCAATAAAGTTACCTAAAAGAAATAGATGTTTTTCTTAAATAAAATAGGGTGTATCCCTATGAAGATATGTGTAATGAAAAACTTGGGTTTTACCCATGTGTTTAATGTTATAAAATGTGGTGGTTTACTCTGATAAAATATTTCCTAACTACGGTCCTGATGAAAATTTCCGCTGCCAAATTGAAAAATAACACGATACCACCGAAACTGGCTCGCGGCCGCCCGTTCTCGGGGATTAGGGATCGGGGGTTGCGACATATACAATTTCCTCACAAGATTCTTCATCAAAATCCTACTTTTCACCATGAAATCACTAAGATTCGAGCTCTTGAGGATGACGTCATCATGGCGGTTTGTACAGTTAGTGGTGTGATGTCATTTTCGTCAAGCTTTAGCTTAGATCTAAGAGATTTCTATGTGTTTTACCATGAATCCTTGCTAAAACTAAGCTTTTCAGTCGATTTCATGTTTACCTTCAAACTTTCTTAAACACTTTTACTCAAAACGGCGGAATCTGGATCCAAAACAGGCTTAGGACTTGTTCCTTAGCCTGGAGTCGGCTCGATAACGGATTTCCACCGGAGAAGATGACTGGATTACGGGTCAGACATGAAACCCAGCCAAGAACAGCCGTCCGATCGAACAGGGTGATTCCCATCCGATCAGAAGAGCTAAACCTTAGTGGGTTTTCGTTGTCTTGATACGTTACCATGTCGTCTCTGTTAAACTCAAACTTAGAAACTTTACGAAGGTTGCGAAAGGAACAGATCACACCAGTCGAATGACCATCCGACCGAACGACATGTTCCTCACAACCTTCAACACTTAAAACTATTTGAATCAGAACCTTGAACTTTGAAGCTTACACTCAGACAGTCATTCGACCGAACGGCCATCCGATCGGATGACCATCCGATCGAACGACTTGGATTTATACTACAACAAAAACTTCTAAAGTTGAAACATTTTGGAAACACACCTTTTGGATCGAATGACCATTCGATCGAATGGTCATCCGTCCGGATAACCATCCGATCGGATGGTGATCCGTCTAATCTACAGGTCATCCGACCGGATGCCATCCGTCTGGATGGCCATCCGATCAGGAGACTGGTCCGACACTTTGCACGATTCTACTTTTTGTCCGATGCTTATCTGTTAAACTATAATCAGGCTAATCTCAGCGCTCCCTTCGATCCAATCAGTAGGTATTGGATCGTTGTTGACCCTGAATGAGTCGATCAGAAGAGTTGTTTATCTAATTCAAAGGAGGAATCAATGAATCAGACGCTCAAACTAAATATAATGCTTTCCTTTATTAATCTGACAACGTTTACAACCTGAAAGCAAACTGGCGGCACTTCGTTACAATTTTCAGAACCGTACCAAATGAATCAAACTGTACACTATATATAGTTGAGTCAGGTTCGCTCATAGTGACGTCCATATGAGCGGACCTAGTTGCTAGTTGGTTCGCTTTTATGGACAATGTCCATATAAGCGGATCTACTTGCTATTTCACAAACTTTCGTTTCTTGAACCTCGTGCAGAGGATATTCTAACCTATCCTATTCTATTTCAAGATACAAGACGAAGTCAATAGACGTAGTGCACTAACAGACTCCCCCTCGGATATTGACGAAGTCTTCAGTGACCATTCTCTGTTATGACACCTCTTCAGTCTTGATCATTTTGCCATCTCAATCAGATTGTAACAATGTAAACATCTTTCAATCTTTCTCTTTGATCATCTTTACACTTTGACATTTTCACCAAGATCTCTTCACTGGTTCTATCATCAACAGCTTCATCATCAGCAGGCTCCCCCTCTCGTCATGCTTCCGTGCTTTTAGGGATCGACACCTAGCTTTCCAGCTACAAGCTCATCCTCTCTTTCAGCTTGTCTTCAGACTCCCCCTCAGTCTTTGCTTTTGGGATCGAAGCCTGGACTTTTCCTGCAATCACTCATACACTTAATAAGTAACAACATTTTAAAAACATCAATCAAATCCTCTAATCTACTCCCCCTATCAACCAACTCAACAGATATGGCAGCATTAAAGAATCCAACTCCCTCACAGTTTATCATCCAAGTCCAAATTAATGACCTTGGAGATATCATAAACTGTTTTTGAACTTTTCTAGAAATTTCAAGTTTCAAATTAATGAACTTGTTTTATTTTCAGAAACACAATCAGCTTACTTAGATTTTGAAACTCAGCAACTCAGACATCGATTGTCGAAAATAACGCAAAAATCAAAATCGTTTTGTATTTTCTGAAAATATACAGCAGCAAGAAATATGTACAAACATATTTACAGATAATATTTTTGTTTGAGAATGCGACAGAGGATCATATCAGTTTTTGACAAGTCACAAGTACTGTTGAGCTTAATTATACATTAAGAATTAAACAATTCACTTAGATTGTCGATATACTGATCC
The DNA here is from genome assembly GCF_002127325.2 of Helianthus annuus. NCBI lineage: Eukaryota > Viridiplantae > Streptophyta > Magnoliopsida > Asterales > Asteraceae > Helianthus > Helianthus annuus. Next base: position 131,083,877 of record NC_035440.2, read on the forward strand.
ACTTTAAATTTTCATACAAATTTCAACTGATTCAGGATACGAATTATATGTTTTAAGAACTTAAACTCATTCATGTGTCCCACCTCTTGAATATACTCCCGTATCCAGAATCTCAATATTCAGTCTTACAGGTGAGAATACTACAATGATATCTGTACATAAATTAGGTATGCGAGAACTGAGGGATCTCAGGTCGATACTTCCGTATGCGCAAAGAGATATCAGTTTCGACTTTTCAGTATGTCCCCTTTAAAGGATCTTTTAGCATTACAACGGCAACGACTATCAATTTTATTGTTTCATCTGCATGCTGAGGGTTTATGCTATGTTTCAAGCATTTGGTGAAAGTATTAGCCAAGGACTAGGTCAGAACTACCGTTCAGCAGAAGTCCCAGAATAATACCCCAGACATCATTGAGTATAAAAACCTAGTATATCAGAATACGAGACCTTTCAAACGAGATTTCAGGGGTTACCTATATATCCAAGTAGTGTTCCCCACGAAATAAGCAAAGTATTTAAATTTAGGTTTATATCCCGAAAAAGTTTACTAAGTGTATAAAAACCTATCGACATATCATCAGTGAGACTGTTTAACGCTATTAATTCTTTACAATTCTTTAGCATACTATAACTGTCTACTGATGTACTATCATTTCCTCTTTTTACGCACAACTCAAAATTTTTTGAATTTTATCATGTTTTTGTATTTTTCAAATTTTCTAATGTTTTTGTATTTTCTGACAAATTTTCTCCCCCTAAAATGCAAAACCATTAAAAGAAATTTGATAACCGATGCTGATAGCTTTGTCTCGCCATCCATTTTCTGCTTAAAGTGCTCTGATTTGCAGAAAATCTATTATCAAGTACCCCCATGATTTACAACCCATTGATTTTGACAGTTAGAAAACCGTTTTTCAATCTGTGACAGTAATCATGTTTGTTCAGCCGTGAGGGTTTCGGCATATTCAATCAATACTCCCCCTTACAACAAACTATTTCCCCATTATGATTTCAAAACACTTAAGTTTGTTTTAATCAAAATGGTTTTTCCGGAAAAGTAGTTTGCTTTCCAACCATTTGAAGGTTAGGGGTTTACATCATCATCTTGTAATTTTAACAATATAAGATCAATTTTCACAAACACTTGTAGAAAATCAAGTACAAATTAATGTCCTTGGTTACCCACTAGTAGATCGAAATATCACAGTTACCATCCTGTGAATTTCTCAAGAAAAATGCCGATACCTGCTTCACACTTACCAACCTGGAAGCTCCGGCAAGTCAGAAATTCAACCAACCAATTTTGACACCCAAGCCTGACCAGTCTTAGGCGTATTTTGAGCTTTTCTCTTTTCTTCATAAAATTCTTTTACTCCTTTTTCCTTACCATCAGCCATCTTACTAAAAATATGTTTAACATTGCTATTAAACATTTTTCCAGTATCAACATCTTTTGATTTTCGGTTCGCGGCTTGTAATGGTGGAAAATCCTTATCATTCATTAAAGGAATTGTTTCTTCCTTTTTTGACCTCAAGTTGTGGCTCTTCTGATTTTGTGGAATCAGATTCATTGCCCGAACTTGGCTTGTCTGACTTTGATGAGCCAAATTCATTGCCAACAACTTCCTTTTTCTTCTCTTTTGTCCTCAAATTCTTATCTGAAGAAATCAACTTGCTTGGCTTTGCAGTCGAGTGAATCGTTTCATCAGAACTTTTATTTGAACCAACTGGTGAACCCGAGGACAAGATTCTTTCCAAATACTCTCGTGCTTTCTTCCACTTTTTCCTCAGTCTGTCTTTTTGCCCCTGTGAAAGTTTTACTTTAGTTTCCTGAACTTTAGGTTCTTGAATCTTCTGTTCTTTGGGCTTGACATTGACTGGTTTCTTCACCATTTTCTGAGATTCAACCCTCGATCTTCTCATCGAACTCCTTGGGCAATCTCTGGCAATATGTCCTCTGATATGACATTCATAGCACCGTCTTGTTTCATAATTCCAATTTTGACAATTAACAGCAATGTGTCCTCTAACACCACAGGTGTAGCACACTCTGTTATCATACCATTCACTTCTTTCAGTCCAAACCTTCAGATCATAACATTGTTTGGCTTGGTTATACTCATTTCTCCTCTTCAATGCTGGATTTGTCTTTTGAGCACTGTGGTCAAACCTGCACCACTTATTACCAACATTTTGTGAGTTTTCATTTTTAAATTTTTGTGAGTTTTCATAACGATTGGATGACTTATCTGATGAGCTTTTATTTTCATTTTTAGAATTTTTCAAATTTTTATCTTTTTGTTTCTGTTCTGCATTCTTCTTAACAGATTTTTGCTTCGAGCATTCACCTATTTCAGTAGATTGCAAAACAGTCTTTTGAAATTTTTCTTATAAATCTAAAAATATTTTTCTTTTCTTTTCTTTTTCATCATCAGATATTTCATCATAATCTTCAATTTTGAATTTGTCAAAATTTGTGACTTTATCACTTATTGAAACAGAGTTGATTGGTTTTGGACAGGGAAAATTCAACCTATCTGATGAAGTCACAAAACCTTTCAACTTCTTTTCAAGTTCACCAATCTTGTTTCTTGAATATTCAGCTTCGTTTTCAAGCCGAGATATTCTTTCAAGATGTAACTTGATTAATTTTTCATTTTCAATTTTAACATTTTCAAGCACAGATTTTTCATTTTTCAAATCTTTTAATTGTTCTTGAAGTCTTGTTTCATTTTCTTTCAAATTCTTGTTCTCCAGTTTTATCCAGAAATCTTCACTTTCTGAAGATTTTCTTTTGCTTTCAAAGTCTTTTTCTTTTTCTTTCAAAATTTTGTTTTCTGATGATAAACTATTCAAATCATTTAACAGTTTATCATTTTCAGATTTCAGCTTTTCACAACTCAAGCGTAACTCCAGAATCTGTTTATTATCGGCTTTTTTGCTATCATCATCACACTCTTCATCAGATGAGCATGAATGATCAAAAACTGGAGCTCTTTCTGAAATATCTTCTGAAACTTCTTCATCTTTTTCAGATTTAACTTCCAAACTCTTTTCAGTTTTATCTGCATCAGCTTTGACTTCTTCTAAAGCTTTCTTTTTCAAATCTTCAACCATCTTTTTCACCTTTTCTTCTGTTCTCTTTTTCAATTCTACCACCTTCGGTAGGCTTGCTAAACAAACTTCTCTAATCTTTTTCTCCAAATCCGGTAAATACTCTTTATCAGATAACCTTCGTGTGTTGAAAGTACGCTCACTAGGAAACAAATTGGTTACAGCATCAAAATCCACTTTTGACGGATCTACTACTGGATTACCCTGTGGATCCATGTAACACTCCAACTCTTCATTCCATCTCTTGGCTCTTTGTGCTTCTTGAAATGGTTCATTCAACTTTCTAATTTCCCATCTTGCACTGTCTCTTCGCCACCAGGCATCATGATCAACATTAGCCATGTCTTGAAATTCAGGAAATACTTGGGCGAAATCAGATTGCACTAATGAGCGAAACTCAAGTTGACCGAATGAGCAAACCAACAACTTTGACCAAATGAGCGAAACTGTTGGACAGATAAGCGAACCCTGTTTGAACTGAATAAGCGGACCTCCTATTGGACCAAATAAGCGGATCCTTGATGACAAATAGACGGACCAGATTATGTCTAGATGAGCGAACCTGGTAAGTTTCTGTTCGAGCGGATCCACACGTTCAAATAAGCGGACCTAAAGGTTTGTTCGAGCGAATCTATGTGTCTTTGAAGCGAACCCTTGACAAATAATGACACACAAGCGAACCTATCAAAGTAATTTGGAGCGGATCTAGATTGTTCGAGCGGATCTACTCAAACTGTGACACAATAAGCGAACCTCTGAAGCGGATCTATGTAATTTGGAGCGAAACTAGTGTCACAAAAGCGAATCTTTCGAGCGAACCTATCTACTGTCCGAAAAAGCGGATCTATGTTTTAACTAGTTTTCACCATGTTTTAGTCCGAATTTTATCCTGAAACTTTCAAGGGTTTGTTATTATCCACTAATACACATTCTGTGAAAAATTTGTCCAATTTTAACCGTGGAAACTTGTCCAAATCAGAAAAGAAGGTGTATAAGACAGAAAACGGATCCAATTTGAGCTAAACTCTTCCTCCTGAGCTCTGATACCACTTGTTGGATCGTTGTTGACCCTGAATGAGTCGAGCAGAAGAGTTGTTTATCTAATTCAAAGGCGGAATCAATGAATCAGACGCTCAAACTAAATATAATGCTTTCCTTTATTAATCTGACAACGTTTACAACCTGAAAGCAAACTGGCAGCACTTCGTTACAATTTTCAGAACCGTACCAAATGAATCAAACTGTACACTATATATAGTTGAGTCAGGTTCGCTCATAGTGACGTCCATATGAACGGACCTAGTTGCTAGTTGGTTCGCTTTTATGGATAATGTCCATATAAGCGGATCTACTTGTGTTGGACCGATCTATGACCCGAAAAGTCAGTCGAAGTAGTTCATCTTTACATACGAAGGCGGAATCAACGTAAGTAAAGTAACAACAGCTAATCCTTTCAATTCCTTGTGTTTATATTGCTTTCTGATAAAATTTCAGCAGAGTTTCAGCACCGTAGCACACACATACGTCGTTACAAATGATGAACCGCTCCTGCCTTTATATAGAGTTCTTGGGTCGCTTATATGACATGCCATATAAGCGATCCAGGATACTTGACTAATAAGCGATCCAGGCTCATGACTAAAAAGCGGTCTAAGACTAAACAATGACACAAAAGCGGTCCTAACTCTATTTCACTCAATATTTACACTTTGACCCCCTATAGACCAATCTTGACTTCAGACTTTTTGTAGACGCAGTCAACAGACATTCCGTGCATCAACAACTTGCTATTTCACCAACTTTCGTTTCTCGAACCTCGTGCACAGGATATTCTAACCTATCCTATTCTATTTCAAGATACAAGACGAAGTCAATAGACGTAGTGCACTAACAGTAGGTGTCAATACTTAGCACCCACTGTGAGTATACTCAATCCCTTTTTGCTTTAAACATTTTTGGGATGCGACATGTATTCTATAAACATGATACTTGAAACTTGTTTGGAAACATACTCTATCCTCTGTAAATGTGAAACTTGATACTTTTTTTCTTGATACTTTATACTATGTGAACGTTAAATCCTTGTGTGTAGTTCCGCCTTAACAATAGTAGCGCTATAGGAGTAATGCACCTCCCCATTATTCTCGGGGGTATTGTTAGGAGGAGTCTATTTTGCTTTCCTTGAGACTTGGGTAAGTGGTAAACGCATTGGGATACTTGGGCTATCACTTGGACTGCGTAAACTAGCATGGCTGAAACTATTATTGATTACATGACGGATATGAGTCTTTTAAACTATTATACTATATACACAAACTTATATACTCGCCAGTACATTACTGTATTGACATTATTTTAATACATGTTGCAGGCTGATAGGATGCTGGAAACAGGAAACTTGATACGATGCTGCCTAGAAACTCAACATAGTTAATCTAGAAACTTTGAAACAATGTTTGGTTATTGTATTTGATACTACGTGCTTGTTTTGTGGGTGTTTTTAGACAATGTTTTGAAACTTGATTTAAATACTATGGCAACAATTAGTGTTTTGGAAACTCACGAGCAATCTGAACGCTTAGTGTCGCGCCCTGATGTTTTTGCCATCGGTTGGGGTGTGACTTTTATGAACTAAGGGATAATGGGATTACAAAAGTGTGGTGTAAAAAAATTATGAAACTGCAGTTTAGTCAACGCATTGAATTTGATACTTTAGAGTAGTGTCTCTTTAACTGTGATGAATACTTAATTTAACTTCTTTAGAATGATGTATGCATAGGATGTTGCTGGCCATCTTGGTCTTCATCGTATTTTTGCTGGACACTATGGTTTAGATGGTGATGTGGGCAAAGTCTTATTAATAGATGAACCTCATTATTAGAAAAAAGAGTTAAATGCCATTTTATTCCGTGTGGTTTAGGTCATTTTGCCAGTTTAGTCCAAAGGTTTTATTTTTCGCCTATAGGTCCAAAAAGGTTTCACCGTTGCCATTTTAGTCCACTGAGTTAACTTCATCCATTATTTTGGTTAACTAGAAGGTGGAATTGCCCTTCTAGTTAACAGAATTACATATAAAATGACTGAATTACCCTTCTTGTTAACAGAAATAATGGATAAAGTTAACCCAGTGGACTAAAATGGCAACTGTGAAACCTTTTAGACCCACAAGCAAAAAATAAAACCTTTGGACTAAACTGTCAAAATCGTCCAAACCACAAGGACTAAAGTGACATTTAACTCTAGAAAAAAAAAGAGTATTGTTTTGGGTTGTCTTACTGTAGTCATAGCTTTTGGTTGGTTTTAATTATATATCATCTTTATTCCTTTTCTTGGTTTTTTTTAGATGTAAGTATCTATAGAAAACCCACTTTAATTTAGAAAACTCGGGAAACTCAAAGCTCCCGATGTTTTTTTCTTTTGAAAAAATTTACACATGTTATATACATGTTTTTAAGGGTTTTGGGCAAAAAAAAATCAAAAAAGCGCCGAGTAGTTATTTTTTAAAAAAATAAACAAGTTTTGGTGTAACACATGTTACAAATATGTCAGATGAATGTAACATGTGTTACACCAAAACTTGTTTATTTTTTTAAAAAAATCTACTCGGCGCTTTTTTGATTTTTTTTGCCCAAAACCCTTAAAAACATGCATATAACATGTGTAATTTTTTTCAAAACAAAAAAATATCGGGAGCTTTGAGTTTCCCGAGTTTTCTAAATTAAAGTGGGTTTTCTATACATTCTTCCCCTTTTTTTAGAAGAGACTTGATTTACGCAAAAAAAAAAGGTTTTGGCAACTATCTTCAAATTGTTTTTCCACTTTGTCACTAATTTATGTAACATGGCACTTTGTTTGTATTTTATTTTATTTATACACTTGATGTTTATCTAAATAAGTTCCTCTAACCCGAGAAGCAGTATCGAGTGATAATCTAGTTACTTTTTTATATGTTGGGATATATGGATGGATGAGGAAACTATTATAGACAAAAATATATATACCAAATTTGTTTATGTATTAAAACTAGGTTAGAACCCCGTGTATTACACGGGTTAAATAAAATAAGTATAGTTAATAATGAAGATTAAAATATGATAAAATGGTTTTTGTGATAAGATATTATTGATTTTTTTAATAAAAATTTTAAAATTGAATAATAATAAAATCCGAAACATAGTAAAATAATAGGGGCAATTAAATCTTGGCTCACTAAATTATAACATATGACGCAAAATAATGATGATAACAATAATAATAAAAGTATTTTATGCAGTTTTGTACAAAATTTGTAGAAACAATATTTTATGCAGCTTTGTAGATAATTTGTAAAAACACGTTTATTAGACGTCATGATAGCGCTAGGCTATAAGCCGGCTATCTTTTATGAATTTAGTTAGGAAATATATAAATAACATGTTTAAGTACCAGTGTGCTACACCTATCAATTAGAAAATATATAAATAATACTTAAACATAAGGAACACAGTCAATTGATAAAGACAAAACTTTAAACACTTGGAGAGGGGAGGTCTTGGGTTCAAGTCCTAAAGACGTCATGTGTAAAGAAATTTGTCGTTTAGAAAAAAAATACAAAACCAATGATATTTGTATAAAATTTATAAATGTAATTTTATATACCAAATAAAAAATATATATCTTTAAAAATCTCATTTATTACATGGGTTGAATAAATGTAATTTTATATATTAGATAATAAAAAGTTATATCTTTAAGAACCCTAAGTATTGTACGGGTTGAGTAAATTTAATTTTATATATTAAATAATGAAAAAAGTTACATTTTTAAGAAACTCATGTATTGTATGGGTTGAGCACATGTAATTTTATATACCATCAATAAAAAGTTATATCTTAGACCATGCGTAGTGGGCATTATTTTTTCAAAATTTGCCACAAAACACGCCAATCACGCCCCCTCCCCACCCCCTGGGCATTATTGGGCGTTATTGATCAATTTTCCCTCCTAGGCGTTTTTTAAATAACGCTTTGCCCAAATTTGAAGCACCAATCACATTTATCTTCCCTTTTCTTGCCCAATAGCTTTTTTTGTTGGTTTTTTTTTTATTTTTATTTAATTCTCTACACCTTTTAACATAATGTCCACATCCCCACTACACCCATTTTAGAAAAACGCCCAATAATGCCCCTTGCTGACTGTACTGCCACATGGCGGAAAACGCCCAAGGGTGGGGGCATTATTCACTCTTACCACTACGCATGATCTTATTATATCTTTATAAACCATGTGTATTATAAAACCTTTGGACTAAACTGACAAAATGGCCAACCACAGGGACTAAAATGACATTTAACTCTTTACATTATATTAATTATATTTAGTGTACGTCTTTTGTTAATGTCAAGATAAATAATTTTAAAATCTAATAAATATTTCAAAAGATTATATTATCTCCTATACGAATTGTTTAAATTTAATTTTATAATAATCTTTTAATTAATATTAATTATCTATAATTAAGTATGAGATAAAGATGAGAAAACTAAAAAATAGATGGCTTCAATGAATGACATGTGTCCCAAAGTTGGTTTCTTTTATTATATAGTATAGATATAGATATATATGTTATATACATATACCTGATATTTTACTAATTATTTTAACATTGTATTACTTTTAAATAAATTTATCATCAATTTTATGCACGAGGTGTTTACTTAATAAAAAGTAACGAAATAAAATCCAAATGATTATTAGTTCAACCTAGTTATAATCTTTTTAAACACGATATATGAGGTCATTGATTGATAAAGGATAAGTATAAAGCGTTTATTTCATAGCTTTTAATCCATGTGATATTTTATTGTCTTGTATCAAATGAAAAAGTCGTTATCTTTGAAAAAAGTTACATAAAGTTAATATGCCTTTATATTTTTTGTAACTTTACTTTTGTGATAAATATTACTTTTATATTCATATTAAATAATATATATATATATTTTTAAAAGTCTGTCTATTGTAAGTTATTTATGATGTGAAATAAAATGTTACCTTAAACAACTAAAATAATGAAAAAGAAATGTCAAGTAATGCAAAAATATACCAATGTTTTATAAAATATATATTTAATTAATTTAAGTTACAATTCACATAGTTGGTTAATTACTCTATCTATACTATATTGTAATGAATAATAGAAGGATATTTTAAAATACTAAAAAATAAGAATTTTTTCTCTCTTAACTAATAAATACACCTTTAAAATGAGTGTAAATTAGTCTTTTAAACAATAATTATATTTTAGTCCCTATCTTATTATACTTAAATCCGTGAATTTTAACATAATGATAGGTAATTGAGTACACTTTTCCCCCTTCACAACAAACTTCTTGCCATATCTTATAACCTATAATGTTTTTAAAAAATCAAGAAGTACTGTGACGACCTACTCATTTGTGTCGACGTTTCGATAGTTCTCTTAGTTAGCATTGATGTGTGGATTCAAATGTACAAGTAGATGATGTCTTGGTGTGCAAGTGATTACAGCTCAACGTACTTAGTCATTTTCCCATAATATTTAATGACCAAAGAATGTAAAGTGATTAAATACCATCAATTTAATCATCTCATCTGGATTACACTTTAATCCCTCATCTTTAACAAAATTATAGAAAATTAATTAGTAGTTACATTTTTCCCCTTATAAAAAACTACCCCCCCCCCTCTCCGATTTTTAAATTGTGACATTTGTGCCTCTACGATCATCATACAATTACGAATCCAATGAAATCTTGTATTTCATTCTCGGGATTTGTACAATTACATATGACAAGTACACATATCAAATTTCGTATGATTCCGAACTCTCGGGAAGCTTTTCTAGAAGTTATATGCAAACTGTTAGGTAAACGTACTCAGTTTAACGCGACATACACTCCGGAATAGTGACATAAGCTTAACATACCTTAAATAACCTTTAGATAACTTAGAAATAAGTTTTGAAGGGTTTGGTATGGCGAAACAAGTTTATTCGATCATATGGACTATTTGTGACAAACTGCAAAAGTCTGCCAATTCGTATAGCAATGAACATTCTGGAACAAGATCATAAGCTAAACATACCCTAAATACCCTTAACATAGCTTAGAAATAAGCTTTGAGGGGTTCGGTGTGAGAAAATATGCTTATTTGATCAACAGGGACTAAAAGCGTCAAAAACTGCGAAAGTTTGCATAAACGTGCATATCTCGCGTTCTGACCATATCCGGACATCCAAAAATTTTGTAATCACTAAAATATTTTATTTTAGTGATAGGAACGCAAAAATACCATTCGTTGCGCAATTTGGATCGTTTTCACGTTCGTTCGAGTTTCGTCGTAATTAACCGAATAACGCGACCGTATGACCAAACGAACCGACATCCATGATATTTTCAAGCATATTTCAAGTCCCCTTTGCTTTAACATCCTTGTAGAGCCTTGAAATGGGGTTAACGGGGGTTAAATGCATCGAAAAACAAGTTTTTGGGCTGCAGGGACTGTTTCTGCCAAAACTGAAAGATCTGGACAGCAGAATCGCTGGCAGGCCGCGACAGCCCTTAGCTGGGCAGAAAACCATTTTTCTCAAATCAGCCTGCTGCACTTGTTCTGTTTTTGAAACTTGTGGGCTCTCGTGTGATCACCAAGGCTTCTAATCTGGTTCAAACACATGTATGGATGGGATTAATCCTTGGAGAACACACAGAACACTTGGCAATCATCCAATGATTCAAGAAATCCTATAAATAGCAAGTGAATTCTTCATTTCAACTTGTTCATTTCTCATTCTCTTCTTTCTATTGCTCTGATTTGAGGCTACCACATAAAGTTGGAGGCCTCATACTTGAGCATTCTAGTTCATTTTTCCAAGTATAGGACTCTTGTAAGTGTTCTTTCATGCTTGTTCATTTATTTCAAGCAAGAAAGTCAAACAGTGTTTGACTTTCAGCTTTGACCATGATTTGGTCAAGACAAAGTTCGTTTGAACTTTGCAACGTGAGCGTAATCACTATAGTTATAGTCCCTTGTGACTATACCTACTGATTACCACGTTGACTAGTCGAACTGACGAGTCAAAGTTTCAGTCAAAATGCACGATTGTGTGCATTTTACGACGAAACTATTTTTGGGTATCAAAACACTTTGTTTTGATACCAAATCAGTTTTCTAACTTATGTTTTAACATGTTTAACTCGTCACTTTTAGTTTAGTGCTTGTTTAGGGTCGTAAGTCAAGCGGTCTCGACAACCGCTTAGACTTTCGAACGCGACCCGTTTAGTTGATCATTAGGATGCGACCAAACATATTTTGTGACCATAGTTGTATAGGGAATAACCTTCCAAGGTTATACCTTATGGTCACTTAGTTTAATTAGTTGTATGATAGGTAGTTTATATGCCTTAGGAAAATGACCAAAATGCCCTTTTTGCGGATAATCTCAATTTAAGCATATGCAACCAAGTTTTTGACACTTAAACTTATTATGCAACATAATTAAACATGTTTAGGCATATAACATGTCACACCCCCAAAATCCACACGCGGAGTATCACCGCTTGGAGGCGTGACATGACCAGGATCCTAACCACCAATCATATTGAACGTATAAAGTAGTTAAGTATAGCGGAAGCATTTAAGTAACCCAAACAATAGTATGTATGATTTAACATAAGTGTTGAAACATCATTCACGATCCTTTGCCCACAACGACCTGCTCCTCCCTGTGCAAGCTCCATAATGTACCTAAGGTCCTGCAAGGCATGCAGCAGCGAGTCAACAACTAGTTGAGCGAGTTCACAGAAAGTAAGTTCAGTAATAGCATAGTATAGCAAACATTGCGTTCGTTTATCTAGTCATGCATCGTATTAGTTCGTTCATTGTTCATGTATAGTATTGATTCGTATCGCGGGCCATTTCGGCATGTATGCGAAGATTGGGGAAAGTTCCCAAGTATTCTAGACTATGTATATTTGTATCGCGGCCACCCTGGCATGTGTGCGAAGTTTTAGTATATAGTTCGCGGCCTATCCAAGACATGTGTGCGAAGATCAGTCATAATATCGCGGCCAACCCCTGGCGTGTATGCGAAGATCAGTTCAATTGGTATACTAGTCTAGCCGTATCTTATCATTCACCACCCTCACCCTGAGGACTCATATCATTATGTTCTGTTAACTAAGTATGTACGTATAGTTTATTCAATCCCATTCCCACCCTGGGAACCCCATGCCTTGGCTGTGTGAACTCACCTTGGATTGCTCGGCAGATACACAAAGAGTACAGGTAGCAAGTAAATGATCAACCACGTCCTATCATGGTTTATTATGTAAGTCAGGTTCGGTTCAAGTATCGCACGTATGTATCACATAAGTTACCACGTTGCAAGCATACAAGGATTCATGGTAAACACGTACACGTATCGATAAACAATCTAAGTATTCGTCCCAACCATAACCCGGCCCAATAGTATTCACCCAAATAGCATGTCGGCCCAACAGGTAAGCAGTCCAATAGCATAACAGTCGTACGATTGGGCCCGTGACAAAGTAGGCTCAAAACAGTGTATGTGTAATAGCCGGTCTCGAGTCGCAACGGGGATCTCGAGTCGCAACCGGGTTACGAGTCACATCAGGAGATTACGAGTCGCAACAGTAGGTTGCGAGTCGCAATGGCTGGTCTCGGTTCATCATGGTCCGGTTACGAGTCGCAACGGGACTCGCAACCATGATTGCGGCTGATGTCGTTGTGGTCTCGAGTCGAGACTGTGGGTTCCCGACTCGCAATCTGAGTCGCAACCATGCGTGTAACAGCTTTTCCTGAATTCCTTAAATAACAATAACAACTAATCCGTGATTTCAGCAAACATATTCAGCAGTTTCGGAAACAGATCAAATACCGAAAATAACAGTTTCATAGCATCTTCAAATTAGCATCATTAACATATTCATGACAGCCTCAAGAACACGTAATCAGATCATCAAACAGACCTAAACCGAAACATGAATCATATTATTGAACTAGCATGCAACCTAGCCGGCTAACATATACTTGGACCGATTACTCATATACGCATCAAAACAATAACAGGAACATAGTGTCCGATTAACATCATGCAAACCGAATTGTATGAATATTATGACATCAAGAACCTTCATTAATAATCATAGCAAGAACCCTAGTTATCACATAATATCATCACAACCAATCAATCCGAAAGCATACAACATACATCATTCAACCAAGAAAACACAAACCACTAACCGATTGAAAGGAGAGTAGGATTGATCCGTGGACAATGATCTCCGATGGGGAAAGTCCTTGGCTGCCTTCGGTTTGCGAAGAAGAGAGGGAGAGTTTGTGTGTGTTCTTGATTGCTAAGTTGTGTAAAACTAAAACCCTAGAGGTAATGTGTGTATATATGCGTGTGAAGGGAAGTGGGCCGAAACCCCCACTTGGGTTTCCTCATGGTCTCGAGTCCAACCATATGGACCGAGTGGGTTCTTATAAATGTTTCACTAATCGGTTCAAGTAATAACATATGCAATCACATTAAATCACGTAACATGCAACATTCAATATAATCACGAAATCACACAACCGTGTAACACATAACATATCATGTATTCGTTCAAGTAACATAGTTCACGTGAGCATATAACGTTGCACAAGATAAGTCTAGAGTACGGGTTGTCACATTATCCCCAACTAATTGGAAATTTCGTCCCGAAATTTGGTATGCACTCACTGAGGAAGCTAGGTAAGTTCAATCGTTCACTGGTTTTTCCTGGGGTGTCACATCCTCCCCCCGTTGATCTGGAATTTCGTCCCGAAATTCCGAAGTAGTAGCTTCAACCTCAGTAGTGGTAGCATTGGTTTCGAATAACTGGGGGTACTTTTCTGTCATCCTGTCTTCGCGTTCCCAGGTGTACTCTGGGCCACGTTTGGAGTTCCAACGAACTCGAACAAGAGGGATTCTCTTGTGTTTGAGGACCTTCACCTCCCGGTCCGTGATTTCTACTGGTTCCTCGACGAACTGTAACCGCTCGTCGATAGTTCGATACATGAAAGACATTGTGAACTGCCCCGAGTTCAGCTGGTACGTTCGATCTATAGGCTACCCTGCCTATGCGTTCTATGATCTCGTATGGTCCCCGACCTGAAATTCCAATGGCTTTCTACGCTTGTCCGCGTAGGCTTTCTGACGGTCGCGTGCTGCCGCCATGCGTTGTCGTATCTGTGCAATCTTTTCTGTGGCGTCCATTACAATCTCTGGACCCGTGATCTGACTATTCCCCACCTCTGCCCAACAGAGAGGTGACCGGCATCTACGCCCGTACAATGCCTCGAATGGTGCGGCTTGTATGCTACTGCGCTCATGTTTAATCGTGAGTCGGATGGTTTGTGCATTGCTTGCCAAAGTTCTGACGTGAATCGTGCATCGCGACCCGCAATGATGGACGTGGGCACCCCGTGCCTCAAAACAACTTCTTTAAGATAGATGTCTGCGAGAGTGGAGAACTTGTCCGTTTCCTTAATCGGTAGGAAGTGTGCAAACTTGGTGAGTCGATCCACGATCACCCATATGGTATCGTTCCCATGCTGGGATCGAGGTAGGCCTGTAACGAAATCCATGGAAATTTCTTCCCATTTCCACTGAGGTATCTTAAGCTGCTGAAGTAGGCCCTGTTAGTTTCTGGTATTCAACCTTGACTCTCACTCAGGTCAAGCATTTTCCGACGTATGTAGCAATGTGGGCCTTCCTACTAGGCCACCAATAAGTAGTGCTGATGTCTTAGTACGTTCTATCCGACCCTGGATGTACTGAGTGGTAAGGCTTGTGAGCTTCATCCATCACAAGTTCGTGTAGACCGCCATAAAGTGGGACCTAAATACGCCCCGTTACATAGTAGGCGCCGTCTGCCTTCTGTCCTAATCGTTGTCGTGAGCCGCGTAAGGCATTCAGCCTTGACGTTTTCGGGCTTCCGTGCTTCTATCTGAGCAGTTCGTATCTGTGCTGGCAGGCTAGTCTGGATCGTAAGCTGTAGCGCTCGCACGCGCTGAGGTAGGGTGTCCTTCCGACTGAGGGCGTCCGCCACAACCTTGGCCTTGCCTGAATGGTACTTGATGGCGCATTCGTAGTCGCTAAGTAGTTCAACCCATCGTCGTTGACGCATGTTCAAATCCTTCTGCTCAAGAATATGCTCGAGACTCCTGTGATCGGTGTAAATCGTGCACCTGGTACCGTACAGGTAGTGTCGCCATATCTTAAGCGCGAACACATCAGCTCCCAGCTCTAAATCGTACGTTGTGTAGTTGTGCTCGTGAATCTTGGGTTGACGAGAGGCGAAAGCGATAACCTTGTCGCGCTGAAAAGCAGCCTCCTGGGGCTCTCCCAGCAATAGGTGACACCCTTCTGTGTCAGTAACATAAGTGGCTGAGCAATCTTCGAGAAATCCTTGGTAAACCGTCTGTAGCTCGTGGTGCAGGCCAGTTTCTGGTTGAGTCTACCTTGGATGGATCGACATGGATCCCATCCCTGTTCACTACGCGGCCTAAGAAGTGAACTTCACGAATACTATGACGAACTTGTCTATGTAGGGTTTGCACACCCTGTTCATAAGGTCCTTAAATACGGCAGGAGTGTTCAAATAATATCAAACCATCCATCATATCAAACATAAAGTATAGTAATTAAAATAGTCCATAAAACCCAGTACGATTCGTGTTCAAACCAAACTTTGTTTGAGTAACAGAGACATAATAAAGGAATCCCAAAACGAGTTATAAGTTCAAACAGCGTCTCCTTGTCCTAGCATGAAAGCTCGACCCCTTGCCTCGTTGCCATTATTGTTGTTGTTGTTCCCATTGCCCTGGTTATTGTTGTTGTTCTGATTCTGGTTCAACTGTGGGCAATCGCGCTTGTAATGACCTTCTGCCCCACACTGGAAACATCCCCGATTTCCACGTTGTGGCTGCTGCTGCTGTGGGTTCTGAGGAGCTGGTGGTGGAAGTTGCTGATTCTGGTTTGCAGGTCGTGAGCTCCTGCAATCTTTGGCTTCATGCCCTATCTTGAGACATCTCTGGCAACGTTCCTTGCGACACCTTCCACTGTGGTGCTTGTTACACTTGTTACATAGTGGGTGTACTCCCCTGTATCCACCCTGCTCCTGACTGCCAGATGATTGCTGACTCGGATTCTGGTAGTCATTCGTCCTGCGCTGCTGTGCTTGAGACTGTTCGGAATCCCCATCCCATTTCCGTTTGTTGTCGCTGGGTGTAGCAGAAGTAGCAGCTGAAGTGACTGTAGCAGTAGCGTTGACACGCTTTGGCAGTTTATTCTGATCCACTGCCTGATCAGTGATGCGATGAGCGAGGCGTTGGATTTCCTGGATGTTTTCGAGGTTAGCCGACGTCACGTGGCTCTGAATCTCTGGCGCCAAACCCTTGAGATACAACTCAATGCGCTTGTATGGAGGGTCCACCATAGTAGGACACAGAACTGCCAGCTCGTTTGACCGTTTCGTATACGCTTCGATCTCCGACCCAATCATTTTCAGATTATACAGCTCGTCTTCCAGCTTGTGAATGTCTTCACGCGTGCAATACTCACGCTTGATGAGTTCCTTAAAATCGTTCCATGGGGTGGCGTTAGCAGCTGCCAACCCTAAGATTTGAACTTGGGCGTTCCACCAAGTTAGTGCTATTCCCTCCAAGGTGCCGGTGGCAAACTTGACCTTGCGAGCCTCAGGGCACTCGCACATTTCGAATACGGATTCTAGCTTCTCAAACCAGTGGAGGAGTCCCACTGCCCCCTCTGTGCCGCTGAAGGAATTTGGACGACAGTCCATGAAATTCTTAAAGGTGCAAACTTGCTGCGCTGGTTGACCTATTGTGTACGAATAGGGCAAAGTTTAAATACAAAGGCTAGCTTAGGAATGTAGGATCTAAAGATCCTAGCGTAAGTTATGTCCACAGGGTATACTACCTGCTTGAGCAGCTGCAAGTGCCGCAACAACTTGAGCTTGAACGAGAGCCTCTAGCTGGGCTTGAGTCATGTTAATCCTTCCAGACATGATCTTCATAGTAAGAGTAACGTAAATAAGAGTGGTTCGCGAGTAGGGCGATGACAGAAAAGTGTAAGCACGTAGGTGTTCTCATGTAGTCAAAGCATGTGTATCTAAGCGTAATGCGAGCAAAGTTCTAGGCAGTTCTAGCAAACAGGCAATAAACATAAACCTTATTACCTAGGATGTCGAGTCTTGCACGTGGAGCGAAGCGTCGTTGTGGATCGTTGAGAGCACTGTTCTGGTTATAGTCCGGTTTTAATAAAAACGTTTTCCCATATTAAAACCAAGTTCTCTATAACCAATGGCTCTGATACCAATCTGTCACACCCCCAAAATCCACACGCGGAGTATCACCGCTTGGAGGCGTGACATGACCAGGATCCTAACCACCAATCATATTGAACGTATAAAGTAGTTAAGTATAGCGGAAGCATTTAAGTAACCCAAACAATAGTATGTATGATTTAACATAAGTGTTGAAACATCATTCACGATCCTTTGCCCACAACGACCTGCTCCTCCCTGTGCAAGCTCCATAATGTACCTAAGGTCCTGCAAGGCATGCAGCAGCGAGTCAACAACTAGTTGAGCGAGTTCACAGAAAGTAAGTTCAGTAATAGCATAGTATAGC
Organism: Helianthus annuus; assembly: GCF_002127325.2. NCBI lineage: Eukaryota > Viridiplantae > Streptophyta > Magnoliopsida > Asterales > Asteraceae > Helianthus > Helianthus annuus. The sequence goes on from NC_035440.2 coordinate 131,101,709, forward strand.
AAACATTGCGTTCGTTTATCTAGTCATGCATCGTATTAGTTCGTTCATTGTTCATGTATAGTATTGATTCGTATCGCGGGCCATTTCGGCATGTATGCGAAGATTGGGGAAAGTTCCCAAGTATTCTAGACTATGTATATTTGTATCGCGGCCACCCTGGCATGTGTGCGAAGTTTTAGTATATAGTTCGCGGCCTATCCAAGACATGTGTGCGAAGATCAGTCATAATATCGCGGCCAACCCCTGGCGTGTATGCGAAGATCAGTTCAATTGGTATACTAGTCTAGCCGTATCTTATCATTCACCACCCTCACCCTGAGGACTCATATCATTATGTTCTGTTAACTAAGTATGTACGTATAGTTTATTCAATCCCATTCCCACCCTGGGAACCCCATGCCTTGGCTGTGTGAACTCACCTTGGATTGCTCGGCAGATACACAAAGAGTACAGGTAGCAAGTAAATGATCAACCACGTCCTATCATGGTTTATTATGTAAGTCAGGTTCGGTTCAAGTATCGCACGTATGTATCACATAAGTTACCACGTTGCAAGCATACAAGGATTCATGGTAAACACGTACACGTATCGATAAACAATCTAAGTATTCGTCCCAACCATAACCCGGCCCAATAGTATTCACCCAAATAGCATGTCGGCCCAACAGGTAAGCAGTCCAATAGCATAACAGTCGTACGATTGGGCCCGTGACAAAGTAGGCTCAAAACAGTGTATGTGTAATAGCCGGTCTCGAGTCGCAACGGGGATCTCGAGTCGCAACCGGGTTACGAGTCACATCAGGAGATTACGAGTCGCAACAGTAGGTTGCGAGTCGCAATGGCTGGTCTCGGTTCATCATGGTCCGGTTACGAGTCGCAACGGGACTCGCAACCATGATTGCGGCTGATGTCGTTGTGGTCTCGAGTCGAGACTGTGGGTTCCCGACTCGCAATCTGAGTCGCAACCATGCGTGTAACAGCTTTTCCTGAATTCCTTAAATAACAATAACAACTAATCCGTGATTTCAGCAAACATATTCAGCAGTTTCGGAAACAGATCAAATACCGAAAATAACAGTTTCATAGCATCTTCAAATTAGCATCGTTAACATATTCATGACAGCCTCAAGAACACGTAATCAGATCATCAAACAGACCTAAACCGAAACATGAATCATATTATTGAACTAGCATGCAACCTAGCCGGCTAACATATACTTGGACCGATTACTCATATACGCATCAAAACAATAACAGGAACATAGTGTCCGATTAACATCATGCAAACCGAATTGTATGAATATTATGACATCAAGAACCTTCATTAATAATCATAGCAAGAACCCTAGTTATCACATAATATCATTACAACCAATCAATCCGAAAGCATACAACATACATCATTCAACCAAGAAAACACAAACCACTAACCGATTGAAAGGAGAGTAGGATTGATCCGTGGACAATGATCTCCGATGGGGAAAGTCCTTGGCTGCCTTCGGTTTGCGAAGAAGAGAGGGAGAGTTTGTGTGTGTTCTTGATTGCTAAGTTGTGTAAAACTAAAACCCTAGAGGTAATGTGTGTATATATGCGTGTGAAGGGAAGTGGGCCGAAACCCCCACTTGGGTTTCCTCATGGTCTCGAGTCCAACCATATGGACCGAGTGGGTTCTTATAAATGTTTCACTAATCGGTTCAAGTAATAACATATGCAATCACATTAAATCACGTAACATGCAACATTCAATATAATCACGAAATCACACAACCGTGTAACACATAACATATCATGTATTCGTTCAAGTAACATAGTTCACGTGAGCATATAACGTTGCACAAGATAAGTCTAGAGTACGGGTTGTCACATAACACTTGTCATAGGACTAGTTAGACCATCCGAATGCGCTTTTGCGCAAATGACGCGTTAAAGTAGCGTAGATTATCTTAACGGGTCGTAAGCACTTAGGATAGGTTTCAAATCAGAATGTAGGTTTTGTTAAACCATATCATATGAGTTCCAACACTCATTTGGTTTACAAGACCTCATTCTACCCGATCTCCCGAATTAGGTCCTGATTATTAACATAGTGATCCAATACTAGGTGCCACTTGATTCCTTGATTTCTCGAGCTTTGCTAGGACACTTAATCAAGGATACTTGCAATCTCAAGTGAGTACATAACTCCCCTCTTTTATGCTTTCAATTGTTTTGGGGTGACTCATATGTGCTAAATGTGTTTCATGTTTTCAAAACAATGATTATGGTTTATATAAAACACGGTGATTTCAATAATGTGAATGAACTTGTTGGGGCGTTAGTTGAAAGACATTTGAATGACGTTCATTAACTATGATCAAGCCGACCAGTAGTATGTTAGTATGTTATGGTACCATAGGATCTGACAAATCCCGTTATCGGACTATCCCTTTGATGGGTAATGTGGGTAACGACAGAAATTGTTTTCTGATTAACAAATCATGTGTTGGTTTGTTAATCTTGTTAAAGAGGTCTTTCAGGGCCTAGTTAAAGATACCCCATGGGTGGTATATCGAGTCACACAGGTTTGAATGTATTCTTTAAAGAACAACCAAAAGTTGTATTTCACAATTAAAACACGAACGATTGGAACGATTTGGACGATTGGTTTATGGTAAGTGATTAGGTAACGAGGCGTGTGTAATGTGATAAAAGCATGGTGGATACGCCGCTGGTACTTCCTATATATAAGTGCTTTTATCACATTACATGCCGTAGCGTTATCTAGATCACTTGGGCGAATATTTTCAAAATGAAATTACACTACGAGGTTTACTTAAAGATATAAACCATACAATGTTTACTTTCAAGGACGATTTACTACTTGGTTTTACAAAGACAAATGTTTTTCAGTCAAAATTCATGGCTACAATGGTTTTCGTTTACTTATATCATCTTGTAAAGATGATAAAACATATTGCAATATCAAACACTTTTTGATTTCAAGGTACATACTCGACAACTCTCGTAGTTGGACGAGGTATTGCAATATGGATTCAAAGCCATGAATTTGACATACAAAACCTATGTACTCGCCGGCATTTTTATGCTGACTGTTTTCACATATGTTTCAGGTTCTACTATGTGATGATTGTTGATTGCTTGCTACACATAGGATGGACGTGGACTTTAGTGACTTAAAACTTGAAAGACAATTGTTGTAATTATTTGGTTTGTATCAAAACAATGAGACGATCAATAAAACAAAACTTCAATTACCATGTGTTGTGAAACAATGATTCTGTTACGACACTCCACGACGTTTCCGCTGCGGTTTGTTGTATTGCGCGGTCGAGGTGTGACATAAATGGTCATAACTTTTTTTGTACATTAATATTTTTTTAAATTACACCATATAAACTAGTATTTTATTCTCTTTAATTTGAGCATAGTATTGCTATATTTTTTTTAACCGAAATCGAACCGAAATCCACCAAAAACTAAATTAACTGATTAACTGAAACCCGAATTAAGCAAAAATGGTTATCGCTTTTTTTCTACCCTTATTTAACCAAAATTACTGAACCGAACCATTCATATTTTCATATATTTCTAGCTTCATATCTTCAGTTCATATATTTTATAACTATAACTCCATTTTATGTATTTATACATCCATTTCATGTACCTATACATCCATTTCATATATTTATACTTAAATTTCATATATTTCTAATCAAAAGTTTTAGCTTAAGTTTGGTTTTAGCTATTAACCGAAATTAAATAAATTAAACCAAAACCATCAATCTAACAAAATAAACCAAACCGATTAACTGAAAGCAGATTGGCTAATAAAATATACTAATTGATGACCTCGATTTCAATTGAGAATACTTATCTAACCAACCGAACAATGCACACCGTGGCAATTTATGTGTTTCCCCCCACATCGCGCGCGCACCTATCGGTTATTAACCAAAATCGGTTATTGGTGAGTAATAACTAAATCGTTAACCTAAAACCAAACCAAAAACAGACGAAACCGAACCAAATCAACCAAAAACTGAAGTAAGTGAAAACTGATTTAACCAAAAACATGTTATCCGTTTTTTTATACACTCGTTTAACCAAAATTAGCTGAACCGAACTGAATCATTTATGTTTTCATATATTTCTAGCTTTTATACCTCCAGTTCATATATTTCATTTTTTTATCTTCATTTCATACATTTATACTTTCATTTCATGTATTTATACCTCAATTTCATATATTTCTAAGCAAAAGTTTTTGCCCAAGTTTGGTTTTTGCTATTAACTTAAATTAAATAAACCAAACCAAAATCCGCCAATCTAACCAGATAAACCTATATGATTAACCGAAAACCGATTGGTTAATAAAATAAACTAACCGATTACTTTGGTTTCGGCTTCGGTTGATGATAATAACCGAACTTACCGAACCATGCACATCACAATGAAATGGATTACTCGATTACTTCGATTTTGATGTACATCTATCACAAGGATGATACAATAAATTTTATATGAATAAGATAACTACTAAAAACGAGTATCGTAATAGTGTAATACGATGTGTCGCTTCCGCCTTATCACGGAAGCATCGTGCTAGTTACTCTAATAAAGATAGTAGCCTAGTTGGAAAGAAATAAAATGTGAGGATTAAGGATAAAGAAATTCTTTTGCATGTAATGTAATCATTATATCATTGAACTTTTTATAATATATTTAAACCCTTGTTACATTAATTGTTTATTTGCTATTTTAGATTTTTAAATATAAAGTTACTTAATACACATAACATATCTTTATCATTTATGATTTTACGCGTGTCACACTTTACAAATAATTTATTTACAACAAATATATGGAAATAGGATTGAATAGCGATGTAAAAGGGAAGAAAAAGGGTTTGGTAAACCAACTCACTATTCACAAGAAGATAAAATCCCATATTTTGTGCATTTTTAGGCGATTGGGAGTTGGGACCACACTACATAGGTACAACCCCATATTAATAATGTACAACTTTAATGCATAAACATTATTTTATTATTTGTTTAAAAGTTGGTGTTTTTAGCTTCAACTGAAACGTTAAATTTCAGAAGAATATAATATAATAATAGTATATTTAGAAAAAAGTGAAATTTTAGAGTATATTTTGTCTGGCAAATAAAATACTTAAAACCCGTTAAAAAACCCAATTCATGTAAATTAATCATTTTTATAAAACCAAAATAAAATTAAGGATAATACTTCAAACAAAAATATAATTGTTGTCTATATTAGTATACTAGGTTACAACCCCGTGTATTACACAGGTTAATTAAATGTAACTTTATATATTAAATATTAAATAATAAAAAATTATATCTTTATGAACCCCGTATATTCTACGGGTTAAGTAAATGTAATTTTATGTATCAAATAATGAAAAAAGTTATATCTTTAAAAACCATATGTATTACACATATTAAATGAATGTAATTTTGTATACTAAATAATAAAAACGTCGTATCTTTAAAAAACCCGATCTAAAAAAGAGTTATATCTTTAAAAACCACGTGTGTTACATAGATTAAACAAATGTAATTTGTATATTAAATACTAAATATGTCGTATCTTTAAAAAAACCCGTGTGTAGTCGGGTTGAAAATCTACCAAATAATAAAAAATTATATCCTTAAATCTAATTTTACATAGCAAATAATAAAAAATCATTGTCAGCGACCACCAACACCGGAAAATCTTGTATAAACAAAATAAATAAAAACGGGAAAAAAATAACGCCGAATGAAAAGAAGACGTAAAATCTTTGAATCACGCACGCTCATTGCTGAGAAATTAAATGGAAACGTAAAACATAGAAAAAAATAACTAAGTCCATCCAGGACCCGCGTGTTGGACGAACTTATCAAACGCAGAAAAATAGATGTGACGCGACGGGCCAATCAAATGGGAAAAATATACGAAAAAATGTTGAACCTCACACACATGTTGCGATGCGTTAACTTACAAAATTTAGAACGAAACGAAAAAACTTTGAAAAAATGAAAAGTATGGTGGACTAAAATTGAAAATAAAAAAGAGTTGAGATTAAATTGCAAAAGATGAAAAACTTTGGGTTAAAATAAAAAAACAAAGGGTCGAAATTACAAAATTGAAGTTATTTATTAATTTTAGATAAAGATAAAAATAAGTGATATCTATATATTTATATATTGATTATTTATTAATATTATTATTAAAATAAATTTATTAAACAAATATAAATAAAAATTTATTGGGTTGAAGGAGAGAATGACACGTGTCCAAAAGATGGTTTCTTTTATTATAGTAGATAGATTATAATGGGAAGAACATTTTTAAAATATCGTAAAGTTAAAAACTTTTATTAGTTTAATATATAAAATAGAACATAAAATTGAGGGTAAGTTAGTCTTTTAAACATTAATTATAGTTTGATCTCGTTATTTTAGTTACATTTTATCCTCCTATAAAAACTAACAACCCATACAATATTTAAACGACATAACTTCTTCGTACATTAATATTATTATTTTAAGCAAATTATACAAAAAACAAGCATTTTATTCTCTTTAAATTGAGTATGGTATAGCTATAGTACTTTTAGTTAAAAAAGTTTATATGTTACGTAACTAACAGTGTCTAGGAATGAGCAATAACTGGATCGTTAATCGCAAATAAATGAAACCGAACCGAAATCAACAAAAAACTGAATTAACCAAAAGCTGATTAGCCGAAAAGCGATTAGTCAAAAACCGAGTAAACCAAAAACCGGTTATCAGTCTTTTGTAGTTTCATTTAACCAAAATTAACCGAATCAATTATTCATATTATATATTTTTATCTTTTATACATCCGGTTCATGTATTTACACCTCCATTCCATGTATTTATAAGGAAAAATTTTAGTCCAAGTTTGGTTTTGTCTATTAACCAAAATTAAATGAACCGAATATAAAACCATCAATCTAACCAAATAAACCAAACCAATTAACCGAAAACCAATTGGTTAATAAAATAGACTAATCGATAACTCCGGTTCAGGCTAATAACTTAACCGACCAAACCATGCACACCACAATAAAATGGACTAACCCATGACTTCGCTTATGACGTATGCCCACCACAATAATGCTATAATAAATAGTATACGAATAAAAAAACTATTAGAAATGGGTATCACAATGCAAAGTGTAGCTCCCGCCGTATCACACATACTAGTTTATCATATATAAAGGCGTGCATGATTATTTATATATAAATTATTTGAATAATCGATCATAAATATTAACAAAACCTGTTTATTGTTTTAAGAGTGAATTTCAAGGATTGTCCTTTATCTTTATACTCATTTTCAGGTGTTGTCCTTTATGTTCAAAATTGATGAGTTTTGTACTTTATGTTTTCAAATCATACATGTTTTGTCCTTTAAGCCAAACTCAGTTAATTTTTTCTGTTAAATTTGATCATGTGCTTTGCATATGAGGGTATTTTTGTCAAATCATATTTACAGGGACTAATTGTGTAGATAATATAAATAACCAACCTTTTTAAAAAATTAAAATCTTACAAAAGGCCCACCTTCTTCATCAAACACCACCACCAACACCTGCCACCGCCAACTCCGGCCACCACCAAACAAACCCAAAACAGAGTATTCAAAATCAAGAACAAGGTACACAGTATATAATTATACCTCTCCGATTGTTGTCCAATCTTCACCAACTCTTCAAACAAAGCCCTAACAGACTGTAACGTCCACTTCACCGCACAAATCTCTCCTATTGAAAGCAACTGACCGAACACCGTGGACTCAACGACGTCCGAAACATCTTCAATTCCAGAGAAATAGGGAGGCATTTGAAGTGCAAATGCAGACAATGCAGCAGAGGTCTGGTCCAGGAGCCTCCGGCTCTCCTCAGGGCTCAGTCGATGACAACCTGCCCGTCTCGGGCGGCAGAACTACCCATGGTGGTGGAAGTGAAGGTGGAGAGCTGGTTACAGACCGATGACCATTCGAGTATGTTTAAGGTCTGGAGTTGGAGTGAGTCTGTGAGTTTGAGTTGGTGGCTTGGTGGAGATGATGAGCATTTGAGTGAGCGAGTGGTGAGGGTTAATGAGGGTTTTGTGGGGGAGATGAAGAAGAAGTTGTAGAGATTCATTAATGAGTGGAGGTTGTTAGGTTTGAAGATAATATAAATAACCAACCTTTTTAAAAAAATTAAAATGTTACAAAAGGCCCACCTTATTCATCAAACACCACCAACAACACCTGCCACCGCCAACTCCGGCCATCACCAAACAAACCCAAATCAGAGTATTCAAAATCAAGAACAAGGTACACAGTATATAAGTATACCTCTCTGATTGTTGTCCAATCTTCTCCAACTCTTCAAACAAAACCCTAGCAGACCGTAACGTCCGCTTCACCGCACAAATCTCTTGTATTGAAAGCAACTGATCGGACACCACGGACTCAACGACGTCTGAAACATCTTCAATTCCAGAGAAATCGGGCGGCATATGAAGCGCAAATGCAGCAGAGGTCTGGTCCAGGAGCCTCCGGCTCTCCTCAGGGCTCCGTCCGATGACAACCTGCCCGTCTCGGGCGGCAGAACTACCCATGGTGGTGGAAGTGAAGGCGGAGAGCTGGTTGCAGACCGATGGCCATTCGAGTATGTTTAAGGTCTGGAGTTGGAGTGAGCCTGCGAGTTTGAGTTGGTGGCTTGGTGGAGATGATGAGCATTCGAGTGAGCGAGTGGTGAAGGTTAATGAGGGTTTTGTGGGGGAGATGAAGAAGAAGTTGCAGAGATTCATTGAGTGGAGGTTGTTAGGCTTGAAGAGTTGGAGAAGAAGGTGGGCCTTTTTGTAAGATTTTAATTTTTTTTAAAAATGTTGGTTATTTATGTTATCTACACAATTAGTCCCTGTAAATATGAATTGACAAAAACGCTCTCATGTGCAAAGCACATGATTAGATTTAACAGAAAAAATTAACTGAGTTTGACTTAAAGGACAAAACATGTATGATTTAAAAACATAAAGTACAAAACTCGTCAATTTTAAACATAAAAAACACCGCCTAAAAGTAGGTATAAATATAAAGGATAATACTTGAAATTCAGCCTTGTTTTAAGAAAAGTGTGATTTAAACCAAAACAGCCAAACACCTTTAAACACTAAATTTCGATAAATAATTTTAAATGCTTAAATTGAAGAAAAGGTTGCCTTTTGGACCTAACCTACGCCCAAAAAAATCAAATCTCAATTCAATTCAAACTTTTTACATAGAACTTCTTCACTTATTTTTAGTAAACACAAAAAAGATTTCGTTTTTTATCCATTCTCTTTTTCAGGAATGTGAATCTACAATTGCGTTACATAACTAACTCATGATTCATAATGCGTTTGTAATTGTATACAATACGTGAAATCTTATCTTAACCCGACTCAAGCTAGCTATCTTGTATATGATTTTAAGCTTAGGATGCGCTAAACGTAGCTTAGATGAATAAAACTCATTTTTATATTTTAGTAGTTTGATAGTATATACGAGATAAAAGGCAACCCATCTAGAGTAGAATACAAACTCGATTTCCAACTTGATTAAAGATTATAAAGCTCGATCACTCGAATTGACTTATACTATAATTTTTATTACTAACTTGCATGCAATTCAGTATGAGCTAGTTATATTATCAATGGTGGTAAAACCAAATCTTCTTTTAGTCGGGAGTAAATTACAAGTTTTGTCCTTTATGTTTACACCAAATTGCAGGCGGTGTCATTCAGCGCAAAAGTTGACAAGTTTTGTACTTAATGTTTCAAAATCTTGCAAGTTATGTCATTTAGGCTAAACTCAGTTAGATTTTTTTGTTAAATCTGGTCATGTGCCTTGCACATGAGGGTATTCTTGTCATTTCATCTCTTTAGGGACTATTGTGTAAAATAACTTATGTTTAGGGACTAGTTTGTAAAAAATAAAAATTTATAAATAAAACATATATACATAAAACTTTCAACCTTCCCCGTGCCGACTTCACCCGGCCATCTATACCCCCAACCACCGCCATTACCCACCATCTACATACCACAGCTCTTTCTTCTTCTATGTTTTTTTTAATAGAAATCATTTTCATCATCATTCTATGTAAATACACAATTTTTCGTCACCGTTAAAACTTCCGAATTCCAATCAACACAAGAATTTGAACATTGATCTTCAACACAACAAACAGAAGCCCTTAAACTTTCATCTGCGTTCTTCGTTTAAACACCACCAATGTAGGTTTGTTTAAACCAAATCGTTTTTGTATACTTAGATCTAAATCAAATCCGGAGCTACAATAAAGTTTTCCCGTTGGAGAACAGATCGGAAACCTGCAACTCATACCGATAAGTTCGGCGGAGAAGTTTATCGAATTTCAGCGGCGCCGTGGTTCGGATTTTAGTGGTTGTCGACGATTTGTTTTTCATGTAGAGTAGTTGCAGGTTAATTTTTATTATTGTTATTTGGTTGTTAATTTTTGGTGCAGTAAATATTGGATCTGTAGATAAGGTTCTTGTGTGATGTATCACTTGTTATAATATTGTTTATTCCTAGTATTATTAATTTTATAAATTGCTTGTTCGGACTTTGTCCACAAAGCTGCAAAATTTGCAATTGATACAGGACTGGTAAAGAAAGTTGAGAGGAAGAAAGGTTTTGTCAGTTCAGTTGGTTGGTGGGGGTGGTGGTTCACCGGAGAAGAAGACCAATGTTTAGAGAGGGAGGGGGACAAAGAGAGGTGTTTAGAGAGAGAAAAGTTTTCGGATTTTTATATATATATTTTTATTTTTTTCTTTATTTATTTAAGAGACATAATTAATATAAAAGGGTGAAATGACTAAATTGCCCTCATGTGTAATGCATATGACCAAATTTAACAAAAAAATCTAACTGGGTTTAGCCTAAAGGACATAACGTGCAAGATTTTGGAACATTAAGTACATAACTTGTCAACTTTTGCGCTAAAGGACATCGTCTGCAATTTGATGTAAACATAAAGGACAAAACTTGTAATTTACTCTTTAGTCGGAAGCCTCATCAGAAAGTTCATTTTATCTACTAGTTACAACTAAATGGTTATGTTCTTAAAAGGGTTATTCGATTTTATCACCCCTAACTATCGGCCTTTGGCCGTTGCCACCCCCAACTAACACTTTGACACCCGGCACCTCCAACTTGACTTTTAGTTTGTGCTGGCACCACTCTGTTAACTCATTACTAACAGAGTTAGTTTCTGATCCTACATGTCACAACTTAGCTTACGTGGATAGGATGACATGTCAAATTTCATCACTCTCTCATTCTCTCGATTTCGTCTTCTTGAGTAACCATGAGTGTTATTGGCGAATACCCAGATGCGATTAACAAGAAAGACCTACAGATTTGTAACAATTCAGCGTTCGACGATGGTGGTAATTCCGAGAGCTGCAAATCGCCATCGTGGGTGATGAAGAAACCAGTTGTTTTATTATGTCTTCAGATTCTTCATTTTCCAGTAAGGAAAACCAGAGCTCGATTGGGTTTAACACGAATTCCTCTCTTCTTGTTCACGAATCGAAACCTGGTTCCTTGAAACCTGTCGACAAGACTAATGAGGAGATAGAGATTGAGAAAGAGATAGTCGGCTGTATGCGAAATTGGAATCGATTAGACGCGAAAGAGCTGCTAAATGTGTTGAAAAGAAGAAAGAAAGAGATCAGTCGGCTGTATTACTACGATTGGATTGAAAAAGGGGGTGAAGAAAGATAATTCGATTCTGGGAAGCATTCAACCGTGAAGAAAGACGATTCGATTCTCAATCTCAGGGGACTCTCCTTAGAAAAATGGCTGCAACAAGATTCTTTTCTCTCTTCGAAACCAACCCCACCCTCACCGCAACCGCCGCCGCTAACCTACTCTTCCGCCGCTACTCATTTTCCTGCGCCTCCGTGTCATCCGATGATCACCCACACACCACCCCCGCCGCCAGAGATCCTCAACCACATCCGTGGCCTGGGTGGCTAACTTTCATTGACCGACTGAAATCCAAAGGCTACATTAATCAGGAAGGGGGAAATGACGTTGCTTTGTATAAAGATAAGAGTGTTTTGAAGGAAGCTTGCCTCAGTTTCGGTCGTGATCGGTTCGATTTGTTCAAGTAAGAAATTGTTTTACAAATAAATGAATCTGAAAAAGGAGGTGAAGAAAGCCATGTCATCCTGTCCACGTAATCTAGGTTGTGACACGTAGGATGAGAAACTAACTCTGACAGTAATGAGTTAACAGAGTTGTGCCAGTACAAGCTAAAAGTCAAGTTGGAGGTGTCGAGTGTCAAAGTGTTAGTTGGGGATAGCAAAGGCCAAAGGCCGATAGTTGAGTGGTGATAAAATCCAATAACCCTTCTTAAAAAACTCAAATTATTTATTAAAACCCAACAATTTTATTACCCAGATTGATTCTGCCCATCTCATATATACTTTGTATATTAATAATAGCTAACTATTAATATTACTAAATATTTTTTTTAAATATGATATTTTTAACTTGTTAATTAAATCTTGAGTAAACTGCCATAATATTCGCTGAGTTTAGGTCACTTTTACCACTTCAGTCCAAAAATGAAACTTTTTGTCTATGGCTCCTGAGATTTCATTTTTGTCACAATTTCCATCCAAATCACTAACTCAGTTAAAATGTAATGTTAAGTCATGGTTGATTTTAGCAATTCTCAAACCTTAGGGATGATTTTGGCAATTTACCCATTTATTCTTTTATTTTTTTTAATTTTCTTTTTATCTTTAAATAAAGAAATATAAATAAAATATATATATACACACACATTGTATATGCATGCTTATTTTTTTTATTTTCTTTTTTACTGTAAAAATAAAAAAACAATAAATTAACCATAATGCATATACATATACATACACATTTATAATTATATATACACATATTGGTGAAGTCTTATTAGGGCTAGGGGTAGCCCAACCCCTACTGTTTTTTCGCTCGTAGTGATAATTTTACCGAAAATTTCATTTTTTTTAGTGTAAAATATTGGTTTTTTTTATAAGAGTCCGACCCCCACTGAGTTTTCGTTTAAACTCCGCCATTGTATACGCACACCATACACACTCTTTCTCTTTTATCCTTCTCTCTTCTCCACCTTCACCTCCATCACCAGCACTACCGCAGCTACAACCACGCTCTCTATCTCGACGCCCATACCTCATCTCCCCTCAACGACCCGTCGTACCAAATATCAGTACCACTCGTCTCTCCCGTCGTACCAAACATCATTAATTTATTATTATTTTTTAATTTAAAGGTAAAAAAGAAAATTAAAAAAAAGTGTGTAAATATATAAATGTGTGTATATGTATATATATTTTATTTATAATTAAATATAAAAATAATTTTTATAAAGTTAAAAACACAAAAGAATAAATGAGAAAATGCCAAAATTATCCCCGAGGTTTGAGAAGTGCCAAAATTGTCTAATAGAGTTAACGATACATTTTAACTGAGTTGTCATTCGGATAGAAATGACAACAAAAATGAAACCTTGGGGACCGGATACAAAAAGTTTCATTTTTCAGTTGTAGTGATAAAAATTACCTAAACTTAGATTGCGGGGGGGGGGGGGGGGCTTGGATTGACATGTGGCACTTGTGGGCTCCACCAGTCTACACCCAAAATAGTGGGGTGTGGAGGGGGTGTGGCTAGGCGGCGTTGGGTGCCATTTGGCATCAATTTTTGTTTTTTTAATCATAGAATTTAATATATTAATTTTAAAAACACCTATTTACTTAATATTAAATAACTACAACAAAAAAAATACATTACATCACAAAAAAATCAATCATCTTTATCTTCGTCTTCAATGTTGCCAAATCTAGGAAGTGTTGAAACATGTTCTACCAAATCAGCTCGAAGATTTGCATTTATTTGTTGTGACTCAATTAGATTTTGGTTTTGCGTTTTCTGTTTGTCACTAATGTCTTCGTTATTTGATTCGGCCTCTCCGGGATAATATTCAACTATTGCCCGACCTTCATCCTCTAAAATCATGTTGTGTAGAATGATGCACGCGTACATCACGTTTCTTATTTGATCTTTTTCATACAATCGACAAGGCATGCTCAAAATGCTCCACCTTTTCTACAAAACACCAAATGCTCGCTCGATATCTTTGTATGTTGCCATCTGAACTTTATTAAACTTTACTCTTTTAGGATCTAGGTAGGGCTGGCATATCGTGTATACCCGTACACGATAAGACACGACACGATAAGACACGATACACGAAATCCTATACACGAACACGACACGATAACTTATCGTGTCCTTTTTTTTCAAACACGAACACGACACGATATACATGAAAATTACCTGTTAATACCTGTTAACACGACTGTTCGACTGTTATACACGAAAATTACCTGTTAACACGAAAAAAAACACGAACACGACATGCTATCTGAGAGTTACAGATGAAGTTTAGGGTTTTAGTTTTTTTTAAATTGAATGGGGAATGGAAATAGAAAGGAATTAAGGAACCCACACGCACATGGCTGATGAGTTTTATTTAATTTAATTTCTGATCGTGTACTAACGGGTATTAACTGGTAAACATGTATTTAACCTGTTTATACACGAAAATTAACAGGTAATCTCGTGTCTACCTGTTTGGTACACGATACCTGTTAACTTCGTGTAGGTTCGTGTCGTGTATTCGTGTAAAATTGCCAGCCGTAGATCTAGGGTTCCATCTCTTGAAAAAGATTTCATAAAAACAACCCACTCAGGGTAAATTCCATCAACAAGATAGTACCCATGCATGTATTCAACATCATTTACAAAAAAAATGTTCCTTTAGGTCCAACACCATTTATCAGATCACTGAAAAGGGGCGAGTGATGAATAATGTTTATATTGTTATGTGAACCTGACATACCAAAGAATGCATGTCACATCCAAAGATCTTGTGATGCAACAACTTCAAGCATCATAGCCAGCATTCCATGATATCCGCTTGTGTGAGAGCCTTGCCATGCAGTTGGACAAAGTTCCCACTCTCATTTCATACAATCTAAACTACCTATCATCCCAGGTAAACCATGATATTCAACGTGATGTTCCATAATTTGTTGCATATCACTAAACGTTGGTTTTCTCAAGTATTTTTTCATATACAGTTCAATGATATACGCACAAAAATTGTGAAGATTTTCCGTAGCCACCCGTGCCGACATTTTTAAATAGGCGTCAATTATGTCAGAACTATTCTTGTAAGCCAATTGTCTTAGGGCGGCCATAACCTTTTGCCACGTGGTAAATCCTAAATTACCACGTGCATCGGGTCTTTGTCGGAAAAAATAGTAATTATCCTCTAAATCCTTTGAAATTCTTAAAAATAAATTTTTACTCATATGAAAACGATGCCTAAACATTCTTTCATCATTCGTTGATTTGGGTGACAAATAATCGCTTACCAACAAATCGTTAGCGGTTTCGCATTCACGAACGATATACTTCATCCGTTTGGACTGGGGTTGGGAAGTCCCTTCTTCTGAATCTTCAACGATAGCTTTCAGGACTGTCGCCACTATTAGGGATGACAATCAAACCCGAACCCGCTAAGTAAATCCGAAACCCGACATATTTGGGACGGGTTTGGGGTCGGTTAATCGGGTTTGGGACGGGTTTGGGAATAGTTTTTATTTTTTTCGCGGGTTTGGGACGGGTTTGGGATTTAGTGATATACCCGTTTACCCGACCCAATTACCCGATAAAGTGTACCCGTTTACCCGATTGTATACCCGATATAATTTCTTTTATATTATTAAATATGTATATATGTGATACATCCATTTTTTACACATATAGGTATTCTATTCCATATACATTGTAGTTATTTGATATATATTTTTATAATGACAATACAAAATGTAACCGGTTAGTAGTTACCCGATAAATACCCAATGGGTTTTGAGATGAGTATACCCAAATAGTAATCTTTTTAAATTAACGGGTTTACCCGAAACCCGCGGGTATACCCGATACCCGATGGGTATTTACCCGCTAGAAACCCGACGGGTTTTGGGACGGGTTTGGGACAAGCTTATCTAACCGGGTTTGGGTTTACCTAAACCCGTCCCAAACCCGACCCATTGCCATCCCTAGCCACTGTTGATAATAATATTTCCGCCCCTTCGTCCGATGAGGATGACGAATCATAACTATTTGACGAATCACTTGAACTTGAAGAATTCATTGAATATATCTTTTTTGGTGATGGGATGCGGTTTTTGAATATTTGGATAGTAAAATTTAGTAAGAGTTATTTGATTTATATAGAATAAAAGTTAGAGATTTTTTTTTTATAAAATAGCCGTTGTCCAACGGCTAGTTCAACGGTCACATGAACCCAGCCAATCCCAGCCATCCACATCATCTTCCCAACCTGTCCCACACCAGGCTTCATAGCCACGCCAGCGAGGCAACGTCGCTACCTACATTGGCCCGGTGTGGCTAAAGTAGTGTTGCTTGGCTGCCCACGCCCCCAACTCAAGCCCACATCGCACGATCTTAGATAATAAAAGCGAAAAAGAAAAAAAAAAAAGGAAAGAAACACACTTTTCGGCTGGATTAAACATCAACAACACTTTTATCTCAACTAAACAAAAAAAAAAAAGAAAAAAAAAAGGATTGATTTTGTTTTGTTTTTTAGGGGACTGTAACTGTTCCTTGTTACTACTTCTCTTATCTCTCTCATAAAGCTGTTCCACTCCTTGTAGATTTGGTATAGGTGGGAAGCCTCTTTCTATTTTCATTTGGACTGGGGTTGGGAAGTCACTTCTTCTGAATCTTCAACGATAGTTTTCAGGATTGTCGCCACTGTCGATAATAATATTTCCGCCCCTTCGTCCGATGAGGATGACGAATCATAACTATCAGACGAATCACTTGAACTTGAAGAATTCATTCAATATATCTTTTTTGGTGATGGGATGTGGTTTTTGAATATTTGGATAGTAAAATTTAGTAAGAATTATTTGATTTATATAGAATAAAACTTAGAGATTTTTTTTTATAAAATAGCCGTTGACCAACGGCTAGCTCATCGGTCACATGAACCCAGCCAATCCCAGCCATCCATATCATCTTTCCAACCTGCCCCAAGCCAGGCGAGCCACGCCAGCGAGGCAACGTCACTACCTACGCTGGCCCGGTGTGGCTAAGGCAGTGTTACTTGGTTACCCACGTCCCCAACTCAAGTCCACACCCCACGATCTTAGAGATAATAAAAGCGAAAAAGAAAAAAAAAAAAAGGAAAGAAACACACTTTTCGGCTGGATTAAACATCAACAACACTTTTATCTCAACTATACAAGAAAAAAAAAAAAAAAAGGATTGATTTTGTTTTGTTTTTTTAGGGGACTGTAACTGTTCCTTGTTACTACTTCTCTTATCTCTCTCATAAAGCTGTTCCACTCCTTGTAGATTTGGTATAGGTGGGAAGCCTCTTTCTATTTCCCAAACCACAAATCTTTTCAAAAGATTCTGTTGTTTTTCATACTCTTTTATCTTCTTTTTCCTTTTCTTGATTTGCCATTATTAGTTTTTCAAGAAACTGAAAAGCAAAAAAAAATGGGGGAGGAGAAGCCTGAAGCTCTTGAAGCTGTTTTGAAGGAGACTGTAGATTTGGTAACTTATTGTTATGGATCTGTAGTTCTCATTTTGGTTTTTTGTAATTTTTTTTAAAGAAAAAAATTGATTTTTTTTTTGTTTTTTTTTTTTTTTTTGCAGGAAAGTATACCCATTGAAGAGGTTTTTGAGAATCTGAGATGTAGCAAAGATGGTCTCACCACTTCTGCTGCTGAACAAAGATTAATCATTTTTGGGCATAATAAACTTGAAGAAAAAAAGGTAATTTGGTTTTCCACCCAAATCTTGTGATGTTTTTTTTTTTTTTTTTTAATAATTTATGATGTGGGTATTTTCAGGAGAGCAAATTCCTGAAGTTTTTAGGGTTTATGTGGAATCCATTATCATGGGTTATGGAAGCTGCTGCTATCATGGCTATAGCCCTTGCTAATGGAGGAGTAAGAACATCAACACCTTCAAAATTTATAAAAAAAAATTAATAAAAAAAAACAAAAACAATGATAATTCAAAATAATGATAATTTTGCAGGGAAAGCCTCCTGATTGGCAAGATTTTGTGGGTATTATCACTTTGCTCATAATCAACTCCACCATTAGTTTCATTGAAGAAAACAATGCTGGTAATGCAGCAGCTGCTCTCATGGCTAGACTGGCCCCAAAAGCAAAGGTATTATAAGTTCATATCATTTATTTATTTATTTTGTTCATTATTTATTAATTTTGAATTTAAATTATATCAAAAGATCTTAAGAGATGGGAAATGGAATGAAGAAGATGCTTCCATGTTAGTCCCTGGAGATATAATTAGTATAAAGTTAGGTGATATTATTCCAGCCGATGCTCGTTTGCTCGATGGCGATCCGTTAAAGATTGACCAGGTGAGTGGTCAGTCAAACTTGTATGATTGTTTCTTGATCATGTTTTAGTAATCATGTACTGAACCCGTGAACCGGTGAACCCAACTTTTGTAGTCGGCTTTAACCGGTGAGTCTCTCCCGGTCACAAAAGGTCCTGGTGACGGTGTCTATTCCGGTTCGACATGCAAACAGGGTGAAATCGAGGCGGTTGTGATAGCTACCGGGGTCCACACGTTCTTCGGGAAAGCTGCTCATCTTGTTGATAGCACAAACCAAGTTGGTCATTTTCAGAAAGTAAGCACGAAAAGGATTCGAATTTCACATCCGGGCATGTGTGTTTTCGAGGTTTTGAATTTGTTTGTGATCTTTTTAGGTTTTGACTGCGATCGGGAATTTCTGTATTTGTTCTATTGCTGTTGGTATGGTGATTGAGATAATTGTGATGTTCCCGATTCAAGATAGGCAGTATCGCCCCGGGATCGATAATCTTCTTGTTCTTTTGATCGGAGGAATCCCGATCGCTATGCCGACCGTTCTTTCCGTAACGATGGCTATCGGGTCTCATCGATTGGCGCAACAGGTTTCTTGACTTGCATCATCTTTCTTTTATGAATTTTATATTTTTATAACATTTTTGACAATTTATATGATTAATACAGGGAGCGATTACGAAAAGAATGACAGCGATAGAAGAAATGGCAGGAATGGACGTTCTTTGCAGTGACAAAACCGGAACGTTGACTTTGAACAAACTTACAGTTGACAAGAATCTTATCGATGTCTGTCTCTTAGATGCGTATTTTTTTATTACAAATTCAGATTTTTTTACCTGTAGTTTGACTTTTGAGTTGACTTACTTTGTTAGGTATTTGCCAAAGGAGTAGACGCCGATACTGTGGTTCTGATGGCGGCCCGAGCCTCGAGAACCGAAAATCAAGATGCCATTGATGCTGCAATAGTCGGTATGCTGGCTGATCCAAAAGAGGTAAAATATTATCTCAAAAAAAATATGTCAATGTTGCTTAGAAAGTCGAAAAATACCAAAAAAAATAAATATATGTAAAATTTAAGACAGCCAAAAAACACATTAAATTTGGAGGGTAGGGGCCTGTTGATCTCTTTATATTCTCAAATTAATTTCTAGAGGTGGGCCAGGTGGCGGTTTTGACCTATTTACTTTTTGTTGGGTCAATTTCGGTACCGGTTTATCAAAACATTTAGCTAAAATGCAAACGGGTCGAATGGGTCTCTTATGTTGTTTTATTTTGAAATTAGATTGCTATTGTAATAACTAATAACATAGTTTCTATAATCATATTTAAAGCACTTACTATATTCAATTTGTTTATCTGTTGCTGTTGTTCTTAGATAAGTTGTTCACTTATGCTTTTATCTTAATAGGCACGTGCTGATATTCAAGAGTTGCATTTTCTGCCATTTAATCCTACCGATAAGCGTACTGCATTAACGTATTTAGACAGTCAGGGTAAAATGCATAGAGTCAGCAAAGGCGCCCCCGAGCAGGTATGTGTGTGTATCTATCGAATTCCGTGAAAAAAAAAATTAATAATTAAGTTTTCGTGTACACCTTTTTATTTATTTGTGCTTTTTTTTTTTTCTTAAATTATTTCAGATCTTGAATCTTGCACACAACAAATCGGACATAGAACGCCGAGTTCATGCTGTCATCGACAAGTTTGCGGACCGTGGGTTAAGATCACTTGCTGTTGCATACCAGGTGAAACATGATGTTCATTAAGTTTTTTTTTTTTTTTTAATAATTAAAATTGTTTGGGTTTTGATTGTTGGTTGTGTTTTAAAAAAAAAATAGGAAGTTCCAGAGGGACGAAAAGAGAGTCCAGGAGGACCATGGCAGTTCATTGGGCTAATGCCGCTCTTTGATCCGCCACGTCATGATAGTGCCGAGACGATACGGAGGGCTTTGAATCTTGGAGTAAATGTTAAAATGATTACAGGTGCATTTCATTTTTAACTATAGTTTTGACTTTTTGAGGTCAAACATATTACCCTTAAATACAATGCCTTCGAGTTTCACGAAAAATATGACAAGAACAAAGGTTCAAAGTTCAAACATAAAATGACAATATTCACTAATCGGAAAAGTATCGGTATTAATCTGCTAGAAAATCCGTTTCATTTTCAGTTTTGAATGGTACCCATTTCTTGTAAGAGAGCTAGCAATGTTTCTTTCGGTTGTTCCATTGATATTATTTGTTTCCATATACAATAGGTGTCATTTTGATTATTTTTTTTAGCTCAAACGGGTCAAAAGTTGCCCAAATGTACTTTTAATGTGTACAACCTTTTATTAACGATTCGGATTATTAATAAAATAATATAGTTTTGTAATCGTGGTTGATAAGAGTTGTCTATTTTCGATAAATGATTAAAAAAGTGCTTCGAGTTCAACCTGACCCGTTTCAATCTGCACTAAACAGGGGATCAACTGGCAATCGGGAAAGAAACCGGAAGACGTCTTGGAATGGGAACCAACATGTACCCTTCTTCAGCTCTGCTCGGTCAAAATAAAGACGAGTCAATTGCTGCTTTACCCATCGACGAACTCATAGAAAAAGCCGACGGTTTCGCGGGTGTTTTCCCCGGTACGTTTTTGGTTTTCCCCATTTCATTAATCAGATCTGAAACAACATAACAAAGCTAATGTTATACACATCCTTGTAATTTTGTTTCAGAACACAAATACGAAATTGTAAAACGTTTACAAGCTAGGAAACACATATGTGGAATGACCGGAGACGGAGTAAATGATGCTCCCGCCCTCAAGAAAGCCGATATCGGGATTGCAGTGGCTGATGCGACCGATGCAGCCCGTAGCGCTTCTGACATCGTCCTTACCGAGCCCGGGCTTAGTGTCATCATCAGTGCTGTTTTGACCAGCCGCGCCATCTTCCAAAGGATGAAAAATTACACGGTAATGTCCCCATTATTTTTTTCTAAAGTACACGGATGGTCCGTGTCGTTTACCAAAATTTCGGATTTGGTCCCTAGCTTTCTAAAAGTACATGGATGGTCCCAAATTTTGGTAAACCATAGGGACCGTCCGTGTACTTTACTCTTTTCTCTACTTTTTTTAATGCATTTTGTTGAGCCTAATCGTATTCGGTCTTTCGCAGATTTATGCGGTTTCAATCACCATTCGTATTGTTGTAAGTTACTTGTTACCATCGCACCATTCACACACACATATTTTATTTTTCATGTGTATCTCGGCTCGGGTCAGCTCGGTTTTTAAACTTTGTTTGTTATTTGTTTTCGGGTCAGCTCGGTTTCATGCTGCTGGCTTTGATATGGAAGTTTGACTTCCCGCCTTTCATGGTGCTTATTATCGCAATCCTTAATGACGGTTCGGGCCTTTTTCTCCCTTCTCTAATCTTCTTTATTAGAAAAAAAAGCCCGATTTATTTTTGTCATAATAAATTATTTTTTGCCATTATATTTCATTTCAGGAACTATAATGACCATATCGAAGGATAGAGTAAAACCGTCTCCTCTTCCCGATAGCTGGAAACTGGCGGAGATTTTCACCACCGGTGTCGTTCTCGGTAGTTACTTAGCGATGATGACGGTTATATTTTTCTGGGCGGCTTATAAAACAGACTTCTTTCCAGTATGTGATTTAATTAGTGGGCCGGGCCGGGCTGGTTGGGTATCGATTAAAACGGGCCAGGTTGCTTGGCTCGAAACACTTATAATTTTTTTTTTTGCAAATGAATCCGCAGCGTACATTTGGCGTTCCGACCCTTGAGAAGACGGCTCACGATGACTTCCGGAAGCTCGCTTCGGCAATATATCTCCAAGTCAGCACAATTAGTCAAGCTCTCATTTTCGTAACGAGATCTCGTAGCTGGTCGTTTGTGGAACGCCCGGGTTGGCTGCTTGTTATTGCTTTTGCTATTGCGCAATTGGTATGCTATATCTAATCTAACTTATATTTGACTTTAAAAAATTTTTAAATCCTTATCCTTCTCTCAATTTCTTTAAAATAAATATGATAACAAAGACGTTATATAATATTACAAACAATATTAGAATTTTAAATTATAATATTATAAACTACCACCTCCGCACAAATCTTGTAAACAAAAAAATGACTGAATTTATCACATGGAAAATTTAAATTATATTATAATTTATGAAACAATTGTTATACCCATTAACAATACAAGATATTCGACCGTGTGATAAGATGATAATATTATTACATTAATTAACCGTGTTACACATTTTTATAGAATTATAGTTTATATTTCCTCAACACGTGTGATAAAATTCATGATTTATGAATGTATAATATTATAATATTATTACACTTTTTAACCATTTGATAAGGATTATATAAAAGTTAATGATTTATATTTTTTTTCTACATTCAATCTGTGTCATACTATAAATTAAAATAATATTCAATCTATTTTTTTTTTAATATTTAACACGTGTAACAAAAGGGGTTGTAAGCTAGTGTAATAATTAATTATTAATAATAACAATAATAATCATAAGTTAGTAATATTTTCTTTTGGTTTATACCAGGTTGCTACATTGATTGCGGTTTATGCCAATTGGAGCTTTGCTGCCGTAGAAGGAATCGGGTGGGGATGGGCTGGCGTTATCTGGCTCTACAATATCGTCTTCTACTTCCCACTTGATATCATTAAGTTCTTTATCCGATATGCTCTTAGTGGGCGGGCCTGGGACCTCGTTATCGAGAGGAGGGTACGTGTTTAACTTTTTGTGGTTTAAACTCGGGTGATAACGTCTTTTTTTTAATGATGTATGTTTGTGGGATTATTTAGATTGCTTTCACAAGGCAAAAGGATTTTGGTAAGGAACAACGTGAGCTCCAATGGGCCCATGCGCAACGAACCCTTCACGGGCTTGAAGTTCCTGACACCAAAATGTTTGGTGATCGTACCAATGTCACTGAACTCAACCAAATGGCCGAAGAAGCCAAACGGAGAGCTGAAATCGCAAGGTATGGCCTTCTGAACTCACTGTGGGCCATTTATTTATGAATGGGCCGTGGTTCGGCCCATACCAAATTACTTGCTTTGATAAGTTACCCGATAGAACATACCGATTTTCCTCGGATTATCTCTTTTAAGTTGCATTGTGTTTTCTGA
Organism: Helianthus annuus; assembly: GCF_002127325.2. Classification (NCBI taxonomy): domain Eukaryota; kingdom Viridiplantae; phylum Streptophyta; class Magnoliopsida; order Asterales; family Asteraceae; genus Helianthus; species Helianthus annuus. The sequence goes on from NC_035440.2 coordinate 131,125,445, forward strand.
ATCTTAATCTGTGTCGGGATTTTGTTAGGTTGAGAGAATTGCACACGTTGAAGGGTCATGTTGAATCGGTGGTTAGACTCAAGGGTCTTGACATAGAGACAATTCAACAAGCATACACCGTGTAAGAGACAGTTGCCGGTTAGTTGGTGAGTTACCTTTGGAACAGTCGTCTTTTATTCGGTTAAATTTTCTTTTCTTTTCTTTTTTTTTTGTTTAATCTTGGCTGGTTATATCCCATGTGTACTAGTGAACTGGGAAAGATAGAACCTTTTATGCTGTAATATGTTGTGCATATGATGAAAAGCTTTTCGCTTCATAGTTTTCGGGTTTCTGGTGCCTTTGGGTGCAGTTCAAGTTTCTACTTCCGTGTTGTTTCTAATGATTTCCAAAGCTTTAGATCTTAACGTGTCAAAAGAATTAAAATATGTGGTACGTTTGTTACACTAATTAATCATGTTTAGATTGTAATTAGTAAAAGAAAGTGCGTGTGGGGGGGGGGGGGGGGGTAGCAACTGTGATGATGACGGACTTGGGGGTGACGACAAGTAATTGATTTTTTTAAACGAGAACTTATCTACATCGACTCATTGCATCTCCCCATTGGAAGTTCGGTCCCACTAAGGCCAGACGATCGTTCATTAGAACAGGGCCCACACTCGCACAGAGAGTGACACCACGTTCAACTGGAGAAAACCCTATAAAGACCACCTAGCCAGTTGACGGCCCCCACCCAAAGTGCAATGAGTGGGCCTTGAACTCGGGTCTTAGGGGAAAAACGCCGATTTAATCGTCTGAATGCTGCAGCTACTTTCATTGTTATGTCGTTGTTCAATTGGTCAGTTTCACCATCCGAGTTTACGATCGACCACCCGAGCACTTCTAACTAGACGGTTTTAAGATCTTGGCCTAAAACAATGACCACCCAACGTAAATGCTCTAGAGAGATTGTTATGCATTGGTGGTATTTTATCGATGATAGTGATCCGAACTGATCCGTGGTCTTTAGAACAAGATCAACATTTGTTTATCTGTAAGATTAATCATGCAAGTGGTGTTATGCAACATTATCAACTTACTCGACGGTCGTATTCAATTGGTGAAAAAGTAGGGTCTGTCCAGTTTAATGCTTGTTTGCTAAAGGCGAGGTCTTCTTGTCCTTACTGAACTAAAAAATGTATCTTACGATGTTTATAGAGTTGAATATTGTGCTATCCTTTAATTCTAGGGCTATTGGATTTTATCACTCTTCTTAACTATTAGGTATTGGCTGCTGTTGATACAACAAATAACAGATCAAGGATGGTAGCTGGGCTGACTAGGCAAAAGGGTTGAAGGGTTCAACTTTGCCTAACGCAGGTCGTGGGGTCCCCCCACGTTTGCAAGACGTGGAAGGAGGTTCACTAGTTTGTTTTTGTTGTTTGCTATGAATCCTCCTTTGAAATGTGTTCAGATTCGGATGAAGGGGCAAACAGAATGTGTGTGTTGGAACTGAAAGGAAGTATCTTGCACAAGGCAAGTACTGATGATGTATGGCCAGAGATTTCGGGAAATCCAGACCGGCCAGGAATGTCCTAGGAAGTAAGTGAAGTGTCAAATATATAGGAGAAGGCATCTCCCAAAGAGGAATGCATTTGACTAGTGATCCTGCTTGCAGTGAGGGGCTTACCCTTTCGGGGGTTAAAGCCTTTTGACCCCTGGATAATAGAGTGTGCTCTGTGGACCTGCATTGCTTTTGCGGCTAGTGGGTTGGTGAAGTGATTCGGGGATGTGACTATTTACTGTTCTCACATTGCTTTACTTCACCTCCACGACTTTTCAACATTCGAACCTTTTAACCCTTTGAGCACTTATGTATTTTAGTCATTTTATTTTGTCTTGGGCTACCCCCATCATCAGCCCCCAAGTCAGAGGTTTTTGGGGAATAGGCTCAAAGACGTCTGACTTTTATACGTGTAATTTATTGTCCAAAGGCTTCGGGGGTTCGAAGGTTTGAAGGTTGGAGACGGTTGGTGTTTTTGAATTTCAAAATTTTGACAAGACGGTTGACAAGACTTGTGGCAGTTTGTCAGGCGGCGGTTATTAATTCTGCCTTTTAATAATTATCCTTTATCTCATTTGTTTGCATATTTTTATTAGAAGATTGTTACTTGCTCCTTTTTCTCTCAAGTTTTCCCCCTTTTCACATCAGGCCAGTTTCGCTTTGCTTACTTTCTTGTTAATTTGTTCATATCATGGGTGCTCGTAAGGATATGGCAAAATCTTTTTCTCGACTGACTCAAGAGGAAGTCGATTTATTTTGTATGGAATGGGGTATAGGAACGAAGTATGGGCCGTGTTGAGACAACAAAATATAGACCGAAGATAGTAGCAAGGGTGGTTAGGCAGAAGGGTTAAAGGGTTTAACCTTGCCTAACGCAGGTCGTGGGGTCCCCCCACGTTTGCAAGACGTGGAAGGAGGTTCACTAGTTTATGTTTCTTGTTTGAAGATCCAATTCTGAAGCGTTGTTCAGAGAAGGATTGAGGAACAGAAAGAATAAGTGTAATATGAATGTGAGTGAGGGACACTTGACTGAAGTAAGTGTACGATGTGAAGGACCAGAGTTTGAGAGAACAAATCTGATCTGAGATGTCTTTGTTTAATGAATGAAGTGTCATTATATAGGAGAAGACATCTCCCAAAGAAGTATTCATTTGACTAGTGAACCAGTTTGCAGTGAGGAGCTTACCCTTTCGGGGGTTGAAGCCTTTTGACCCCTGGATAATAGCATGTACTCTGTGGACCTGCATTGCTTTTACGGCTGTGGTTCGTGAGACTATTTGGGGATGTGACTTGTTCACTGTTCCCGCGTTACTTTACTCCATCTCCTCAGCTTTTTCAACCATTGAACCTTTAAACCTTTTGGGCGTTTACATACTTGGTCATTTTATTTGGTCTCGGGCTACCCCCGTCATCAGCCCCCCAAGTCAGAGGTTTTTGGGAGTAGCTCAAAGACTTCTGACTTTTTAAGCATCTATTTTGTTCCCTGAAGGTTTCGAGGGTTCAACGCTTGAAAGCTTGGAAGGTTGTCGGCAGTTAATTTTTGAATTTTGAATTTCTGACAACTGATTTGATTGATGTGCAGCAGTTCGTAGGGTGGCGGTTTTGCAGGGTGCGCTGTTTTACATTGTTGCCCCTATATTAACTTATTACCTTATGTTTTCTCATTTGCCCTTTCATTATTCCCTCAAGTTTTCTCTGCAACTCTTCCCCTTTTCTTCAAGGTTAGTGCCGGTTTCCTTTGTTTTATTTTTTCATAGTTTTTTTTGCAAAAATGGGTGCCCTTAAGGATTTAGCAAAACCCTTTTCCCGATTAGCCCAAGAGGAAGTAGAGTTGTTTTGTAAGGAATACGGTATTGGGACTGAGTTTAAACCTACTGCCCCTGCGTGTGATGCTTCGATTGACAAATGTCCGACTGGCTTCGTCGCTCTTTATTGTCGTCATTTTGAGTTCTCAAACCTTCGTTATCCATTTTCTCTGTTTGTTTTGAACTTGTTGGAATATTACCGGGTTTCTTTCGGTCAGATTCATCCGAAGGGCATGGCTAGGGTTTTACATTTTGAGGTTTTGTGCCGTGCCCTCGGATATGATCCTTCATTATTGCTTTTTCGCCGTTTTTTCCGTTTGGCCAAGAATGGCGATTGGTTTACTTTTGAAGCATCCAAGGTTGATTCCGGCCTTATTTCATCTATGGTTACCACACTTGGGACTTGGAAGAATCGTTTTTTCTGGGTTTCCGATACTATTGTTCCATTTAAAATGGTGTAGCGACTCCCGGATGCTGTTCTCAATGAACCGGAACCCCTTGTATCTGACTTGAATGATGCTTTTCTGAAAGCCATTCGTGAATGCCCTTCAAGGGTTCGTCCCTTTCCTGAGCATTTGCTAGTTTTATTTGGGGTTAGTAAGTTATGGGAAAAAACTAATCGGGATCCGGTTCTGATGAGAGATGGCACGGGTATGCATTTTCTTTTCCACCTTTCTTGTATTTTTCTTAATTTGTGTCTCATGTTCTGTCTGCTTGTTGCTTGCAGTTATATCTGCCATGGATTTCATTAAGAGTGACGACACTTCGGATGTGGTTTTTGGGGATGTTTCTGTTATCCCTGATGAGAATGTTGTGGTTAAAGGTGCTGAGCAAAGGTTTGAAGGTGCTGGGTATGTTAGTATTTCGAGTGTTAAGGGTTTTTCTAAACCTCTTGTCCCCAAGGCTTCAACCCGGCGATCTGCTCGTCGTTTGAAAGCTGCTCCTCAGTCCACTTCTACTGAACCGGTGGAGTTGAGTGATGATGTCGAAGAGTCTGGGGATCAGGGTGTTGAAGCGGGTTCTGAGAGGGAGAAGAAGTTAGTTGTTCATGGCAAAAAGGGTTCGGCCAAGAAGGTTGCTGCTACACCTGTTCAGGGTTCTTCGAGTATGGACGTTGAAGGGTTGGATCCGGATGCGGTTTATGTGCCCTGTTGGTCGGTGAAAGTTGATGATAGTTTTAAAGATGTTGCTGTTTGTGAAGAGGCCTTGGGTCATATTGCTCCCCCTTCGGTTCACAAGACTATCACCGAAATGGATGATGACGTGATGTTGTCTCGTATGATTCTCAGTACTTGCAACCTTGCTGCTATGCTTCCTCAGGGCGTTGCCCGTTTTCGTCAGAGGATGCAAGAGTATGAAGAGTTTTCCAAGAAGAAAGATAAGATGAAGTCTTCGATGGCAGCAATGAAGAAGGAGATAAGCAGCTTTGCTGAGAAGGAGGAAGCTTGGTCGAAGAAGGTTGAAGGCTTGTCAAGGCAGCATGAGATTGAGATGATCGACTTTAAGAAGAGTTTTGAGGCTGATCGGTTGAAGCTAAAGGCAGACAGGGAGGCTTTATCTGTTGCTCAGAAAGCCTTTGATGAAGAGAAGGAGAGCCTGAAGGCTTCGGTTTCTCGTGCAACTAGTGATAACCAGTGGTTGATTGAGCAGGGCTTTCAACAGGTTGTCACTTACCTGCTTCATTCTGCCGAGTTTAACTCCGCTCTTGGTGATGTTTATACAAAGTTGCTTAATTTGGGAAAACACCAAGGTCTCATTGCTGGTTACAAGTTACATGAAGCTGGGCATTCTTTGGAAAAGTCCCCCTTATTTCGTCCCGACGCTTCTGATGTTTTCAAGGGCTCAGTTGAACAGATGGAGAGGCTAACCTATCCTTATGTTCACCAGGTTTCCTCTTGCTTTGGTAAGCCTTTGTCTGTTTTACGGGATTTGAAACCGGAGGGTCTAAATGAAAAAGTTTGCACTGAGGTCTTGGGCTCACTTTCGAAGAAAAGATCTTATTCCGGAGATAGTGATGATACCTTCTCGAGTGTGCCGGATGCTTCGAAGGATGTTGGTTTGGAGACCTCAGCGGTTGGTGGTGATGGTGGTGCAAAGGTTAAGAAGCCCAAGAAAGCTAAGAAGGCCAAAGCTGATGGTTCTGGTGTCTCCAAGCCTTCTGCCATCTGATGATTATTCGTAGCTTTCTTAGCAAAACAATTTATGGTTTGTAATGTTATTTTGAACAATATTAGGTTTCCAGGAACACTTAAGGTTCCTGTTGGTGGTGTGTTGGGCCTGTATGGCCATTTGAACAATAGTTTAACTTGCAAGTTACTAGAACTTGCTGTAACTTTTATTTGAAAGTCTTTTCATGACTTTCTTTACTATGGTATGATGGTTAGTTATATTATTTGTGTTGTGTTTTTATGCCTGTTTTGTTGAGTTTGTTTGGTAGGCTTTAACCCTTCAAGCATTTGGCTAATCGTAGGTGGGTTGGAGCCTTCAATTTTTCAAGCTTGTCACGTGGGTAGCTTGGAGCCTTGATAGCTTTTGATTTGGTTTGTATATTTTGCCGACGGATTTTTGCTTGTATTTTTCCTTGGATAATTTTCGCTCTTTTAACATTGTCTTTGTTGAATTTGCGTTGTCTTTATGTTTTTTATACCTTAAAGGGGTCAGTGCTGCAGACACTTAGCCTTGGTATTTTTTAACAAAAAGACATAGCACCTATCCTATTTATCATTTTTTTTGTGATTTATTCGACTTCGTAGGCCTGTTTGTTGATAATATTTCTAAGGCCTAAGGAACAATTGGTGTAGGTTGTTCAAACCTGTCTATGAGACAATTTTGCGTTGGCTTAATAAGTCTCATGGAGTTGTATTGATTTAGGAACTCACCCTTATATAGGTTCATTCAACCCTTGAACCTATTGAGCGATGTGGCCTGGGAGCTCATCCCCTTACATGGCCCTTGCCATGGAGTTTTTTGCTAGGTTCTCAACCTGATATTAGGATAGAAAGACAAGTTTGATAAAACAACTTCATTCATTCAAGCAGTACTTGCTTTTTTACAAAAGGTTTTCATAGTGTTGTTCGAGGTACATTTTGATACAAACCAAACTTTTCTGTCTAAACATGGAATCTTCTCAGGGTTTTGCCGTTCCAATGCCTTGGAAGCCTTTTGCCTTCTAAATCTGCTAGCTTGTAGGATCCACCCTTGTGTGCTTCGAGGATAGTGTATGGACCTTCCCATTTTGGGCCCAGCTTTCCTTGATTTTCTTTTTTGCTAGCTTCATTGTTTCCGAGGACTAGGTCCCCTGGCTTGAATCGTTCATTCTTAACCTTCTTGTTGTAGTAGGCTTTCATTTTCTGCTTATATTTGGCTTCTTGGATTGCGGCTTGATCTCGGGCTTCCTCTAGGAGTTGTAAATTCAACATGGTCTCTTGTTGGTTTGTTTCGGGATCCATGTTGACGATTCGTTGGGTTACAACTCCTATTTCAGCAGGGATTACAGCCTCGGATCCAAATAACAAGCTATAAGGTGTTTTCTTGTGGCTTGTTTTTTCGGTTGTTCTAATTGCCCATAGAACACTAGGCAATTCTTTGAGCCAGTTGCTTTCATATCTTCCTAATGTTGTCTTGATGCCTTCCACTATGCTTCGGTTTGCCCTTTCAACCTGGCCATTTGATTGCGGGTAAGCCACTGAGCTGAAGATCTGGTTGATCCTGTACTCTTTACACCAAAGGCTGAAAGGCTTTTCAGCAAATTGCTTTCCGTTGTCAGTGACAATTACTCCCGGCAACCCATAGCGGCAGATGATGTTTTCCCAAACGAAGTCGATGACCTGTTTCCCTGTGATCTTTGCGAGGGGTTTAATCTCGGGCCATTTGGTAAAATAGTCTATTGCTACTAGCAAGAATTTTACTCCTCCTTTGCTTGGAGGGAATGGTCCAACAATGTCCATTCCCCACTTATGGAATGGCCATGCCGAGGTTATTGGGACATGATCATGTTTGGGGCTTTTTGGGATTGGAGCATGAATCTGACAAGCATCACATTTCTTCAGTTGCTCGGTGGTGTCACGATGCATCGAGGGCCAGAAATATCCAAGGTTCATGAGTTTTGCAACCACCGACCTAGCTCCAAAATGGGCTCCACATACACCTTCGTGAATTTCTTTGATCAGATACTTACTTTGCTCGGGACCAACACATCTTAGCAAGGGGGCAAGGTAACCCTTTTTGTAGAGGGTTTCTCCTTGCAACACATATTGCCTTGCTTTGATTTTAACCCTTTCGGCTTCTACTTGATCATCGGGTAGTTCACTATTTCAAAGGAATTTTTTGATGGGAGTCATCCAGTTTGGATCTTCCTCGGTGACCACATCTTGGACTTCTACTTCATCGATCGATGGAGCCTTCAACACTTCAACCAACACCTTCTTGGTGAGGTGGGCAAAGGTGAGGGATGCTAGCTTACTTAAGGCATCAGCCTTTTTGTTTTGGGACCTTGGAATTTGTTTGATACTGCATGCTTGGAAGGTGTTCATCAATTCCTTGGATTTTTCTTTATATCTTCTCATATTGGGTTCTTTAGCAACGTAGCTATCGTTGACTTGGCTTGAGACTAGTAACGAATCTGTGAATACTTCAAGCTTTTGGACTTTCATTTCTTTGGCCAACCTTAAGCCGGTTGATTAGAACTAACCCAGCCCCTGACCCTTCAACGCTTGAAGCTCCGTCGGTATATAGCCTCCAGGCCTCAAGGTTGGAGGGTTAAGTGGTTGTAGTGTTTACTTTGTCAATTGTTTGGTTTGGGACTTCCACAAGGAAGTCGGCCAGAACTTGGGCTTTAATGGCTTTTCGTGGGACATAGGTGATGTTGTGCTCACCTAGTTCCACTGCCCATTTTGCTAACCTTCCTGAGTTCTCAGGCTTTTCGAGCACATTTTTAACAGGTTGGTCAGTGACCACTTGTATAGGATGTGCTTGGAAATACCTCCTAAGCCTTCTAGCTGTTTGAACTAGGGCTAGGGCGAGTTTTTCAAGGGGAGGATATTTGGTCTCAGCTAATTTTAAAGTTTTGCTGAAGAAGTAAACGGGTACCTGAGCCGCGTTTCGTTCGATTGTGAGGACTGCACTTATGGCCTCTTCAGCAACTGATAGATAGACTGAGATCAATTCTCCCGTTTCTGGGGCTGCAATGTCTGGAAAGGAGGCCAGGTGTTGTTTCATCTGGTTGAATGCTTCTTCGGCCTCATCGGTCCATTTGAAATCCTTCTTATCAGAACAATTTTTAAGTGTTTTGTAGAAGGGTAGGGACCTTTCAGCTAGCTTGGGAGTGAAACGCTTCAGGGCAGCAAGTTTCCCGTTTAAGCTTTCAACCTCTTTTTTGGTTTTTGGTGGCTTGGCTTCGAGGACAGCTTTTACTTTATTTGGGTTGGCCTTGATGCTTTGTTTTCCGACAATGTGGCCCAAGAATTTTCCTTCTTCGAATCCAAACGAGCACTTTTCAGGGTTAAGTTTCATGTTAACTTTTCTGAGATTTTTGAAAGTTTCTTGGATGTCGTCAAGCATTTGATGCTCCGTCTTGCTTTTGATTACCAAGTCATCGACATAGGCTTCCATGTTTTTGCCAATTTGGCTTGCAAAAGCTTTATCCACTAGACGTTGGTAGGTTGCTCCGGCGTTCTTTAGCCCAAAAGGCATCTTCTTGTAACAGAAGATTCCTTTATCAGTGTGGAACGCCGTCTTTTCTTCATCTTCCTCTTTCATGAGTATTTGGTGATACCCTTTGTAAGCATCAAGAAAGCATTTGAAAGGGTAACCGGTGAGCGAGTCAACCTTAAGGTCAATTTCTGGTAGTGGATAGCAGTCCTTAGGACAAGCTTTGTTGAGGTCTTTGAAGTCTATGCACATTCTCTAGGAGTTATCTGGTTTCTTGACCATAACCGGGTTTGCAACCCATGATTGGTACTTGACTTCCCGGAGAATACCAGTAGATACGAGCTTCTCAACCTCCTGACAAGCAGCCAGGCTTCTTTCTGGTGCTAAGCTTCTTTTCTTTTGGACCACGGGTTTGACATCAGGAGGTATCCTCAACTCATGTTCAGCAATGCTTCGGGGGATTCCTGTCATATCTTCCGGACACCAAGCGAAGACATCGCTGTAATGTGTCAACAACTTTTCCAAATAAGAGAGAGTTTCTTGTGAAAGGTTTGGGTTGACCCTTATTCTTTGTTCAAGATACTTAGGATTTATGATAAGCCTTTGCTTGTCTTCTTCATTTCTGGGACTTTCACCTTCGACCATGTAGGCCTCTTGGGAGGGTTGAAGGGTTGGTACCCCCCTTTCGGTTGGGAATTTTGCCGTGCCATGCCCAACGGACACTGCCATAAAGAAGGCACATTGCCCCGGCCTTCCTATGATTACATCATAGTTTGAAGGTATGTTGAGAACCACGAAGGTAAGTGGCTGAGTTCTTTTCTTCTGACCTTCACTGAAGCAAACATCTAGCGTCAGTTGCCCTAAAGGCTTGAGGGGTATATCAGCAATGCCTTTTATAGAGGTTCCAGAGGGTTGAATCCTTGAACGTTCTTCATTACTCAAGCGGTTGAAGAACTTTTCGAACATGATTTCAGTGGCTGCCCCAGTGTCTATGTATGCCCTATGTGTTTCCAATGTTTCAATGGTAGCTTCCACGACGAGAGGGCTTGAAAGAGGGCCTTTTTCTGTTGGGGGAAAGCAAACACATTGAAGCTCCCAAGCTTCCAACAGCTGCCTTTAATGAGGAACCTTTTCATCAGAGTTCACCATATTGACTTCCTTTCCCTTTCCTTCAGCTATTTTGTCTCGAACCCCTTTCACCAAATGGGCGAGTTCACCTGACTTAACAGCCTCTTCAATTCTTTTCTTGAGTTGGAAGCAATCGTTGGTGTGGTGACCCTTTTCTTCATGAAACTTGCAGAACTGTGTGGAGTTCTCATTTTTTCTACTTTTGGGGAGAGGCCTAGGGGGCCTAAAGTTCTGCTTGACTTCTTCTGTTGCAAGGATTTCTTGAGGAGTCTTTGTGAGGGGTGTGAAACTCATGCCTTTTTCCCGGGTTGGAGGGTTCCGGCCTTCAGACCTTCGATGGTCTAAACTCTTTTGCCGTCTGTCATAGGAGTTGTAATTCCCTCTTTTTCTGACTGGGCTATTACTTCGCCAGCTAGACCCTCTTTTCCTTTGCTCTTTGATGTCGACTGCTTCCTCTCCCCGGATGTGGGCTTCTGCCCTTTCGAGGGCTTCTTCCAAGGTCTTGGGCAGGGACTTGTTGAAATCTCTTGTGAGGTATTTCGAGGTGATAGCGTTCATGAAACCGGCTACCCTCATTTTTTCATCCGCCCCTACATAGGTTAGACCTTCCTTTTTGTATCGTTCAATAAACTCAAGACTTTCATTGTCTCGTTGTTTTATTTGAAAAATGACGGTTGCATCTTTGACATATCGTCTCTGCTGGGAGAAGTTGGCCAAAAAACCCTTGCTAAGGTCGTCAAAGCTTCGAATGCTTCGAGCAGGTAAATCGTTGAACCAGATTTTGGAAGATCCGATAAGGGTTTGCATGAACATTAAACAACATTCAGCGTTTGACCATTTTTCTATCCTTGCTGCACCGGTAAAGATCTGAAGATGGTCTTCTGGGTCTTCGTACCCATCGTACGTTCTGATGTGGGACGGCATCTTGATCTTTGTTTGAAAATCGTAATCGGCTATTTGCTGTGAGAAGCATGAAAGGTTACTCGGCTTGTAGGGTTTAGCCAAGTCTTCTTCGACCCTTGTACCCATATTATTATTACCATTGTTGTTCCCTTGAGTGGCTAGCACTTGATTGATGAAGTGTTGCCAAGGGAAACTGGCCATCATCTGGGTCATCATCTGGGACATAGGGTTGAAACCTTGGAGGCTTCCGGATGTGGTCGGGCAGCTAACTCCAAGGGGGGTGCTCATTACCGCACTCCGTGCCAGTGGAAGCACTGACAAGGCTTGTTCCCACGAAGTGGAGGTAGAGGCTGGAAAGCTTGATACTGGGGAATGTAGGAGCTGATCCAAAGTCAGCTCATGGCCCAGAGGAGCACCACTTGTAACTGGTTGGGATGTAAAGAGGGGATATGCTGTAGGATTTGTAATGGTGGACAAATATGGAACGGGGTTTGAAGGATTACTGGGGCCAGCCTCATTCCTGGTTGTAAAAGGTGGAATGGGAGGTCCGGGAGACAGTGTTGGTTCAGGTTCATCGTAGTCCAGACGAATCCTTACTCCCTTGTCTTTTTCTTTGTTCACATACTGGTTGAGGAGGGTCCTCAACTCAAGAAAATTATTAGCAACTCCCTCGGGGGTGAGTTCAATACGTGTGGGAGTGTCCGTTAAACCGACGTTAGGGGAAGGAACTCCAGATCTAGAAGGAGTTGGAGTGTTAAAAGTGAGAAACTCGGGTGTGCTCCCCGGAGTTGAAAAAGAAGTTGGGATAGCCACATGGGCTTGACTACTACCCGGAGTTGAAGTGTTTGGTACCTGGTTCACTTCACCTGGGGATCCACTTTCAGACATGACAACTTTGAGAGAGAAGAGCTACACTACTAGGTCTTTTTGAGGAGAAATAGCGGCGTAGCCCCACGGTGGGCGCCAACTTGTTGAGACAACAAAATATAGACCGAAGATAGTAGCAAGGGTGGTTAGGCAGAAGGGTTAAAGGGTTTAACCTTGCCTAACGCAGGTCGTGGGGTCCCCCCACATTTGCAAGACGTGGAAGGAGGTTCACTAGTTTATGTTTCTTGTTTGAAGATCCAATTCTGAAGCGTTGTTCAGAGAAGGATTGAGGAACAGAAAGAATAAGTGTAATGTGAATGTGAGTGAGGGACACTTGAGTGAAGTAAGTGTACGATGTGAAGGACCAGAGTTTGAGAGAACAAATCTGATCTGAGATGTCTTTGTTTAATGTGAAGTGTCATTATATAGGAGAAGACATCTCCCAAAGAAGTATTCATTTGACTAGTGAACCAGCTTGCAGTGAGGAGCTTACCCTTTCGGGGGTTGAAGCCTTTTGACCCCTGGATAATAGCATGTACTCTGTGGACCTGCATTGCTTTTACGGCTGTGGTTGGTGAGACTATTTGGGGATGTGACTTGTTCACTGTTCCCGTGTTACTTTACTCCATCTCCTCAGCTTTTTCAACCATTGAACCTTTTAACCTTTTGGGCGTTTACATACTTGGTCATTTTATTTGGTCTCGGGCTACCCCCGTCATCAGGCCGATTGCACCGGCCTGTGATAAATCTATCAATGAATGTCCTTCTGGCATGATTGCCTTATATTGTCGTCATTTTGAGTTCTCCAATCTTCGTTACCCTTTTTCTAACTTTGTATTGAATATTTTGGAGTATTACCGAGTGTCTTTTGGTCAGATTCACCCCCTAGGTATGGCTAGGGTTTTACATTTTGAAATTTTGTGTCGGGCCACCGGGTATGACCCATCTCTGTTGTCTTTCCGTCGGTTCTTCCGGCTTGCTAAGAATGGTGATTGGTTCACCTTTGAGACCAGTCAAGTTGATACTTGTTTAATTTCGTCCATGGTTTCTACACTTGGAGTCTGGAAGGACCGGTTTTTCTGGGTGTCGGAGGAGATTGTTCCTTTCAAACTTGTTTGGAGACACCCAGATGCCGTTCTGAACGAACCGGAGCCCTCTGCTTCTGACATAAACACTCGTTTTTTAGAAACTCTTAGGGAGTACCCTTCGAGGCTTCGTCCCTTCCCTGAGCATTTGTTGGTGTTGTTGGGTATAAGTAAACTGTGGGAAAAGGCCAACCGGGATCCGGTGCTTATTAGAGATGGGAAGGGTATGCATTTATTCTTTTCTTTCTCTTTTTGCTCCTTTTTTCTTTGTTTGCTTATGTGCTTTTTATTTGTGTTGCAGTTATGTCTGCTCTTGATTTCATTAAAAGCGATGATACCTCTGATGTTGGCTTTGATGATGTTGCTGCTACTCCCGGCAAGAGTGTGGTTGTTAAGGGTTCTGATTATAGGTTTGAGGGTTCCGGGTATGTGAATGTTCCGAATGTCAAAGGCTTTACCAAGGCAGCTGCTCCCAAAGGTTCCACTCGTCGTTCCCAACGCCATCTGAAAGGTGTTGAGTAGCCTTCTGGTCCGGAGCCTATCGATGTTAGTGATGATATTGAGGTATCAACGGATCAAGCTACGGATGTTGGCAAGGGTAAGGAGAAGGAGTTAATTGTTTCAAGCAAGAAGAAGAAATTGATTAAGAAAGGTACCACTCCTGCTATTCAAGGTTCGTCAGTCAAAAGCGTTGAGAGCTTCGAAGGTTCAGAGGGCCAGGACATTTATGTGTCTAACTGGGGGGTTAAGGTTGGTGATAATTTTAAAGATCCGGCTGTTTGTGCTGAAGCTCTTGCTCATTTTGCTCCTCCCGGCGTTCGAAGCGCCATATCTGAGATGGAAGCTGATCATCTTATTTCTAGGATGATGCTCAGTTCTTGCAACCTTTCTGCCTTTTTGGCTGAAGGTGTCACTCGTTTTGCTAAAGGGATGCAAGAATATGAAGAAGCTTCCAAGAAAAAGGATAAAATGAAAGCTTCAATTGCCGCGATGAAGAAGGAGATAGCTTGTTTTGCTGAGAAGGAAGAAGCATGGTCGAAGAAGGTTGATGATTTATCTAAACAACATGAGATTAAAATGAGTGATTTTAAGAAGAGCTTTGAGGCCGATCGGGAGAAGCTGAAGGCAAGCAGGGAAACTTTGTTTGTTCAACAGAGGGCTTTTGATGCGGAGAAGGAAGGTTTGAAAGCTGCAGTTGCTCGAATCACCAGTGATAATCAGTGGTTGATTGAACAAGGCTTTCAACAGGTTGTTACCTACCTTCTCCACTCCAAGGAGTTTAATTCCGCACTTGGTGAGGTTTACACAAAATTACTTAACTTGGGGAAACATCAGGGCCTCATTGCCGGGTACAAGCTTCATGAGTCTGGACAACCTTTGGAGAAGTCTCCTTTATTTCGTCCTGAGGCTTCTGATGTTTTCAAGGTTTCCGTTGAACAGATGGAGAGGCTGACTTATCCTTATATCCATCAAGTTTCTGCTTGTTTTGGTAAGCTTCTGACTGTTTTGCAGGATTTGAAACCCGAAGGCCTTAATGAAAAAGTATGTTCTGAAGTCTTGGATCCTGTTTCGAGGAAGAGGTCCTATTCTGGGGATAGTGATGACACCCCTTCAGACGGACCAGATGCTTCGAAGGATGCAAGCTTGGAGGCTTCAGCTGTAGGTGGTGATGGTGGTGCAAAAGCGAAGAAGCTGAAGAAAGCAAAGAAGGCTAAGGGCGAAGTTTCCGGGGTCTCCAAGCCTTCTGCTGATGCTTAATGGATATTCGTAGCTTTCTTAGCACTTAAAAACAATTTATGGTTTGTGATGTTATCTTTAAACAATATTAGGTTTTTAGGAACCCTTAAGGTTCCTGTTGGTTGTGTTAGGCCTGCGTGGCCATTTGAACAATATCTTTATCTTTCAAGTCACTGGGGCTTGATTTAACTTGCGTTTGAATGGTTGAAAGCCCTTCAGGGCTTTCTTGGTTATGATATTATGCGTAACTTTTTTCTGTGTTGTGTTTTTATACTTGTGCCTATTTTGTTAAGGCAGCTCGGTTATTTTTAAGCTTTTAAGCTTTTTGGCTACATGTAGATAGGTTGAAACCATTGAGGTTTCAGGTTGTCATTTTGGAGTCTTGAAGCCTTGAAGGCTTCATAGTGTTTTGGCTTGGTTTTGTTTGTGTCTTTAAAATTTTTCGTTACAGTTGCATTATTTTTGTTTTCTCATAACTTTGTCTTTGTTGAGTTTGTGTTGCCCTTATGTTTTTTATACCTTAAAGGGTTCAGTGGTGCAGTCACTTGGCCTTGGTATTTTTAACAAGAAGGTATAGCACCTATCCTATTTGTTTTTTTTTGTTTTTGTTTGACTTCGTAAGCCTGTTTGTTGATTATTTTTCTAAGGCTTAAGGAACATTTGGTGTAGGCTGTTCAAACCTGTCTATGAGACTTCTTTGCTATTGATAATAAGTCTCATGGAGTTGTATTGATCTAGGAACTCACCCCTTATATAGGCCCATTCAACCCTTGAACCTATTGAGCGATATGGTATGGGAGCTCAACCCCTTACATGGCCCTTGCCATGGAGTTTTTTTTCTAGGTTCTCAACCTGTTTTTAGGATAGAAAGACAAATTTGATAAAACAACTTCATTCATTCAAGAGACATTTTTACAAAAGGTTTTCATAGTTCAACTCTTGAAATGCAACATTGCGAAATACAAACCAATCTTTTCCGTTTAGACATGAAACCTTTTCAAGGTTTTTCCATTCCAGTGCCTTGGAAGCCTTTTGCCTTCTGGATCTGCTAGCTTGTAGGATCCCCCCTTGTGTGCTTCAAGGATGGTGTATGGACCCTCCCATTTTGGGCCAAGCTTTCCCTGATTTTCTTTCTTGCTAGCTTCATTGTTTCTAAGGACCAGGTCTCCTAGCTTGAAACGTTCATTCTTGACTCTCTTGTTGTAATAGGCTTCCATTCGTTGCTTGTACTTGGCCTCTTGAATTGCGGCTTGGTCTCGTGCTTCTTCTAGGAGTTGTAAGTTCAACATGGTCTCTTTTTGGTTTGTTTCGGGATCCATGTTGACAACTCGTTGTGTTACAACTCCTACCTCGGCTGGGATCACAGCCTCGGATCCAAATTCCAAGCTATAGGGTGTTCTCTTATGGCTTTCATACCTTCCCAATCTTGTTTTGATACCTTCCACTATACTTCTGTTTGTTCTTTCGACCTGACCATTTGATTGCGGGTAAGCCACTGAGCTGAAGACCTGATTGATCCTGTACTCTTTACACCAGATGCTGAAAGGCTTCTCAGCAAATTGCTTCCCATTATCAGTGACGAGTACCCCCGGTAATCCGTAACGACAAATAATGTTTTCCCAAACAAAGTCGATGACCTGTTTGCCTGTAATCTTTGCAAGTGGTTTAACCTCGGGCCACTTTGTAAAATAATCTATTGCCACCAACAAGAATTTTACTCCTCCTTTGCTTGGGGGAAATGGACCAACAATGTCCATTCCCCATTTATGGAATGGCCATGCCGAGGTTATCGGGACAAGGTCATGCTTAGGACTTTTTGGGATTGGTGCATGGATCTGGCAATCATCACATTTTCTTAATTGCTCAGCGGTGTCACGATGCATTGAGGGCCAGAAATACCCGAGGTTCATGAGTTTTGCAACCACCGACTTGGCTCCAAAATGGGCTCCGCATATGCCTTTGTGAATCTCTTTGATCAAATACTGACTTTTCTCGGGACCAACACATCTTAGCAAGGGGGCAAGGTAACCCTTTTTGTAAAGGGTTTCTCCTTGTAGTACTTACTGCCTTGCCTTGATTTTAACCCTTTCAGCTTCTACTTGATCATTGGGTAGTTCACCATTTTTAAGGAACTTCTTGATTGGAGTCATCCAATTTGGGTCTTCATCAGTGACTACATCTTGAACTTCCAACTCATCAATTGATGGAGCTTTTAACACTTCTACTAACACCTTCTTTGTTAGGTGAGCAAAAGTAAGAGATGCAAGCTTGCTTGAGGCATCTGCCTTCTTGTTTTGGGACCTTGGAATCTGTTTGATTGTACACACTTGGAAGGTGTTCATCAATTCTTTGGATTTTTCTTTGTATCTTCTCATGTTGGGCTCTTTGGCAACAAGCTATCGTTTACTTAGCTTGAGACTAGCAATGAATCAGTGAACACTTCAAGCTTCTGGACCTTCATCTCTTTGGCCAGCCTTAAACCGGCGATTAGTGCCTCGTATTCAGCCTCGTTATTGGTGGTCTGAAAGTTAAAACGAAGAGGATATGTGAATTCCAACCCTTCTGGGTTGATCAAAATGAGTCCAGCCCCTGATCCTTCAACGCTTGAAGCCCCGTCAGTAAAAAGCTTCCAGGCTTCAAGGTTAGAGGGTTCAGAGGTTGCAGTGTTCACTTCGGTGATAGTTTGCATAGGGACTTCTATAATGAAATCAGCCAGGACTTGGGCCTTGATGGCCTTTCTAGGAACATAGGTGATGTTATGTTCACCTAGTTCTATGGCCCATTTGGCTAATCGTCCCGAGTTTTCTGGTTTTTCAAGCACACTCCTGATAGGTTGGTCTGTGACCACTTGTATAGGGTGTGCTTGGAAATACCTTCGAAGCCTTCTAGCTGTTTGAACTAGAGCTAGGGCAAGTTTTTCCAGAGGAGGATATTTGGTTTTAGCCAATTTTAGAGTTTTGCTGAAGAAATAAACGGGTACCTGGATTTTTTCTCGCTCAATGGTGAGGACCGCGCTTATTGCTTCTTCGGCAACTGAGAGGTAGACTGAAATCAATTCGCCCGTTTCTGGGGCTGCCATGTCAGGTAGGGAAGCTAGGTGCTGCTTCATTTGGTTATAGGCTTCATCGGCCTCTTCAGTCCATTTGAAGTCCTTCATTTGGTTAAAGGCTTCATCGGCCTCTTCAGTCCATTTGAAGTCCTTCTTATCAGTGCAACCTTTGAACGTTTTGAAAAAGGGGAGAGACCTTTCCGCTAATTTTGAGGTAAAACGCTTCAAGGCAGCAAGCTTCCCATTCAAGCTTTCAACCTCCTTCTTGGTCTTTGGTGGTTTGGCTTCAAGAACAGCTCTCACCTTGTTTGGGTTGGCCTTGATGCTTTGTTTCCCAACAACATGGCCCAAGAACTTACCTTCCTCAAACCCAAATGAGCATTTTTCAGGGTTGAGCTTCATGTTAACCTTTCTCAGGTTCTTGAAAGTTTCTTGAATGTCATCGAGCATCTGATGTTCCGTCTTGCTTTTGATCACCAAGTCATCAACATACGCCTCCATGTTTTTGCCAATTTGGCTTGCAAAGGCTTTGTCCACTAGACGTTGGTAGGTTGCTACGGTGTTTTTGAGGCCAAAAGGCATCTTTTGGTAACAAAAGATTCCCTTATCGGTGTGAAATGCTGTCTTTTCCTCATCTTCTTCTTTCATGAGTATTTGATGATACCCTTTGTAAGCATCTAGAAAGCATTTGAAAGGATAGCCGGTGAGGGAGTCAACCTTGAGGTCAATTTCCGGTAATGGATAACAATCCTTGGGACAAGCTTTGTTGAGATCCTTGTAATCTATGCACATCGTCCAAGAGTTGTCTGGCTTCTTGACCATAACTGGGTTTGCAACCCATGATTGGTACTTGACCTCTCGAAGAATGCCGGCTGACACAAGCTTCTCAACTTCCTGGCATGCAGCCAAACTTCTTTCTGGTGCCAAACTTCTTTTCTTTTGAACCACGGGCTTGACATCCGGTGGTATTCTTAATTCGTGCTCAGCGATGCTCCGAGGGATCCCCGTCATATCTTCTGGACACCAAGCGAAGACATCGCTGTAGTGTGTCAGCAACGTTTCGAGGTATGAGAGGGTTTCTTGTGAAAGGCTTGGATTAACCCTTATTCTTTGCTCAGGGTACTTAGGATTTATGATTAGCCTTTGCTTGTCTTCCTCGCCTTTGGAACTTTCACCTTCAACCATGTAGGCTTCCTGGGAAGGTTGAAGGGTTGCTATTCCCCTTTCGGTGGGAAACTTGACAGTGCTATGGCCGATGGACACAGCCATATAAAATGCACACTGCCCTGGCCTCCCAATGATCACGTTATAGTTTGAGGGAATATTGATAACCACAAAGGTGAGGGGTTGGGTTCTTTCTTTCTGACCTTCACTGAAACGAACATTAAGTGTCAGTTGCCCTAAAGGTTTAAGGGGTATATCGGCAATACCTTTTATGGAGATTCCAGAGGGTTGAAGCCTTGAACGTTCTTCATTGCTCAAGCGGTTGAAGAATTTTTCAAACATGATTTCAGTAGCTGCCCCAGTATCTATGTATGCCCTACTTGTTTGTAATGTTCCCACAGTCGCTTCTACCACAAGAGGACTTGAAAGAGGATCTTTCTCTGTTGGGGGGAAGCACACACACTGAAGCTCCCAAGCCTCCAACCGTTGTCTCTTCTGTGGAACCCTTCCATCAAAATCCACCATATTGACTTCCTTGCCTTTCCCTTCAGCCATTTTGTCCCTTACTCCTTTCACCAAGTGAGCAAGTTCTCCGGACTTGACAACTTCTTCAATCCTTTTCTTAAGTTGGAAGCAATCATTGGTATGGTTACCCTTTTCTTCATGGAATTCACAATATTGTGTGGAGTTCTCGTTTTTTCTACTTTTGGGGAGAGGCCTAGGAGGCCGAAAGTTTTGCTTGACTTCTTCTGTTGCTAGGATTTCTTGAGGAGTTTTGGTGAGAGTTGTGAAACTCATGCCTTTTTCCCTGCTGGAAGGGTTGCGGCTTTCAGACCTTCGATGGTCTGAACCCTTTTGGCGTCTGTCATAAGAGTTAAAGTTTCCTCTCTTTCTGGCTGGGCTGCTACCTCGCCAGCTGTTTCCTCTTTTTCTTTGTTCTTTGATGTCTACTGCCTCCTCCCCTCGAATGTGGGCCTCAGCCCTTTCGAGAGCTTCTTCCAAAGTCTTGGGGAGGGATTTGTTTAAATCCCTTGTGAGGTATTTAGATGTAATGGCGTTCATGAAACCGGCCACCCTCATTTTCTCATCTGCTCCCACATAGGTTAAACCTTCCTTCTTGTATCTCTCTATGAATTCTCTAAGACTTTCATCATCTCTTTGCTTGATCTGAAAGATCACTGTAGCATCTTTAACATACCGCCTTTTGTCACACCACAACCGATGGCGGAATCATCGGGGCACGGCACTAGGCGAATCAGATTGCTCAAGAGAATCCATAACAATTATATTGCGATAATATTCATTACATTTGTTATCCCATACTAACAAACAATACAATCACATAAGTCATCACAGATTTCTTGTCCTCTCAAACAATTCAAATCCGACAACCTAGATTTTAGGTGAGTTTCTAGACTTCCTAGCTTGATTTGATGTAGACTTCAACTAAACCTGCAACATACATTAAAATAATGTCAATACAAAAGTATTGGCGAGTATACATGTTTGATATGTAATAGCGTAATAGATTTAAAAGTGCTGCAAATTCCCACATGCATAAACGTAATACACGACATATATACTCGCAAAACTAGACCCCGTCGGGCGCAATAGTACTATACTAGTCGTGGTGGGACGTCACGAGTATAAGTCGTAGCATACATGCAACTAGCATCACGTATATCTATGCAAACAGTTATTCGCAAGTGAAAAGTTTACTAATTGAATCATTCGTTTGATAGGTACGATTTATAAGGAACGTATGTTACACCCAAAATTCGATAAAAAAAGGGGCCAAGTATACTCACAGTGCGTATTTGGTTGGATTGACAGGATAATGCCTGAGATGCCCTGATTTCAGAATGATTATATGAGTATTGGATAGCGCGTTAAATGATATCAGAATACATGGAATTGAACGAAAATCAGATCAAAGGTTGGCCCGTTCGGATGGGCTGTCCGATCGAATAGGCTGTTCGATCGGATGGGCAGCCCAATCGGTTGGGCTGTCCGATCGGCCAGCCTGTCCGATCGGCTAGCCTGTCCGATCGGCTATCCTGCTCGTTCTCCCCTCTTCAATTCCCAATGAACAACAACCGATCGGCTAGCTTGTTCGATCGGCTGGCCCGTCCGGCTGTTTTCGACAATTTTTGCATGTTTCCGTGGTTTTGGTCGAGACGTTTGCTGTGACATGTTAAACAACTGAAATTCCATCAAAACCGACTTGTTCTATCGGCCGGGAATCACCCCGTTCCATCAGAACTTGCCGTTCTTGGCGGTTTTCCCTTGTCTAACCCGAAATTGGTTGCTTCATCGTTAGGAATCAGATCTTTGACCAACACGACACTAAGAATGAGTAGAAGGTCGGTATAAGCTCCGATTCCACCGTTTTTGAATACTTTGAGAGTAAAAGAGTTGAAAGAAAGTTGGAAAACCATCCCTCAATCCTCTTATTCATGATGATGTGTAGATCTGATGTGAAAACCTTGTTTATTTTTGTGGAAATCCCTTAGATCTGAGTTGTTCTTGGTGGAATGAGGCCAACATTTGAAGTTCATAAGAACTTCATGATGACATCACTCTAGAACACCCCAAATCCGTTGATTTCACGGTTAAAAGTTGAAATTTGAAAGATAGAAAGGTGAAGGAATGCATATAGATCAAGGAAGTACAAGATTTGAGTTGAAAACTTACAAGAATCGCGAGAAAATGAGAGATAAAGGGGTTGGAACGTCTGGTTGAGCAGCAACAGAGACAACAAGTGTGCTGGAGGTGAATGAGGGGTATTTATAGGCAAGGAAGGAGGAAAAAGGAGGGCAAGTTGGCCTGGATCGGCCGGCCCAGCCGTTTGGCTGGCCTGTCCGATTGGGTGGCCCAGCCGTTCGGCTGGCCTGTCCGATCGGGTGGCCCAGCCGTTCGGCTGGCCTGTCCGATCGGGTGGCCCAGCCGTTCGGCTGGCCCGTCCAATCGGTTGGCCCAGCCGTTCGGCTGGCCCATCCGTACGGAGGCCTTTCGATCCTTGTTTTTGTTGCGTTGCGATAGTTTGGGCCACATTTTCTTATATTTATATTATTATTTATTTATTTATTATAATTAACCACAAAAGGGTCGTATATACGTATCTGTATATTCAATATTCGGTGCGATGATCGAGTTACGCGTGCCTTCGAGTGCGTTTCTTTGATGTGGTGTGCCATAATGATTATCGGGGTACTACTTGCTCGTATTGCCGTCATCGTCACGATGGCTGGAGACATGGTACTCACCCGGTAGTCTTTATTAGCGTTGATTGTTTACGTTTTGACACCTCACGGTTATCGAGGAGGGTAGATTAAGCCTTCACTCAACATCATCGTGAGTGTTATTATTTATGAAAATAGCTTTGTAATAGTGATACAATATGCGTAATTATTCGATTATACTTCGATGTAGCGATGTATCTGATATAGTTACATTATGATCCGAATCTCTGGTGCTAGGCGTAACGAGTGTAACGAGTAGTAACAACGCACGAAGGTGCGGGTTGCTACCGTCTCCCCTACTTTAGGAAATTTCGTCCAGAAATTAATCCATTAATAGGGTCGTAAGAGTTGATGCGATTTAGAGTAGCGGCTAAAAGCGTCTAGACAAGCGAGCGACCGATTAAGGTTCAACGAGCGAGAGCGGTGAGAAAATACGATTCGAACGACCAAAAGCGATAACACACACCAAAGCGATCCCTTAGTGTTTTAAATTTACAGATAGTCGGTTAATCTTCGAAGATGCTTTAAGAATATCTCCCCACGGCGCGGCGTTAACTGCTTCGATGTCCACACCATCGTTTTCGGGAAGATTTCTTTTTAGCAAAAGAAGGGTGTTTGTTAATTTAGCAAAAGACTTATACATTTTAAAGGATTTAGTGGTAAAATTAGTTTTAAGAAAAACTCTCCTACAGCGCAGGTTCGAGCTAAAACTCGATTGCCGAACCATCGTTTTCGGGAAGATTTCTTTTTGTTATTGCAAAAGTTTTAAGGAAAACTGGACTTGTGAAACTTCCATTGGGTATGGAGCTAAACTGATTCGATGTTTTCTCCAGGTTGTGAGGGAATTTCACTTGTCCAACGGTTTTAATAAAGTTTTATAAAAATTGGTTTTCTTTAACAGCATAGAAAAAAATAATTTACATCGAGCCCCACATGGCACTTTCCCACGAAAGTTTGTTAATATGATTAAAACACTTATATATAGGAAGTACCAGCGGCGTATCCACCATGTTTTGCCCATATTACCTCTGTTTCGTGAGGCGATGTCACGTGCGCCGATAAGACACAGATAGAATTTCGTTCCCTCGGTCCAAGCTGTAGAGTGCTAGACCGAGTAGTGAATAGAAGCGGATCGATCATGGACGAGTGCGATTAGTTCGATGACGCGAAACATTGATAAGGCGCTTTGGGATAGACGATGATCAATGAGCGATAGCGGATGATGTGATTTCGATTTGTTCCCACATAAGCCCACATGGCATGTTTCCACGAGAGTTTGCTAATATGGCAAACACCACGTTTTCCATATTAGTTTTGTCTCGTGAAGCGATGTCAAGCACCTTTATACTACACAAACTGTGGTGATTCCCAAGCGGTAATCGATGCTCAGAATAGCGTTAAGCAATAGACTCTAATAAATGATAAGTGACAATTGTTGCGTTGCGAGCAATATGCGATCCGATTGAGTTGAATACACCACAACATTAACTAATATTAGCCTGCATGGCCTTTTTCCACGAAAGTCTGCTAATACGGTTAAAACATCACCATGTTTCAGCCCTATTAGTTTCGTCTCGTGAAGCGAGGTCGTGCGTGCTAACATAATACAAATAGCATGAACATCGAATGCGATAAGAGTATCGAGTTGATGAAATAGGCGCGTGAAGGGGTAAGGTCCCAAAAACCTTATAAAAAGTGCTTGGGGCCATACTACAACTTTAATTTTCAGCCTGGCACCTTGCGCGGCCGCGCACTGGTCTCACAAAGAGAGGTTTAAAAGGCCCACAACAGTCAACACTTGCGCCCAAAGGGAACCATAAAGCCTTGCGCCTTTCCTACACAAAACAAAGGATAAGAATCCGGAGTTAGATACTTCCGCTTAATATTCAGACTTGGATATTATTTGCCCAGACTTGGGATTTATTCACCTGTTTCCACACGATAAGGTGTCACACCAGATTACAGCAGTAATCTTATAGAAATAATACGATCGTGCACCACCAAAACGGTTACAACCATCTGGACACGTGTCGCTATATTAGTCGTCCCCAAATTCACAACGAATGTATGCAAATGAAGAATAATCTCCACTTAGTCACTTTACACGTGGTTAATCCCTAGCCCTTGATCTAAACCACGATCCGTGTGCTATCACGTCGGATCGAGGAGCATTAACGGAAGGAAACATAACTGCTTATGGGGTTAGCATCTTCCGTCTTCTTTTCACTAACGGGTTTTCCCGCCTTTGAACGACTCCCGGCTATAAATAAGAAAAAAATCAGGTATGAATACAAGTTACACACACTTCTCAAATACATCTTCTTCTTCTTCATTACCAATACTTATTCTCACACCAGAGTCGGGTCAAGGAGAGAACCCTCTTCTCCCCTTAGCGAGGCTAACGGTGCTCTTTTTTGCAGAATTACCGGAGAAGAAGGTCTGTTAGACCTGAATCGATCGAGTGGAAACCAACCTTTTTATGCGGATTCAAACCCCCTAGATATCTCGGTTCCGACCATTTATCTAGTGTTTCTTCATTGGCGCCCACCGATTCCTCTGTTTTTTTCCAGTTTTCATCTCGTTTCGATTTAGTTCTTTTCATCCTCTGTTTTGCACATGGCAAAGGATTCATTATTCCACTCATCAGATCCCCGATCCGAGTGTGAAGGTTCTACAACCCAAAACACTCAAAACAACGGTCATTCAGATAGGGAGAGTTTCTCAGATCTAATCATGAAAAAATCCCCATCACATTGGTTCAGCAGATGTCAAGCTGCTTTAAACACAATCGTTACACAAATCGCCAGATCTGAGGTCCCGAACATCAGATCTGGTGAAGAAAGCAACATTACAGTATTGGACCCACCAACACCCTGTCAAGGGGACATCCAATCTAGTCGTAACATTGAAATGCAATTCAGAAATAGCAGCCATCAGAAAGTTAAACCAAAACAAATTAACATGATTCAAGGAGGTCCATCACGAAGGACAAACAAACGAAGTTATGACCAACATTGGAGGGAACAACAAGTCATATTTCCCGCCGTCCCAGGAGGCCCTCAGGAAGAGCGACCAGTAATTATTACTGGCATCTTCAGTCATTATCGGACAGATTACATGTTTATAGATCCGGGTAGCTCGATGGACATCATATACGAGCAGTGTTTTAAACAACTCGACCCAGATGATAAAGCACGTCTAGAACCGGTCGATTTTCCCCTCACCGGATTTTGCAATGAAGCTGTATTCCCATTAGGGCAAATAGCTTTCCCTGTGACTTTGTCGGATGGCGAACATTCATGAACAGTTACAGTCAATTTCATGGTCATGCCGGCAACATCACGTCACGATGTTCTGCTCGGAAGAAGATCACAAAGAGAGTTCAGTATGATCACATCTATCCCACACGCGGCATGTGGGTTCCCAACGGAAACCGGAGTTGCAATTCTGTACTCAAGCAAAGTAGTCATGTACGTGGACGACGAGCCACCAGCAAAGGTAGTCAAACCTTCAGCATCAAACGAACTGGAGAAATGGGTCCTGAACGAAGAATACCCAGAGCAGACCATCTCACTAGGTCATGCCATCTCACCAGTAACACGGATACAACTAAAAGCATTGTTATCCAACAACAAAGATATATTCGCTTGGTGCCCAGCAGACATGACTGGGGTTCCACGCGACATAGCGCAACATTTCCTGAATATTAAACCATCAGCGGAACCTGTTACCCAGGCGAGGCGCAGCTTTAGCGAAGAAAAAGCGAAAGCCATGGACGAACAAGTAGTAGAGCTACTCAATGCGGGAATCTTGCGCGAAGTAAAGTACCATACATGGGTTGCCAATCCAGTAATGGTACAGAATCATAGTGGCGGATGGAGAATGTGCGTCGACTTCAAAGACCTGAATAAAGCATGCCCAAGAGATTGTTACGCACTTCTGGAGATAGACAAAAAAGTCGACTCTCTAGCATCATTCAAATGGAAGTGTTTTCTCGACTGTTACAAAGGTTATCATCAGGTCCAGATGAAGGAAGAAGACGAAGACAAAACTGCATTCCGCACAGATAAAGGCATCTTCTGCTACACTAAAATGCCCTTTGGCCTGCGCAATGCTGGCGCAACTTATCAACGATTAATGGACACAGTTTTTAAAAGCGACATCGGCAAGACAGTTGAAGTATACATGGATGACCTCGTCATCATGAGCCATGAGGAAGACTCAATGCTCAACAACATTCAGCGTACATTCGACTCTCTGCGCAGCGTAAACTTAAAGCTCAACCCAACTAAATGCTCCTTCGGCATGGAAGAAGGAAAATTTCTGGGCTTCATAGTCACAAGAGAGGGCTTCAAAGTAAACAAAGTACAGGCTATCCAGCAAATGCCCTCACCCGCAACAATAAAAGAAATGCAAAGACTCGCCGGACGCTTAGCAGCCTTGAACAAATTCTTGGCTAATCATGCGGCTAAATCTTATCCATTTATCAGCACGCTGCGAAACTGCGGGAAGAAAACCCCCTTTCAATGGATACCTGAAGCAGAAGCAGCATTCAAACAAATGAAAGAATGATGAATTCAGCTACCAACGCTGACTGCGCCAAAAGAAAAAGAGCCACTAATCTTATACCTATCAGCCGCGGAAGTAGTGGTAGGAGCAATATTAATGGTGGAACGGGAAAACGTTCAGACTCCAATTTACTATATCAGCAAAATGCTCACCGGCCCAGAAACTCGTTACTCAATGATAGAAAAATTGGTTCTAGCACTAGTACACGCATCCCGACGCTTGCGCAGGTATTTCTCGGGCCACGTCATCACGGTTCTCACAAATTATCATTTAGGCCAAATCTTGTCAAAACCCGATGTGGTGGGAAGATTGGCCAAATGGGCCATAGAGCTGGGAGGATACAATATTTTTTACAAGCCAAGACCAGCAATCAAAGGGCAAGTTCTAGTAGACTTCGCTACTGAAGTGCCCATCGATAAAGTACAAGAATGCGAGGCAATGCAGAACCCTACACCTGTTTTCGATGACAGAGTCTGGACCTTGCACACAGATGGCGCTTCCAATGATGACGGAGCAGGAGCAGGCCTCCGATTGATCAGTCCGGACAATCACGAGCTCACATATGCCATACGCTTAGACTTCCAAAGTACCAACAATGAAGCAGAATACGAAGCATTTTTAGCAGGCCTTCGTTTAGCACTCAAAATGGGGGCAAGAAACGTTGAGGCTAACGTTGATTCAAAACTAGTAGCCGAGCAAGTTAACGGTTACTACGATGCAAAAGGGGAAGCCATGGCATTATACCTTGAACAAGCACGGATGTTAATCAGCCAATTCCAGACATTCAGGGTTAACCATATAAACAGAAGCGAAAATAAGCACGCAGACGCGCTTAGCAAATTAGCCGCTACCAGCTTCGAGCACCTAGCAAAAGAAGTGCGCATAGAGGTACTATCTAACCCATCAATCCATCTCAAGCAAGTAAACGTTATAGAGGTCGGTAATCCATCCTGGATGTCTCCGATCATCTTATACCTACAACACGGGAAACTCCCGGAGGGAAAAGCAGAAGCCCGGAAGCTCCAACACAAAGCGATAAATTACGAAATGGCGGATGGCGTCCTTTACCGAAAGTCATTCATGGGACCATTACTACGCTATGTCGACAAAAGAGATGCTCAATACCTGGTCAGAGAAATCCATGAAGGTTTATGTGGAATACATGCGGGACCGCGCATGGTCGTGGCAAAAATAATGAACGCCGGATACTACTGGCCAGGAATGCATATGGACGAAGTTGATTTATTAAGAAGATGCGGAGCCTGTCAACGCCATGCACCAAAGACACTCCTACCAAAAAATCCGCTAGTGCCTGTCACATCTGCCTGGCCATTCCAACAATGGGGCATCGATCTTGTTGGCCCATTCCCTGATGCGCCAGGGGCAGTAAAATTCATCATTGTAGTGGTCGATTACTTCACCAAATGGGTGGAAGCTAAAGCCTTGGCTTCAACCACAGCAATGGTAATTCGCAAATTTATATGGGAACATATCATTTGTAGGTTTGGATTACCATTGCGCATTATCTCTGACAACGGCACAAACTTCGCCTCAGAAGATCTTCAAAAGTGGTTCAAAGAAATGAAGATCGAGCATCATTTTGCCTCCGTCGCGCATCCACAAGCGAAGGGTCAAGTAGAAAGTATAAACAAACAGATCGTTGACGGCATAAAAGCACGACCAGGGACAGCACGCAGAGGGTGGGTCGACGAACTCCCTAGCATCCTCTGGGCACATCGAACAATGCCAAAGACTAGCACAGGCGAAACTCCGTTCAGTCTAGTCTATGGGTCTGAAGCCGTCATCCCAGCTGAGATTGCTTACCATCACCACGCATGATAGCCATGGAAAAGTAGAATAATGAGCAAGAACGAAGATTGGATCTAGACCTCCTCGAAGATCGGTGCGAGAATGCCGCTATCACAGAGGCCAGGTACAAATCCAAACTCGAGAAATACTACAATGCGCGCGTCCGCATATGCACAATCGTTCCGGGTGATTTCGTTTTACGCGATAATGAAGCATCAAATGCTGAAAAACCGGGCAAATTAGCGCCAAGATGGGAAGGACCATATGTCATTAACGAGGTCCCAGGCAAAGGGGCGTATACTCTCAAAAGAATTGACGGGACTCTAGTCCCACGCACACGGAACGCGCAGCAGCTGCGCAGGTGTTACATGTAGGTCAAAACATTCACAGGCAATGTATTTCCTATTATTACAAGCCTCGCGCTTTATCAATACAAAAAAATATTTTCATACTTGTTTCTGTTTGTTACAAATTGCATGAAATTCTTTGGGCTTACGCGAAAACAAAATGGTAAACATTGTACACCTCATGAACAGTCCAAACTAGGCTATCACGCCTTTTAGACAAACGTTCACACATGAGTACAATACCATTTCTCATTCGCTTCACCTATCCAAAAGCAACTAAACACATGCAACATATTGTAATCCAAACATAGAAGTAAAATCTTACAGACTAGTAGTATATCACCATATACATATCATCAAAAAATCCAGCACAAACACTTAACAAGATCATAGCAATGATCTTCAAAAAATTGTTTAGATTTACAAAACATTAAACAAAAACTAAGTCCTAGGGATAAACACCTAACCAGCACCAGAACCTTCATCAACGGCAGACACCTGTTCACACCGACAATATTTCCGGCGTTGATACACCAACCGGCATTCTTTCTTCCGAAGCATCGGAAACCGAGCTATCAAATTATCAGCAACCAGCACAATTCTAACATCATCAGCAACACCCGCATGTTGAGGAACCTTGTAGACAGAATCAACACCTACCAGGGAAGCTGGTTTGATCAGATCCTTTTCCAAAACAGCAACACAAGGTTGTAACCGAGAAAGTAACACGAGGCCTTCAGCAGCTTCATAAACCCTAAGAGCATCCAGCAGAAGACGAGTATGATAAGAGCGTTTCGTCTTCTTCAAAAAAAATCAACAATGCAAAAAAGACATCTCGAATGAACCTATATATAGAAGAACTCAGCTTCGAAAAAAGAGAAATTTCAAATCATCATGATTAAATGTCAGGAAACATCACATCCTAACGACGCTACAGGAACATGAGTCTTACCTCCATTAATGAAGTCTGACAAAGCGCCAGTACGTATCCCAATGTAAGAAAAACAAACCCTCGCAAATACATTATGATATCATCACACGTCACGATATAATCATGATTTTCAAAATCTTCCTTTTTCTTTTTTCTGACAAAATTTAAATCTTCTCGTAGAAGATTCTTTACATACCACACCCAAAAGCATTCCCTCTCATAAGTCCAGCGCTCCACTTATTTGCATAAGTACAACACTAGACTGGGGGGACTTGAAGGGGTAAGGTCCCAAAAACCTTATAAAAAGTGCTTGGGACCATACCACAACTTTAATTTTCAGCCTGGCACCTTGCGCGGCCGCGCACTGGTCTCACAAAGAGAGGTTTAAAAGGCCCACAACAGTCAACACTTGCGCCCAAAGGGAACCATAAAGCCTTGCGCCTTGCCTACACAAAACAAAGGATAAGAATCCGGGGTTAGATACTTCCGCTTAATATTCAGACTTGGATATTATTTGCCCAGACTTGGGATTTATTCACCTGTTTCCACACGATAAAGTGTCACACCAGATTACAGCAGTAATCTTCTAGAAATAATACGATCGTGCACCACCAAAACGGTTACAACCGTCTGGACACGTGTCGCTATATTAGTCGTCCCCAAATTCACAACGAATGCATGCAAATGAAGAATAATCTCCACTTAGTCACTTTACACGTGGCTAATCCCTCGCCCTTGATCTAAACCACGATCCGTGTGCTATCACGTCGGGTCGAGGAGCATTAATGGAAGGAAACATAACTGCTTACGGGGTTAGCATCTTCCGTCTTCTATTCACTAACGGGGTTTCCCGCTTTTGAACGACTCCCGGCTATAAATAAGAAAAAAATCAGGTATGAATACAAGTTACACACACTTCTCAAATATATCTTCTTCTTCTTCATTACCAATACTTATTCTCACACCGGAGTCGGGTCAAGGAGAGAACCCTCTTCTCCCCTTGGCGAGGCTAACGGTGCTCTTTTTTGCAGAATTACCGGAGAAGAAGGTCTGTTAGACCTGAATCGATCGAGTGGAAACCAACCTTTTTATGCGGATTCAAGCCCCCTAGATATCTCGGTTCCGACCATTTATCTAGTGTTTCTTCAGTGCGAAATGCGTTAAAGCGAAAAGCGACGAGTGATTTTCGACACTCGTCTAGCGATCCACGATAAGCGATACACACTAAACGATAGTGGTTCACACAATATCCAATAACCAGCGGTAGAGATTGCGAGATAAGCACAAGATGCGATTGCGGTTTCGAGCCACATATCGAGTGATTTTGGTTGCGAGATAGATCTAGCAAAGCTGCGATTGAGTTGCGTCATAGACTTACAACCAGTCTTGCGTTGTTCCAATTGCTCTTCGGGGTGAACTTACCCAAGTCTATCGATGTGGCAATTGCGTTGCGTACGCAGACTTACGAAAAGTCTCGTAGCGATGCGAC
Source organism: Helianthus annuus (assembly GCF_002127325.2). Lineage (NCBI taxonomy): Eukaryota > Viridiplantae > Streptophyta > Magnoliopsida > Asterales > Asteraceae > Helianthus > Helianthus annuus. The sequence continues at coordinate 131,156,759 of NC_035440.2, forward strand.
TTAGTTTTGTTACGCCTTGCGATCGATTTGTATTGTGTCAAAATAATCATAATATTGTAATAGGTCTAATAACGTCCAACTCTACATGGCACTTTCTTCACGAAGCTTCGGTAGTATGGTAAAGCACACCTTGCGTTACCCCTACTACTTATGTCCCGTGATTTGGTGTCATGTTTTGTTGACATGGCCAAGACGCTTATAGATAGAAAGTACCAGCGGCGTATCCACCACGCTTGACCATGCTTTTAAACGTTATGGCACCATTAGAATTTTACTACGATCTCCGTGCACTGACCAAAATAATCCCGTGTGCACCCGTGATTAGTTGTTCCTTGCACGTCTATCGTACCTCGTTCTAAGAGTGTTGTAAGGGTAAAATACATTGTATAGTACATAGTGCTAGCGTTTAGATGGTGTGCGAGTATAAGAGAAATAGAATCCACATGCGACGATAGATGAAATAAGTTCCACACATAGAAGAAAATGACGGCGATAAGTCGTATTATTACAACAACATTAGAAGCAAAATAACGTTGTTGAGGAGTACTTCTGCGGAAACTGCGGTTGTTGCTGAAATTCCTCAAAGCTGTGGTCCTGCGCGGCAGTGCTGTGTATGCTGACCATACCAGTTGCAATTTGTGCAATAGCGACAATTTGCTTCTGGCGGGTGATGATACGTGCACGTGAAACACAGGGGATGGGGCCCATTGTAAGCACGCTTCAGTTGAACTGGGACTGCTCGGAGAGGTTCTGGTTGCGACAGTCCATTTGCTGAAGAGTCTGGGCTCATGGTCTTTCGTTTGCGGCTAGGTTGTACTTCCTGAGATGATGCTGTGTAGTTGTCGGATTCGCCCGATGAATTGACGGAGACATTGTCGGAGCAATCCTTAGAAGAGCCTTCCGAGGAGTTGTCAGATGAACCATCGACCGATTCGCCAGAGGAACCGTCGGAAGAGTTGATGATGATTGCTTGATGAGCTTGTTTGACAGGCTTCCTGGAGAAAAATCCATCCAGGACTCGTTTGCTGTTGATCTCTACGGCTAAACGGTAGGCTTCTTCGATAGTAGTAGGTCTTGCAGCTTCGACAAAATCACCCACACACTCAGGCAAGCCGCGGATGTACTTTGGAATGGCTTTCTCTGAAGTCTTAACTTGACTTAGGCAGATTGTGCTAAGCTGCTTGAACCTTGCGGTATAGCCAGCATTGTCACCTTCGGTTTACTTGATTTCCCAAAATTCGTTCTCTAGCTTCTGAACTTCGTGAGGAGGGCAGTATTCTTCCTTCGTGAGTTCCTTCAGCTCGTCCCAAGAGAGGGCGTAAGTTGCGGAGAACCCACGTTTGTTGCGTTCGGCGGTCCACCAGTCGAGTGCTCGCGATTGAAATACTCCGTTAGCGCAAGTGGTACGGAAACTATCGGGACACCCACTTTGACGAAGGGTGACTTCGATAGAATCGAACCACTAGAGTAGTTGGGTCGCACCTCCTTCACCTGTGAATTCAATCGGGTCACAGGCTTTGAAGTGTTTCTAGAGAAAGGTAGATTGCGGCGCTTCCGTCTTAGAGTCCTTTGCGGCTCGAGAGTTACTGAGAGAGTGCACTTGAGCGACAATTTGGGGAATGAGCTTGACCACTTCCTTGGTCACAAGCGAGGCAATCCTCTTATTGGCGCTTCGTTTGGCTCTTCTCCTAGCTGTTCGTCTCGAGGCAGAGTTGTTGGAAGGCATCTAGACAGATAGATTTGGAATGAGATTCGATCATAATGATTTTGAGTTTACGATGCGATGGGGCGCGATCGAAACTTATAACGTGCAATATAGATAGACTTCACATAGGAGCCACATAGGAGACACGAAACTTCCTAGATTCTCACACAATAGTTTGGTTGTACTTAGATATAGATAGTTGTAGCTTATACTTACACACATATATTATGGCTTAGAATGCGCGAGGACACGTTGAGAGAGAGAGTATGTGAGAGGAATCGGACAATTAGACATTAGTTTTGTTGTGAACATTCGGTCTTTGTTTTGGATTGCGATGGCTGTGCGAGTTGTGCGTTTTGTAAAACAGGGAGCGAAAATCGTAATTATACACACAAAATGTAACTAAGTTCATCGAAGCATAAAACCAGCGAGTCGTAGGCTTAGTAAAGTATTCGAAGTGCCTCGGGTGTTTAGGCGTTGACTGCCCAAGGTAACCCATCTACACCCAACAAGCTCGTGCACGCGCGTTGACCTAGGAGGCTTATGCTTCCACTGGGATGCAGCTCATGGCATTCGTCCTCCTGAGCATCGCGTGGCTCGAGTCATTGTGGTGGTCGAGCCCTTGGTGGGAGCTTTTCAAAATCATTTTAGAGAGTGGAACGGTTCATTAAGGTACGGGTTTCACCCCTGACTTAACGGTTTCGTTCCCAATTGTGGTTGTGCTCATCGAATGAATCCGGGAGCTCCACTTAGAATTTTGAAATGGAGGCTTTCGTCGAGGTATGGATGTCACTCCTAACTCAACGAAAGATTCTCGTGCTAGAAAATGCGCTGAGTAAGCAATCCTATCGAGAGTTACTGGTTTTCACACCTGGTCTCGACCGGATCACTCGGTTGTGAGATGCGAGTATTTTCGAAAACATGTGTATTGTGTCCGCCTTAGGAAAGGCTAAGTAGTATTCTAGCCTTAGGAAAGGCTTCTTCGTGTGAAGTTATAGTATGCGGGGTTCACACAAAGTCGTAGTTTTTGCAATTTCGATCGAAAGCATCAGGTAGGCGCAATACAAACCCTACTGGGTTCGTACGAGTCAGCCTGTGGGTGCTTAGACTATAGACTAGGTCTATTTCTAAGACGTCGACCCGGACTAGGTCTAGTCTTACCTAATTCCCTATAGTTATGGCTCTGATACCAATCTGTCACACCCCAACCGATGGCGGAATCATCGGGGCGCGGCACTAGGCGAATCAGATTGCTCAAGAGAATCCATAACAACTATATTGCGATAATATTCATTACATTTGTTATCCCATACTAACAAACAATACAATCACATAAGTCATCACAAATTTCTTGTCTTCTCGAACAATTCAAATCCGACAACCTAGATTTTAGGTGAGTTTCTAGACTTCCTAGCTTGATTTGATGTAGACTTCAACTAAACCTACAACATACGTTAAAATAATGTCAATACAAAAGTATTGGCGAGTATACAGGTTTGATATGTAATAGCGTATTAGATTTAAAAGTGTTGCGAATTCCCACATGCATAAACGTAATACACGACATATATACTCGCAAAACTGATACTACCAGCTAAGTCCTCGATGCTCGATTCTTTGATGGCAAAACTAGACCCCGTCGGGCGCAATAGTACTATACTAGTCGTCGTGGGACGTCACGAGTATAAGTCCTAGCATACATGCAACTAGCATCACGTATATCTATGCAAACAGTTATTCGCAAGTGAAAAGTTTACTAATTGAATCATTCGTTTGATAGGTTCGATTTATAAGGAACATATGTTACACCCAAAATTCGATAAAAAAGGGGTCAAGTATACTCACAGTGGGTATTTGGTTGGATTGACGGGATAATGCCTGAGAATGCCCTGATTTCAGACTGATTATATGAGTATTGGATAGCGCGTTAAATGATATTGGAATACACGGAATTGAACGAAAATCAGATCAAAGGTTGGCCCGTTCGGATGGGCTGTCCGATCGAATAGGCTGTTCGATCGGATGGGCAGCCCGATCGGTTGGGCTGTCCGATCGGCCAGCCTGTCCGATCGGCTAGCCTGTCCGATCGATTGGACTGTTCGATCGGCTGGCCCGTCCAGCTGTTTTCGACAATTTTTGCATGTTTTCCGTGGTTTTGGTCGAGACGTTTGCTGTGACGTGTTAAACAACTGAAATTCCATCAAACCGACTTGTTCTATCGGTCGGGAATCACCCCGTTCCATCAGAACTTGCCGTTCTTGGCGGTTTTCCCTTGTCTAACCCGAAATTGGTTGCTTCATCGTTAGGAATCAGATCTTTGACCAACACGACACTAAGAATGAGTAGAAGGTCGGTATAAGCTCCGATTCCACCGTTTTTGAATACTTTGAGAGTAAAAGAGTTGAAAGAAAGTTGGAAAACCATCCCTCAATCCTCTTATTCATGATGATGTGTAGATCTGATGTGAAAACCTTGTTTATTTTTGTGGAAATCCTTTAGATCTGAGTTGTTCTTGGTGGAATGAGGCCAACACTTGAAGTTCATAAGAACTTCATGATGACATCACTCTATAACACCCCAAATCCGTTGATTTCACGGTTAAAAGTTGAAATTTGAAAGATAGAAAGGTGAAGGAATACATATAGATCAAGGAAGTACAAGATTTGAGTTGAAAACTTACAAGAATCACGAGAAAATGAGAGATAAAGGGGTTGGAACGTCTGGTCGAGCAGCAACAGAGACAACAAGTGTGTTGGAGGTGAATGAGGGGTATTTATAGGCAAGGAAGGAGGAAAGGAGGGAAAGTTGGCCTGGATCGGACGGCCCGTTCGATCGGCCGACCCAGCCGTTTGGCTGGCCTGTCCGATCGGGTGGCCTAGCCGTTCGGCTGGCCTGTCTGATCGGGCAGCCGTTTGGCTGGCCTGTCCGATCGGCTGGCCCATTCGATCGGTTGGCCCAGCCGTTTGGCTGGCCCATCCGTACGGAGGCCTTTCGATCCTCGTTTTTGGTGTGTTGCGATAGTTTGGGCCACATTTTCATATATTTATATTATTATTTATTTATTTATTATAATTAACCACAAAAGGGTCGTATACGTATCTATATATTCAATATTCGGTGCGATGATCGAGTTACGCGTGCCTTCAAGTGTGTTCTTCGATGTGGTGTGCCACAATGATTATCGGGGCACTACTTGCTCGTATTGCCGTCATCGTCACGATGGCTGGAGACATGGTACTCACCCGGTAGTCTTTGTTAGCGTTGATTGTTTACGTTTTAACACCTCACGGTTATCGAGGAGGGTAGATTAAGCCTTCACTCAACATCATCGCCAGTGTTATTATTTATGAAAATAGCTTTGTAATAGCGATACAATATGCGTAATTATTCGATTATACTTCGATGTAGCGATGTATCTGATATAGTTACATTATGATCCGAATCTCTGGTGCTAGGCGTAACGAGTGTCACGAGTAGTAACAACGCACGAAGCTGCGAGTTGTTACACCTTTGTTGGGAGAAATTGGCTAGGAACCCCTTGCTGAGGTCATCGAAGCTTCGAATGCTTCGAGCCGGTAAGTCATTGGACCAGATTCTTGCCGATCCGACAAGGGTTTGCATGAACATCAAGCAACATTCAGCATTTAACCATTTCTCGATTCTTGCGGCACCGGTAAAGATCTGAAGGTGGTCTTCAGGATCTTCAGTCCCATCATATGTCCTGATGTGGGCCGGCATCTTGATCTTTGTCTGGAAGTCTTAATCGGCTATCTGCTGTGAAAAGCATGAAAGGTTACTTGGTTTATAAGGTTTGGCCAAATCTTCTTCAGCCCTTGCACTCACATTGTTGTTACCATTGTTGTTCCCTTGAGTGGCTAACATTTGATTAATGAAGTGTTGCCATGGGAAGTTGGCCATCACCTAGGTCATCATTTGAGGCATGAGGTTGAAGCCTTGAAGGCTTCCGGGTGCAACAGAACAGTTGACTCCCAAGGGAGTGCTCATAACGACGCTTTGTGCTAAAGGGAGTACCGACAAGGCCTACTCCCATGAAGTTGTCGTTGAGGGTGGGAGACTTGTTACTGGGGACTGCAGGAGCTGGTCAAGGGTCAGCTCATGGCCCAGTGGAGCACCGCTTGGAGCAGGCTGGGACGAGAAGAGAGGGTACACTGTAGGATTTGGCCTTGCAGACAGGTACGGGTTAGGATTTGGAGAATTACTGGGACCTGTCTCGTCCCTAGATGCAAAAGGAGGAACGGGAGGTCCGGGAGACAATGTCGGCTCAGGTTCATCATAGTCCAGACGGATCCTCACTCCCTTGTCCCTTTCTCTACTCACATATTGGTTGAGGAGAGACCTTAACTCAAAGAAATTGTTGGCGACCCCTTCCGGGGTAAGTTCGACATGCGACGGGGCACTAGTGACACCAACATTAGGGGAAGGGACCCCTGATCTGGACGGAGTAGGTGTACTGAAAGTCAGGAACTCAGGAGTACCTACCGGTGTCGAGAAAGAAGCAGGTGTAGTTGCATGGGCTTGACTAGCACATGGAATAGAAGTGTTAGGAACTTGATTCACTTCTCCGGGAGATCCACTTTCTGACATAGCAATTTCAGGAGAATGGAGCTACACTACTAGGCTTTTTGGAGAAAAATAGTGGCGTAGCCCCATGGTGGGCGCCAACTTGTTGATACAACAAATAACAGACCAAGGATGGTAGCTGGGCTGGCTAGGCAAAAGGGTTGAAGGGTTCAACTTTGCCTAACGCAGGTCGTGGGGTCCCCCCACGTTTGCAAGACGTGGAAGGAGGTTCACTAGTTTGTTTTTGTTGTTTGCTATGAATCCTCCTCTGAAATGTGTTCAGATTCGGATGAAGGGGCAAACAGAATGTGTGTGTTGGAATTGAAAGGAAGTATCTTGCATAAGGCAAGTACTGATGATGTATGGCCAGAGATTTCGGGAAATCCAGACCGGCCAGGAATGTCCTAGGAAGTAAGTGAAGTGTCAAATATATAGGAGAAGACATCTCCCAAAGAGGAATGCATTTGACTAGTGATCCTGCTTGCAGTGAGGGGCTTACCCTTTCGGGGGTTAAAGCCTTTTGACCCCTGGATAATAGAGTGTGCTCTGTGGACCTGCATTGCTTTTGCGGCTAGTGGGTTGGTGAAGTGATTCGGGGATGTGACTATTTACTGTTCTCACATTGCTTTACTTCACCTCCACGACTTTTCAACCTTCGAACCTTTTAACCCTTTGAGCACTTATGTATTTTAGTCATTTTATTTTGTCTTGGGCTACCCCCGTCATCAGCTGCTGTCACTTCCAACTATCACTTTGTCTCCCACCAGGCCACCACTTTCAACTTAACAATTTGTCAGGTTGAGCCACTTTCAACTTAACAATTTGTCAGGTTGAGTGCTTTTTGGCTCCCATTTTGTCTTTTAGGAGTAGATGCACCTGTAGTCATTAGTAATTTACCAATTGTTAGCCTAATACCACCAATAGCACAAGTCAAACGCTAAGAAATGTTCATCTACGAAGTGATACAACACACAAAGTGTTAAGTTGGGAGTGATAAGAGTCAAAGTGATAGTTGAGAGTAGTTGAGAGTGATAAAATCCAATAACCCTTTATTCTACAACTTTTCATCTTATTCCATAAACAAATATTTCTCTCTATACAATACGAAATATGTCCAACCCCTCTTATGCTATCAAGATCGTCTTATCTGTTAGCATCAAACGCTAAATTAGTAAGGTTAAAACTTCTAGCCGCTATCAATTTATCACAAACTGAATATGTTTGACAATCAACAACAATTTGAATGTAAAAAATGTTGTCTATTAGAAAGATAATAAGGTAATTCTTAAATCCCTAACGATAGTTAAAAGATATTTTACTCACTATTGTTGATTTATAAATCCACTTTCTCATGATTTCAAACGGCTATAACATCATTTTCATACAATAACATTTAAAAAAATTACATGAATTAACGAACATTTCATTCTGTTTAATTTGAGTAGCCTATTACTATCGTTTTCTAAGTTTTTTTATTTTATTTTACAGATTACGTGATTACATATGAAATATAAATCATTATGTGATTAGACATTCAATATGATTTGTTATACTTGATGTTATTACATTTGTGCTTATTACGTGATTATACATTCAATAATGAGAACTTAATTATTTATGCTTTATTACATGATTAAATTTGAAATATACGACATTGCGTTGTTATTATAAGTTGATTGGTTAATGTTTTGTATTGCATTTATACTTATTTTGTAATTAGACCTAAATATTAGCCTATATATCATATGTTTTGTTTGTTATTACAGTTATGGTTAGTACGTAATTACGTAGTAATGATACATAGTTAACTATTGTTACGTAATTACGTATTGATACATAATCAGGTAATGTTATAAAATCACGTAAAGTTATAGCATGTAAAATAAAAAATTCTAAAAGTAAAAAAAAAACTATAGCAATAGACTACTCGAATTAAAGAGAATAAAATGTTCGTTAATACGGTGCAATTTTTTTTTAAATGTTAACGTTTAAAAAAGTTATAGCCGTTTAAAAATCGTAGGGAAGTAGGTTTATGAGTCACCAATCTTTCTATTTTGTCTTTCCCCACTTGTTTTCTGTTACATGATAGATTGGGGGACCACTCAATCTTAATAACTGGATTTGCTTGACTAGTCATTCTAGGTAGAAAACCATAACTAGTGCTCTAGTAGTGTTAACAGGTATTTAAGTTTCATCTATGGTGGGCCGAGATGAATTTTCCCAGACACATGTAATTTAGTTAAAACAAAGTGTCTTTTATATAATTTTCTTTGACATAACATTCAGGAACGGACACAGATGCATAACCATAAGTTCACGTATCTTAAAGCTATTTAGATAATTTTCTTCGATATGAGTATACAAGCTATATCACATTCCAAAAATAACTACTTTCGAGATTTTTGGTCTTCAGTCAACATTGGTAGCTTAACAAATGACAAAATGAGTAACATTACCTGATGCATCTCGAAGGCATGAAGGACAAAAGACTGTCAGTGTTAACCAACATGGGCTCATTATCAGGCTAAAGATATTTTTGAATAACTGGGCTATTATTAGGCTAGTTTATCTACACACAAATTGGGTTCATTATTAAATTAGGCTAGTTATTGAAAAATTTAGGCAATCATTTTTAATTTTGTTATAGGATCAACAGCATTGTTAATGAACCAGAAAAAGAACTTCACTAAGCGGGCTGAATATACAGTCTATGCTAGGGATGAGATCGGCACCAAACCAGTACTTGTACCGAAATTACCGATACCAAATTTGAAGAGAAGTAGGTACCTAATACTGTACTAAATCTATTTGTTTAATTGGGTAGATTTAGGGATTCAATTATCACATAGTATATTCAAGATATGCTATAACATAAGTCGAATTAAAACATAAACTGAATTAACTCACTGACCGAAACCGAACCTAGTGCTCTATTAGCACTTTCGATAATAATATGGTCCTCAGCTCTATCGGTTTATATTCAAGACATGCTATAACATATAGTCGAATTAAAACATAACACCAAATTAGATAACGATACTGCTATTTACCAGGAAAAAAAAGTACCAAACCGAAAACAGACGAAACGGAATTGAAATCAACCATAAACTGAATTAACTCACTGACCGAAACTGAACCTTTCATAGTTTCATATATTTTTAGGTTTTATCTCTAGTTTATGTATTTCACATTTTATACCCCCAGTTCATGTATTTATACTTCCATTTCATGTCATAGGTAGACGATCCTGTAAAAAGTGCTCAAAGTGTGAGAAGTGTAAGAAGTGTATTATAACACTATATATAATACTATATAACACCATATAAACACCGTATAACAATATGTAACACCATATAATACCATATAACACTATGTAACACTATATAACATTATATAACAAATATAACACTATAGTTTGTCTGATAGCATGTCTATGATAGATGTATAGTGTTATATTTGTTATATAATGTTATATAGTGTTACATAGTTGTTATATGGTATTATATGATGTTACATATTGTTATACGGTGTTTATATGGTGTTATATAGTATTATATATAGTGTTATAATACACTTCTCACACTTTAGGCCCTTTTTACACTATCCTTACCCTCATGTCATAAATCAATTTCATGTATTCATAAGCAAAAGTTTTAGCACAAGTTAGGTTTTGGCTATTAACCAAAGTTAAACGAATCGGACAAAAAACTGTCAATCTAACCAAAAAAACCGAAATTAGTAACTGGAAACCAATTGGTTAATAAAATAGACTAACCGATGACTTTGATTTCGATTTCGACTTTGATCGTGGATAATAACCGAGCTAGTCGAACCATACATACCCTCCACCCTTCTAGTAATTTTATATGAATAAAATTTCCCAAGAAAGGCTGGGCCTGGGCTCTGGCCTCTGGACTCATAAAGATCAAAAGGTTTGATACATGGATTTTAGAGCTTAAAGCTGAAGCATCTTATTCTCTCGTCTGAATCACCCTTTTCTTTTGTAAATGTATTTTCAGAAGCTATTATTATTTATTTTTAAATTTCATATTCAAACAAAATATTATTATTGTAAACTTATAATAATAACTTTCCGTAATTAACTAGAGATGTTCACAGGAATTCAAGACGAGTTGGTGTTAACTTGGGCTCGAGTTGGTGACGATACAAGCCTGCACGGTTCGATTGAACTAAGCTTCCAACTCGAGCTATATTGTGTCTTGACAATTTTCTTTTCCTAGAAATGATATTCACGAAGGGGTACTTGTGCCCGTATTAACAAGCTATTGAAAGAAGACGCTGGTTAGAAAACGGTTCATACCGCAATATACATAAATTTTGAACATGACTCGGAGAGACCTAAGTAATCGAATGGTAGAAAACCGTGGGCTATGTTAGTTGGGTTTGTTATTAGATCTTTTAACTCGAATTGAAATTTATACTATCCAAGTTCCAACTCTCTCGAGCCAAACTGGCTCTAGCTGATTCGACTCAAGATTTTTGTAAGCTAATTCCAAACTAGTTAAGAGCCACTTACTATTAACTACCCTAAGTTTAACAATCCAGTAATTGCATTTTGGGGAGAAAACACTCATCAGTTAAATTTAAGAAAGTGGAGGTCTCATGAGTCATGTGTTACACCTCACCTACCACCCCCATTACAAACTTAATCACATTTAATTTCAATTTGATATGATTAGTAGGGTTGTAATCGAATCGAACGAACACGAAAAAGGTCATGTTTGTGTTCGTTCGTTAAGGAAATTAACATGTTTGCGAATTGTTCACGAACGCATACCGAACATAAGTTTGTGTTTGTGTTCGTTCGTTAAGAAAATTCACTTGTTCGTGAACACTGGTCTCGAACACAAACGAATAAAAACGAACGTTTAACTTGAAAATAAAAACATTGTTAACCTTAAACATTGAACATAGGTAGTTAAGTACAATCATCAAATGATAAATCAAAACGCAAGAAGTCTACTACAGCCACCAACCGATGAATCAAGTTTAATTAAATTAGACATTAATATCTAGAATTACTTAGACATAATTATTCAAAGTTTAACTAACTTAGACATAACTATCCTAATAAATGTCTTGAATGTCTAAATTATAGCACCCTTAGAAAAAAAAGGTTTCAAGTTTTCAACATATTTAGATGAGAAGTTTATTATTTATTATTTTTTTAATATAATCAAACGAACACGAACGAACGTACATAAAAAACGTAACCGAACATTCACGAATGTAGTCGAACGAATGAGATATTTGGTCGTGTTCGTTTGCTAGGCTAACCTACCGAAATTTTTTGTTCGTGTTCGTTCGTTAAGCTAATCGAACGGACATAAACAAACTTTCCGTCGAACGGTTCATGAACTGTTCGTTGAATGTTTGGTTCGTTTACAACCCTAATGATTATATTATAAATTATATTATATTATGTTATATATTATAAATTATATTATAAATAACAAGAAAAGGACATGTTATGAGCATCTAAGTTGCCACTAGTTAATTAAAGCCACTATATTATATCAATATATCATTCAAATTAATGCAAACATGACTTTTATTATTTATTTTATCCAAAGGACACTCTTTTATGAAATGAAAGGGATGCAAATAACTATGAGATCATCATTCTCTGTTTTAATTAACGTATGATATCTTAACTCTACTAAATCTTATTGATGAAAAGTCGAACCAAAATTTTCTATATTTATTAAGTAGGGATATAGGTTTGTGAGATCAGATAAATGTCACTAGAAGATTTGAATCACAATATTTGGGTAAGTCACAATCTCACAAAACCTTAAAAACTTCATAAAGACAAACTTCATTGATCGACAATAAATCCTCAAGATATGCTTGTGGTTGGTGCAAGTTAGCAAAATAATTATGTAATACATGTCTCTTTCACAATTTGTGGGACATTTGCGTATATTGTAATTATTCAAGAAGTGTTAAAACAATATATGTCGAGTCCTCAGGTCACTGATGACGGTCAAAGAATCTTATTGACGTTGTAAAGGCCCTTGCTTCCGTTTCCTACAAGAAAGAAAACCGTTAGCCTCGTCACGGAGGGCCCCGAGGGGGGGGGGATCCGTGACCAAGCTCCGACGTGAGAGTAAGTAAACTTGTCGGGAACAATGAGAAGCTTACTCCGACGAGTATTATCGTCGGAATATTCTCCTTGGTGTGGATTCTTATGTCACACCCTGACTTTTGCGGAAGCGTATTCGTGTGACATGATCGGTTCTCATTGCATTCGATTATTATAAACAACTATATGATCAAAATGATGTTCATCAATTCATAAAGTTTAAAATATTACAAACATCAGCCATTTAAGTTTCAAACAACACAACCTCTGATTAAGTTACAAACCAACAAAAGTGGATGTCATTTAAACTTGAAATTTACATCCTGAAACAACACCAGCGCCTAAGATCCCATTTGTTTCATGAAATACATGTAATTTTGAAAACATCAACAAAAGTTGAGCGAGTTCATGCGTTTTCTATGAGTACTGATAAACTTGTAAACATTTGAGAGACTCCTTTGAAATCAGGTATGAAAAACGTCTATGAACAGATCAATTAATGTTTTGCAAGGACATTAATGTATGTGAAGACATAGGGAGTACTTATTCCGAGTAGATAATTGTTAGTGTCGAATCCCCTCGACTGTGTCGAATCCCCTCGACTGTGTCAAATCACCTTGACTGTGTCAAATCCCCTTTACCGTATCAAATCACCTTGATTGTGTCAAATCCCCTTGACCGTTACCGAATCACCTCGACTGGGACACAACAACACTCTAAGTGGTCACATAGGGACCATGAGTGGGGCTCGGCCGTACCCGTTAGATCTAACCTTTGTCCATGTTTCTTAAGAGAGTTAATGGCATTTCACTTTCAGTCTATGCTCACATGATCTAATAGTTCATTTCATAGCCAAATCATACCCATGTTGACATTTATATCACCCCCGAGAGTTATAATCCAAAAACAGTTAAGAGAAAAGGGGGACATGAACTCACAATTTTTGCGTCCTGCTGTCTCGTATACTCAAGGGTCCTTCTATGAGTCGTACAAATACCTACACACGTGCCATGATTTATTAGGCGTTTAGGTCGTGTAACCACTCTTGGTCTTAGGTATTATGACTTATTTTGGAAGTTCTTGGTATACTTTGAGTTACATCATTGATGTTCATTATTTAATTTCAAAGTATATAATTATTAGTTAAAATAATAATATTTTAACTTAAATTATATTCATCCAATTATTTGGAATATTGTCAAAATAATATATATTTGCCTTAGTTCATTTCGTAATTCCTTTCATGAATATTTCCCAAGTATCGGTATAATTGTTCTTGTGTATTTTGCCAAGTATTTGTGGTGTATTCCGGTGTGTATTTATACGTACGAGAATACGTATTTTCTTGTATTCATTAAGTATTTTATACTTAATCTTGTATTTAATTTTCCGGAATAGTATTTTTAATCAACTAAAAATCACCATTTTATATTCTTAAAATATATGTATTTTAAGAAAACTTTTATAGAAAAATATCATATAAATCTTTCTTGGCAAAAATAATTATACTTTCATATAAACCTCAAAAATATTATATTTCTAAGTTTAACTTAGGAAATATTTATAATTCCATTTTTCACCCAAACTAATATATCCTTAATTTGGTTAAGAAAATATATATTTTCTTCAAAAATAATATATCTTCTAATAGTTCAAGAAAATATATATATTTTCTCCACTAAAAAATAATATATTTTCTACTTGTTAAAATATGTTATATCCTTTAATACTTGTAAAAATCTTACTTTCCGTTCTCTTGGTTTCCAAAATACCGTTTAACTCGTTTGTCGAAATATATGAATTTAATTTCCGGAATATGTATATTCATAGTCCATAGTCCTCGTCCGGTTTGTCCAATATTCGGGTATAATCCATATATTTGTTTTCTTGGAATTTTTAGTATTATTTTGTATTACAATTTTTGTATTTTGGTAAGTTATATTATTTTCAAGTTCCTAAAATAATATAACTAATACACATAATATACAAGTAGCACACAAACTGTGACATCTAAATATATTCCCCTAAATATATACTTAGTCACTTTTATTTATCAAAATTCAACCTCCAATATTTGTAATTTTTGTAACAAAAATTATGGCAAATTTTATATGAAAACCATGGTTAAAATTTATTTGTAAGCACTTGTTTAAAAATATTTTTCTAAGTGTTTAATTTCTACAAAAAATTTTCCATAGTTTTCCCTTAAAAATGGAGGTTTCCATACTTTAAAAGCATATCATTTTCTTTTAAAATCATCATCAATCATCAATCATTCATTCAAGACTTACCATGAGCCAAAATCATGCAATTTACACTACATCATGAACTTGAAAATTTGTAAAAGATTGTAGTAACTTAATATGTTGTTAAGTAAGCTTAGTTACCCCTAAAAATATGGTTATTTGTTTATAAATCTCATTCTTGTAAAATTTAGTCTTTTACAACTTACAAGATGATTTTCTAAAAATGATTTTTCTTGTATTCTTCTTGTTAACAACATGTTTCTAGCTTTGATTTAACACTTAAAACATGATTAGTTTCTTTATAAATCATGTTTATGTAAATCTTGTAAATAACTTTGGTTTCTTGAGAAAATTATTTTTGAAATCATCCATTTACAAGACTTATAACATGTATCAATCATCATCATACACAAAAACAACTTCATTTTCAAGTTCATGTTACACATAAAGGATGATCACTTTGATCTTCACAAGATTCTTCCTCTTACTTGCTAGATCATGTGTTTCATCACAATCTAGCAAGCTTCTTATGATGATCAACATCATAATCACAAGAAATCAACAATCAAGTATCATACATACACTAAAACAACTTAGATTTTCATGTTATTAAGCTTTATGTTCAAGATCTTGCTTATGTTTCTTTGAGATTCTTATGATTACCAAGTTACATAACACTTTAACCATTAAAATTAGAAGTAAAAGGACGGTTAAAGGAGCTTACTACTAGCACTAAGTCTAGGGAAGAAACTTGTATGAAGATGATGAAGATTTAAGTGGTTAAAAGCTTCTAGATGTGGTCCTTCAAGCTCCCTTGCTTCCAACCTTCTTAGATGTGCTTGTTACACCTTTGTTAATGCTTAGAATACTTAGAAATGGTTTGGAAATGGAGGGGTTAGAAGGGGGTGTTGGTGTCGTGAACATGGAAGGAGAAGAAGAAGGAGTGGTGAAGTTGTAAGTGTTGAATGATAAAAAGTGAAAGACTTTTGGTTATATAAAACAATCTTCCAACAAGAATTTAAACTATAGTTAATGTGTCTCTTATCAATACAACATGATCTATTATAATATTCAAGAATAATCAAGAGGTGGGCCCTCTTTGTAACCGGTTATGGGGGGGGGGGTTGTCTAGTTCCATTTCAATGGTAAGTTACATAACTTAGTTAGATTTTAAGTGTTATGTTTAGGGATTTAGGTGTTTAAGTGTTTTAGGATGTGATATGATGTTTGGTGACCATAACTAGCTTCGTAACGCTAAAACAATGCTTCTAGTGAAAATTTGGTGTTTCGGGTAGTGTCCGGTTGGTTACCGGTTCGTTAAGGTGCTAAATTGCGCAGTTTAGTGTGCTTTATGTAGGCTTTTATAACAGTTTTGATTCCCGGCACTTAGGAAGGTATTCTGGACCATTAAACCATAATTCTGCATTATATTTTGGAGTTAAAATGCTGAAAATTGCTGAATTTGTTTATTTTCTACAGAATTCTTCAGTTTTAGTGTGTTTCTGGCACTTTCCGGCACCTAAATCATCACTAGGAAGGTAGTATTGTAATCCCTACTTTCCTACCCACTATTCTAGTGTAACTCTTGGTTACGGGCTCATTATGTGTCTTAACATTATGTCTGTCTGAGTACTGAACTCCCGTCAGTACTTCTGATTTATCTGATAACTGTGCTAGCTTTGTTCTGTGCACTAATTGAACCATATTGTGTTGCCTGTAATAATGATGAAAAATCTTGCAACATGAAATGCCTTTGTATGTATATGACAGTACTCAAAAATTCATTTGTCTTGTTAATTCAATCATGCATAGTCATTAAAGCACAGATTACTATTTATTATTGTACGAAATTCATGGAAAAGTGCCAGTTGTCACATTCTCCCCCTGTTAAAAGAATTTCATCCCGAAATTCAAGCCGTGTTATTGGTTGCAGGTGTGACACCCCAGGAAAACCAGGAAACCACGCAACTTAACTAGCTTCCTCAGTAACCACGTGCTAAATTTCGGGGCGAAATTTTCTGAACAGGGGGAGAATGTGACAACCCTCATAATTACATGTACTCGTACGATTAATTAATATTATATTGTGCTTATTGATTGTACAGAAAATTGACTAAATGGTTCTGAATGTTTTCCTAAGTGTTAGGAATTAAAAGTGTTATAAAAAGTTACATAAAAGACACTATACGGAATAACTTAGCACTTTAACGAATCGGTATCTAACCGAACAACCAGACATTACCCGGGACACCAAAATATTGCTAGAAACATTGTTTAATTATTTCTTGACTAGTTATGGTCCCCGCATACCCCAACACATTATGTAATGCACCATACACATACAACACTAGATATTACATTTCTCTTCCAACCATTTACCTACTTATCATAAAAATTTACACATTAACCCCCCCCTCATGTGCACGGTTATGAAGGTGTGGCCCACCTAGAACTTTGTGTGATCTTCCATAATCTTCATGAGATTTCAATATATCTCATAAGATCTTGCCTAGATTATGAAAGATTTTGTAGTATACAAATTTGTGACACCTGTGTCACTTCAACCATCAAACAAATACCAAACCAATGAAATATTGTATTTCATACTTGGGATTTGTATAAATATGTGTATTGTTTGCACATATTAATTCTTGTTCGATTTCGGGCTTTAAATCGCTTTCTGGAAGGTTATACGCGATCTGATGCGTAAAAATAACCATTTTAATGCAACAAACACTCCAGAACAGTGATATAGGCTTAACATACCTTAAATAACCCTTACATAACTTAGAAATAAGTTTTGTATGGTTTGGTATGCCGAAATCAAGTTTATTCGCTTACAGGGACTAAATTCGACAAACTGCGAAAGTATGTCAATTTGTTCTGTAACAGACCTTCCGGAACTTGATCATAAGTTAAATATGCCCTAAATATCCTTTACATAGCTTAGAAATAGGCTTTGAGGTGTTTGTTGCGCAAAAATAAACTTTATGCTCATTCAGGGACTAAAAGCGTCAAAAAGTGCATAAGTTTGCATTTTCGCGCATATTTTACGTTCTGAATACTTCCGAACTTCCAAAAATTTATGTAATCATTAAAATATTATGTTTTAGTGATTGGCATGATAAAATTCCATTCGTCGCTTAATTTGGATCGTTTTTGCGTCCGTTACGACTTCCGTCGTAATTAACCGAACAACGCAACCGTACGACCAAACGAACCGACATCCGAGATGTTTTTGAGCATGTTTTGAGTTCCCTATACTTTAACTTCATTTTAGAGCCTTGAAATGAGGTTAGCGGGGTTTAAACACATCGAAAAAGGCCTTAAACACGTGCAGGGACCAAAACTGTCATTTTTGAAACTTTGCTGAATCTGGCACTTGCTAGCGCTGCGCGAGCAACTCCTGCCTACCTTGTGGCGCTACGCGAGCAACTGATCTGGGCAGAAACTCCATTTTTGCACTTGCAGGTCCATTTTTAGCACTTCTCTTGAAGTTTAGGGTCTATTTTGTAAGTTTTTCAATACCGTTAGCTGGTTTTGGGGCACCCCTAGTATCCCAAAACCATGGGCCACATGTGTACGATCCAGATCGAAGCTCAATTATCGAGGAACGATCCTAACGGTTGTGCAAAAACCATAAATACCCACCTCCTCTTCACTTCTTCTTCACACATTTGCTCTCAACTTCTTCTCTAAGTTGAAGGTCCCCTTGTGGAACTTCATACCTGAGAAATTTTGGGTTCAAATGTTCAAGGCTTGGACCCGTTGTAAGTATTCTTTCGTTCTTTTGTTCGTTTTAGCGTTAAAGTCAAACTTTGTTTGACTTTCTGCATTGACCAGTTTATGGTCAACGCGAAGTTCGTTTGAACTTCAAAACGTGATCGTAATCACGATGGTCATAGTCCCTAGTGACTAAACCTATTGATTACCACGTTATCTAGGCTCAGTGACGAGTCGTAGTTTCGGCCAAAATGCGTTTCCTCGCGTATTTTGTAACCAAACTACTCTAGGGTATTAAAACCGTTTGTTTTAATACCAAACCTGTTTTCTAACTTCAATAAACATGTTCTAGCATGTTTAGCTCGTCGCTTTTAGTTTTGTGCTTGTCTAGGGTCGTGAGGGTAAGCGATCTAAACAATCGCTTATGCTTTCGAACCCGACCCAATTGGTCAATCTTTAGGATTCGATCAAACACATTAGGTGACCATAGTTGTATAGGGAATAACCTTCCGAGGTTATACCTTATGGTCACGTCGTTTAGTTAGTTGTATGATAGGTAGTTTATATACCTTAGGTAAATTACCAAACTACCCTTTTTACGCATAAATTCATTTTAAGCATATGTAACCTAAATTTTGACATCTAAACTGATTAGGCAACTATATTAGACATGTTAAGGCATATTCTACTTGTCATAGGACTAGTTAGGCGGTCCAAATGCGTTTCACGCGAACGACGCGTTAAAGTCGCATAAGCTACCTAAACGGGTCATATCGGGTCGTAAGCACTTAGGTTAAGTTTCATTTTAGAATGTAGGCTTTGTTAAACCATATGATATGAGTTCCAACATTCATTTGGTTTACGAAACCTTATTCTATCCGATCTCCCGATTTAGGTCCGGTTATTTACATAGTTACCTATATTAGGTGCCGTTTGATTCTGTGATCCCTCTAGCTTTGCTTGGTTGTTGATCAAGACTTCTAAGCACCCTCAAGTGAGTACATAGTCCCCTCTTTTACTGTTTTTCAAGCATTTTGGGGTGAAACACATGTGCCTACTTGTTACTTTCGTGTTTTCATGTTTTCATATCATATACTTGCTATGTTCACTAGTACACTATTAGTACATGATTTCATTATGTTTTTTGCTATGTATGCCCATTGTGTGCATACTTAGTACATCGTTTTACATGACATTTCATGCTATGTATGTTCATCATACTTAGTACATTTTACATCACATGCTATGTATGCCCATTGTGTGCATACTTAGTACATCGTTTTACATGACATTTCATGCTATGTATGTTCATCATACTTAGTACATTTTACATCACATGCTATGTATGTCCATTTGTCGCATACTTAGTACATTGTTTGTGCATTTTTACCTATGGTTTAGTTGATACATATTTCACTTGCCATACATGACATTTTGTTTACACATTACTTGAGTGACATTTGACATAGACATTATGATATTGATATACACATTTCATGGATTACATTTTGACATAAACATTTTGACATGGTTTTCACAAAGACATTTGACAATTGGTTTAGACATGGGCAATTTACATTGGTGGTTTGTTTGGGTAAATGATTTAAGTAACGAGACGTGTGTAATGTGATACAAGCATGGTGGATACGCCGCTGGTACTTCCTATATATAAGTGCTTGTATTATATTACATGTCGTAGCGTTATTTATAATCATTCAATTTGGACTTATACATTTTATACAAATGACATATTTTCCACAAGACATTGTTTTACAAAACAGTTTGTTTTATACAAATTCATTTTACTTGGTTATTCATTTAACCTTACATCATTTTTTTACTATACATATCTATCATCGATTTTCAAACGATTTATAAAACAAAACATTTTACAAGGATCATGACTGACTTTTGTTAAACAACTTTTTCTCAACTTATAAGTCATGAATCCTAATTCAATAAAACCTATGTACTCGCCGACATTTTTATGCTGACGTATTTTCACATGTGTTTCAGGTACAATAGTTGGTGATATATGATGATGATATTGGTGTATGCTCACGTAGGAATGGACAAGGCCTTAGTGACATTAAAAGATGCAAGACTAGTTAATTATGTTTTGCTTATTTGTTGTTAAGTGTAATTTCATTTAATTCAATAAAACGAAATTTGTTTAATCCATGGTTGTGAAACAATGATTCTGTTACAACACTCCCCGACGTTTCCGCCACGTTTTGTTGTTTTATGTGGTCGGGGTGTGACAAAATTGGATGAAAGTTACACTTGGACCCCCTCCCCATATATATTTACAGTCACCATGGACCCACCTCCATATCCCACTAGATCTTCTATATATTTTATATAGATATTGCTTGATTTGGTAGATATGATCTTGTAAGGGAATCTCTACAAGTATTGGTGGCATAGATCATTTGATATCTTCACAAGATTCACACTCCACTCCCTCAAACTCTCTCTCTCTCTCGGCTCTACTTAGAACCGCCACCACCACCACCTTGCAACCTTCATCCATTCATTTCAAGCTCATTCCTAAGTATTAGAAGGTGCTTCATGGAGATTGAAGCTTGAAGAACTTGAAGAACTTTCATCCAGAGCTTTCCTCACCCTTTTTCATCATCATGTAATACCCCTAATTTCATATATTATATATGAAAGTTAGTTAAAATTAGCAAGAATGGATTTTTACAAATAAAACACAACTTCCATAGTATAAGGGTCAAAGTTGTACAATTTGAAAGATTTTCACTTATAACATTATTAAAAACCCAAACACACACACTGGTGTGTGTGTGGGTGTCGACCGTAGCAAGAGAAGAGAGGGGAAAACCCTCAAGCTTAACAAATTCAGCAAATTGAAGATGATTCAAGGACAAATTCGAATGCATGTCTTTAATTTCTCAATCATCTAAGTATCCTTAACCCTAGGTAAGTTAAATTATTTGATTTGATGATCTTGATGAATTGGGTTTTGAACCAATCCGTGAAGATGTATGAAATTAGAATGATAGTGAGTTAGAATCATCTCATGAAACATGAATCATGCTTGAAATTCTGATTATTTTGATGTTTTGATGAAAACCCACTTGTAGTAGTAATGTTATGAAGATGATGATGCTAAATGTGTTAAATTGAGTATAGTTATGATATATGAAGTTAGATGTTGTAGATTATTATTATAAGGATCTGATTTAGGATGAAGGTTATGTGAAAATTAGTTGAATTTCATGATTTTGATATGAACTAGTAAGATTATGCATAATATACTTGTACACTATGCCTTGTAGATAGTACGCACACAACGTGTTCGATGAAATGCCTAGGCTGATTAAGTTATGTTTTAACTTGAAAAACATGTTGAATTGATGAATTAGCATGAGAATGGAATTGTGTACGGTTAATTAACGCCATAATAAATAATTGAAGTGTGCGCATGTAATGGATATTGTGAAAGCTAAACGTGAAATGTTGCACCCTAGGAGCGAAGAAAGAAGAAGGTACAAGTCAATCCAAGGCGCTAGGAACGCGAGATCACGGTAAGTTCCTATGAACTTAGTCTATCCTTAATGTAAATTTATGAATGTTAGTCTCCTTATATAAATTCTAGTTCGAAAGTGGTAGTGTAAAACATGGTAATTTGATGTGTTGAACATTTAAGGAATGGTTAAAAAAATATGAGAAAGTAAAGGAATGTTATGTAGTCAAACCGTATGAACGGGTCGTACTAATAGAATGTGTGTTGGAATGTTATGTAGTCGAACCGTATGAACGGGTCGTACTAATAGAATGTGTGTTGGAATGCTATGTAGTCGAACCGTATGAATGGGTCGTACTAATAGAATGTATGTTGGAATGCTATGTAGTCGAACCGTATGAACGGGTCACACTAATAGAATGTATGTTGGAATGCTATGTAGTCATGAATGCTAGTACCTTACATAAAACTTAGTTAAAAGTAGCATAGTGGAACATGATCGAATTGATGTGGTGAATATAGAAGGAATCGCTTAGAAAATGAAGTAGTAATGTATGTGGTATGACCCGTTTCGAATGGATCGAAATGGGTTGAAAGTAAGACGGTAAAATGGATTAAGTAAGGACTTGATTGTAAACGGGTCAAAAATGATGAAATTGTATCAAGTATGTATGATATAAATTGACCCATTCTAAATGGGTTAATAAAGACTTGTATGATGAATAGCGGCAATGGTTGAGCATTGGCTCGTTACTAACGGGTCGAATGGGTTACATGTATGAATGTTAATGAGATGTTGGAAATGAAAGGGAATAAATGGAAATAATGCTAAAACGGAAAGAATGGTTACAACAAGGATTGTTAACAAAATGGTAATTTTGTTAATGGGCTGAATAAGGATAAGTAATGAATGTTATGGGTTTTATTTGGTATAATGAATTAACGAATGTTTTGATGTGGTGTATGTTAGGTAAATCTCATCCTTTATAACGGCGAGCCTGGATCGAACACACTACAACTCATGTCCAAAAATGCGCTTCCATATAAGTTTTTGTGTCAAATGGGTCAAAACTCTCTTTTGGTTTGTAAGATGTTCCTTTTTATTTAAGGTCAGTTGTAAATAAATTAGTTGATGGCTACGGTTAGTTAGTTTTGAACTAATGTAGTTTAAAAGGTACGATGGTCGTAAATGTCATAATTAGCCGTAAAGGGTATTTTCATGAAATTGTATGTGCCAAAATGTAAGTTTTAAAATTTTTTGACATTTTAAAATGTCGTTTTGACCGTATGTAAAAGTGGGCGTCACAAGTTGGTATCAGAGCCACGGTTTGAGGGATTCGAGCACAAGTCGGAGTGCTTGAACTCAAATTGACAGCTCGCGCGATGGTGTGTTCGCTCCATGGCCGCAAATGAGGTAAACATTTAAGTTTCAGCAAGGATAGGTAGGTATGATGTAATATTAGCATAAAGATTTAGCTTGGTGGTTGGAAGTGTTAGAATGGGGATCAATACGGAGAGTTACCAGGCTCGTATGGTTGGATATGGACTCGAAAAATGGACAAAACAGCTGAAATAAGTCTGCAGCGTTTTTGACAGCCGGGAAGGCGTCGCCGACGTCGGCATGGTGCGTCGCCGACGCGACCACCTTAGTCGGCGCCCAAACCCACTGCCGACGGAGCTTTTGGGCCGACGCCACTTTTGATGTGCCGTCGCCGACGGGGTGACCAGGCGTCGCCGATGCCGCGGTCTGCTCCAGTCCGCTGTTTTGCTCAGTTTTTCGTATCTTTGGATCCCCGTACTTCCCGAAGTACATTTTATAGCCCTGTAATATAATTATAGGGTATGATAAACCATGTAAGTTCAAGAATGATAGATGAAAATGGTGAAAGTCTAATGTATGGTATGGGGCGTCATGTAATGAAAGAACGATTATTGAGTGTTAGTTTGAAATATATATTGAAGCAAATAACGAATGAAATGACTTTGATGAATAGAGAATGAAAAATATTTAAATTAGATATGTTTATGTAGATGGCGGATGATAGGAATGCTAACAATGATGATCTAACTCGACAAGAAAAAAAAAAGAGATAGAATGATAAGTATGATTAAACCTAGAAAGTATTGAATGTGAGAGTATGATAGAATTGCGAGTGTAGTATGGATTCTAGGGATGAAAAACTGGTCCAATAAAAAGTAGATGTTAGTAGAACGAAAATATTAAAAGAAGATATTTATATGGGGATGCAACACACGAAACAGAATGTAGAATGTAGTGTTGGAATACAACACTTGAAGTTGAATATAGTAAAGATAATGTTGATCGTTAACCGTGGTAGACCCGTAACGGGATATACAAGTAAGTGTAAAACATATGACACAGGTGGTAACATGTGATGGTGTAAGTAAATATATCTATAGAAAGATGTTGCGGTAATAAAAGATTCTAACGAAAGAAGGATGCACTGGATATGTTGTGAATTAGACGTGTAGTGATCGACTCGTGAGGATCAGAATGGATAATGGGCTAAGATCTTGATGGATGATTTAAGTACCGACAAGGGTAGAAATGTTTGAAAGAAATAATAAAATAATAGTAAGTATGTCCGAATTGAAACGAGGTGAGAAGGTAAAGACCTCGACGTGAAGAGAACTAATAAACTTAGCGAAAGGATGCTCACGAGCAGAAACTCATCACAGATGTGCCTAGCGAGCGCGTGTAAGAAGGAAAAAAAAAGATGTAAGATACTCGGGTAATCGAAGACATTCCAAAAAAATGGAGGGTATAAATGAATAACTAGAAAGAAAGGTAGAATACAAATGTGTAAAAATATCAAGAAAGAGACATAGATTTTGAACGTTCGAAATTTATACACGAATTATAAGAATGAAAGGTATTGGCCCAACATGTAAGCATAGTTAATGATTCAAAATAAGCGGGATGGCTAATAAGTTGAGACCCTAACAACTGGCTTATTTTTAGCAAAGGAAAGATAATTCTTGCAAGGCATGGCAAGAACAACATTTACATGGGTATGTCTAAAATTAACAAGGAAGTACAAATGTGTGAATTAGTCCACACTGTGGGGATGGAAAGGGCAATGACCAAAAGTCATGAGTTTTAATTAACGAAGTTGAACTTGTAATATGGTTGGGAAGTAAAACATTAATTTGTCATAGTAAGGTATATAACTAGATATTGCGTACGAAAGAAATTTGTGAATGTTTGAAAACACATGCAATTAATAGGAATGGAGTTACTAAGTGTCGGCGGCATATATATATGTATACACATATATTGGTAGTCAGAATTTTACGTCACAAAGGGGGCGATTAGAAAAAAAATGATGATAATAATAATGGAGGGATTGAGTTGTAGGCTCATGATGAGCATTATCGTTGCTAATGTTATAGTGAAGGAACTAGTATGGTTAGTAACAAAGCAGGATAAATGCTTAGAATGCCAAATTTAAAATAATTATAAAGAATTGTATGGAATATTTGAAAGGTTAACGTTAAAGGAAGTTAGAATGAAAACATTAGAATGCATAACTATTAGAAGTGGTGAAATGTTACATAGAGAATGATTAGGAGGAATGTGGCATAAAAGATATTTTGCCACAAGTGAGCCTTGCAAAGAATGTAAGACGGGATTACGCTATGGCAAGAAATTTTGGACTAAGTGAGTAAATAAATGGATATTTGAAAAAATCCTACCCCTAGTTGGGTTTCCTAACACATGTGAGGACTTATTAGAAGGTAAATCTCTCGAGAAATGTCACAAGTTAGAGTTTGTATGCGTAAGGATTCTTGGTTCGTTTTATAGGACAACCCAACGAGGTAAAGTATAAACAAATTATCGAATGAATGGTTATACCCAGTTTTATGTAACTCATACGTGGAATGGAATGGCATGTGTAATAAGCTTATAATATCGTATGTAACGGAACTTTAGTAGGTGTATAGGTAGAGTTATCCATTGTGGCATGATGTTAGGTTTTTGCCTTTGTACTATAATGTTAGAAGGACTGATGTATATATGACAACTATGGAATGTGATAGCGTGTATAGTTGCGTATAACACCTTGGGTGTAATATGAGTTACATGAATGTAAGTATTGATACACGATTATATTGGTTGTGTGATTAAAGCCTTATGTAGGCCCTTATAACCAAGGATAGACGGTAAGAGGGGTTGGAACAAGATAGTATATAAGCGAGTTGTATAAATGTATGCATTGAATTGCGATTAACCATGCAGATATGATATATTATCAATGAAAAAAAGTATTGGACTCGGGTAGAGATCACACTTAGGTATTACAAGAAAAGTGTGATGAGAATTACCAAGCCAGTGACATGAAAGAAATTTTGCTTGATATTAGCCCAGAAAAGGGTGGGGTGTATGTAGAAGTTAATTAGTTAGCAACTATTGAATGTTTTTTTGACTTGTGATTTTGTATGAATAAATAGGAATGAACAAACGTGAATATTATGATAATTGTTTCCCTAAGAGGGTGTTAGAGGTAACTGGGTATGCATATTCTGACACACAGGTTTTAAGAAAATCAGCTCGAACGTATGAACGTTGATCATGGAATAATGTAACAGGATAATATTGAATCATACAAGATTGAATTACCAATTGTCTTGGGCAAGTGTAAAGTGGTAGTTACCAATTCGTCATGACGGGTGATCAGATGAAAACCGATTGTTGAAGTTCGAGGTATGTATTTATGAAGGAATACGAGTAGACTTCTCAGAATGTATGAAGCAGGTTTCGAGGATGAAACCTTCTTTAAGGGGGATAGACTTGTAATACCCCTAATTTCATATATTATATATGAAAGTTAGTTAAAATTAGCAAGAATGGATTTTTACAAATAAAACACAACTTCCATAGTATAAGGGTCAAAGTTGTACAATTTGAAAGATTTTCACTTATAACATTATTAAAAACCCAAACACACACACTGGTGTGTGTGTGGGTGTCGACCGTAGCAAGAGAAGAGAGGGGAAAACCCTCAAGCTTAACAAATTCAGCAAATTGAAGATGATTCAAGGACAAATTCGAATGCATGTCTTTAATTTCTCAATCATCTAAGTATCCTCAACCCTAGGTAAGTTAAATTATTTGATTTGATGATCTTGATGAATTGGGTTTTGAACCAATCCATGAAGATGTATGAAATTAGAATGATAGTGAGTTAGAATCATCTCATGAAACATGAATCATGCTTGAAATTCTGATTATTTTGATGTTTTGATGAAAACCCACTTGTAGTAGTAATGTTATGAAGATGATGATGCTAAATGTGTTAAATTGAGTATAATTATGATATATGAAGTTAGATGTTGTAGATTATTATTATAAGGATCTGATTTAGGATGAAGGTTATGTGAAAATTAGTTGAATTTCATGATTTTGATATGAACTAGTAGGATTATGCATAATATACTTGTACACTATGCCTTGTAGATAGTACGCACACAACGTGTTCGATGAAATGCCTAGGCTAATTAAGTTATGTTTTAACTTGAAAAACATGTTGAATTGATGAATTAGCATGAGAATGGAATTGTGTACAGTTAATTAACGCCATAATAAATAATTGAAGTGTGCGCATATAATGGATATTGTGAAAGCTAAACGTGAAATGTTGCACCCTAGGAGCGAAGAAAGAAGAAGGTACAAGTCAATCCAAGGCGCTAGGAACACGAGATCACGGTAAGTTCCTATGAACTTAGTCTATCGTTAATGTAAATTTATGAATGTTAGTCTCCTTATATAAATTCTAGTTCGAAAGTGGTAGTGTAAAACATGGTAATTTGATGTGTTGAACATTTAAGGAATGGTTAAAAAAATATGAGAAAGTAAAGGAATGTTATGTAGTCGAACTGTATGAACGGGTCGTACTAATAGAATGTGTGTTGAAATGTTATGTAGTCGAACCGTATGAACGGGTCGTACTAATAGAATGTGTGTTGGAATGTTATGTAGTCGAACCGTATGAACGGGTCGTACTAATAGAATGTGTGTTGGAATGCTATGTAGTCGAACCGTATGAACGGGTCGTACTAATAGAATGTATGTTGGAATGCTATGTAGTCGAACCGTATGAACGGGTCACACTAATAGAATGTATGTTGGAATGCTATGTAGTCGAACCGTATGAACGGGTCACACTAATAGAATGTATGTTGGAATGCTATGTAGTCATGAATGCTAGTACCTTACATAAAACTTAGTTAAAAGTAGCATAGTGGAACATGATCGAATTGATGTGGTGAATATAGAAGGAATCGCTTAGAAAATGAAGTAGTAATGTATATGGTATGACCCGTTTCGAATGGATCGAAATGGGTTGAAAGTAAGACGGTAAAATAGAATAAGT
Source organism: Helianthus annuus (assembly GCF_002127325.2). Taxonomy (NCBI): domain Eukaryota; kingdom Viridiplantae; phylum Streptophyta; class Magnoliopsida; order Asterales; family Asteraceae; genus Helianthus; species Helianthus annuus. The sequence goes on from NC_035440.2 coordinate 131,185,008, forward strand.
AAGGACTTGATTGTAAACGGGTCAAAAATGATGAAATTGTATCAAGTATGTATGATATAAATTGACCCATTCTAAATGGGTTAATAAAGACTTGTATGATGAATAGCGGCAATGGTTGAGCATTGGCTCGTTACTAACGGGTCGAATGGGTTACATGTATGAATGTTAATGAGATGTTGGAAATGAAAGGGAATAAATGGAAATAATGCTAAAACGGAAAGAATGGTTACAACAAGGATTGTTAACAAAATGGTAATTTTGTTAATGGGTTGAATAAGGATAAGTAATGAATGTTATGGGTTTTATTTGGTATAATGAATTAACGAATGTTTTGATGTTGTGTATGTTAGGTAAATCTCATCCTTTATAACGGCGAGCCTGGATCGAATACACTACAACTCATGTCCAAAAATGCGCTTCCGTATAAGTTTTTGTGTCAAATGGGTCAAAACTCTCTTTTGGTTTGTAAGATGTTCCTTTTTATTTAAGGTCAGTTGTAAATAAATTAGTTGATGGCTACGGTTAGTTAGTTTTGAACTAATGTAGTTTAAAAGGTACGATGGTCGTAAATGTCATAATTAGCCGTAAAGGGTATTTTCATGAAATGTGCCAAAATGTAAGTTTTAAAATTTTTTGACATTTTAAAATGTCGTTTTGACCGTATGTAAAAGTGGGCGTCACACATCATTTTCTCTAGTGACCTTCCCTAGCTTTGAGCTAGTTGTAAGTTCTTGATTAACCCTTGTTTACTTCTACTTTAATGGTTAAAAGATGTAGTATGTTGATTATCACTAGAACTCTAAAAGACATGAACATAAATCTTGAACATAAAGATGAAATATGATGAAATGTTGATAGTATAATGTTGTTAAATACATGCATGGCACTTGATTGTAATTTCTTGATAATATGATGTTGATCATCATATGGAACTTGTTAGTAGGTGTGGTGATCGTATGTTTGCGTTTTAGTGGGGCATTTAAGCTATAAACAGCCTGCTAAGTAACATTTACAGCCAACTTCAGTTGGCTGTAAACGGACCGTTATAAATCGAAAAAATTGATTTTCTGAAGTTTAAATTATGTATTTTCGAAAAACGAATCAAATGGCACTAGAATCATATTTTTTCGAGGTGGTTTACTATTTTTAAAGGTCTGTTTTGTACAGCAGCAAAAGCTGCGTTTTTACTGCAGAAAATGTGTGTGATGTTTTTCGTCATAACTTGAAATCTGTGTAGAGTTAGCTCATGAAATTTGTATTGTATATGACCACTGATGTCGTTGTAATTCGCCAACTGGAATTTCATCAATTGGACTTACGATGAATTTTAAATGAATTTTTCTGTGGACTGCAGTCAGAAAGTGACGAATCTGATTGTAGTCCGGTAAATGATTTTCTATAAAATATTGATAATGAATTGGATCCCGATATTTTTATACCGTACTATATGGATTGTTTAAAACATTCTGTAAAAGTTTGGGAATTTTTGGAGCAAGTTAACTATTTTATTAAAATTCCCGAAAACAGCCCAGTTTTGAATGTTTAAGGTGAAACGACATAAGTAGCAATTTGCATGTCTAAATGTTGGGTAGGTTATCTGAGAATGATCTAACATGTTATATGTCAATGAAAGTGTTATGTGCAATATCGTATGTTTGCTTTTGAATGGGTATAGATGGGATGTTTATATGGGCGTGAAATGTTAACGTGAGTGCGTGCTATGTGATAGAAGTAATGAGTAGATAAACCGTACGTAGGATACTTATTATGCATGCACGTGAAACTGATTGTTATCTGTACCATGCTAGGACGTGCTTAATTCCTGATTATTAGAGTAACTAATCTAACCGAGCAAACCAAGGTGAGTTCACACTTTATACAAAGCATGGTAATTCCTGGTGGGAATGGGAATGGGTTAAGGAATAGGGATTCCTCGTCCTGTTGGGACGTGTTCAGGAATGTGAATTCCTCGTCCTGTTGGGACGGATTTAGATTTACTAGACTAGAACTCTATCAACGAAGTCCCTTATTTTATATCGACTTAATCGCTGAGGCCAATGGCGAGCGGGTCATTAGTTAATAGCGCTATTAGGTTTAACAAACCTCACACCGTGCCGTTCGGACGGGCGTGTACTAATGGACTATGGCACGTCGGTGATGATAGACACCGACGCTAGGGCAAAACTTATTTTCGTTAGTAGTCGATATGGTAACGAGTCTGGTAGTTTAAAAATGGGGTAGCCCCCACGGCCGGAGTGCCGGGCTGGATAGCTAGGGATTATGAACATGGGGTAGCCCCCACGGCTGAAACGACCAAAGTAAAAATGGGTTAACTAATAAACGTTTTCGAACTATGGGGTAACCCCTACGGCTGGATAGCTGGTTAAGATTAAACTACGTTTTTGGAAACAACTCTAAAATGGACAACCAACTGTGAATTCACTCAACTTTGTTGTTGACTCGTTACTACATGCTTTGCAGGTCGTTAGATGCTTATGGAGCTTGCACGAGGAGGAGGTCGTTGTGGGATATGGACTGTTATGTCCCGTTCTAAACATTTAAACTTTATGAACTTATTACTTATGTTTGGGTTTTTACAATTTATGCTTCCGCTGTTAACTTAAAGTTGGTTACTTTCTTTTGGTCACCAATTATATTGTGGTTGGTTTTATTTACTTAATTACGTTGTTCAATATGATTGGTGGCTTGATCCTAGTCATGTCACGCCTCCAAGCGGTGATACTTCGCATGTGGATTTTGGGGGTGTGACAGATTGGTATCAGAGCCATTGGTTATAGTGAACTTGGTTTTAAAAAGGGAAAGGATTTTTGATAAAACCAGACTATAACCTGTACAGTGCTCAACGATCCATAACGACGCTTCGCTCCACGTGCAAGACTCAACACAATAGGTGGTATGAATTATGTTTATATTGTCTGTTTGATAGTCCACATAGTGCGTTAGTTAACGTGATAACTGCTATTTGAGCCTTGTGTGCTTACTCTCTTCTGTCGTCCCACACTTACGTTGCTTTGTTGCTTTGTTGTGAAGATCACGACACTTTTCTCACTTACGTTGCTTTGTTGTGAAGATCATGAGTGGATGTTTGAACTTGACTCAAGCCCAGCTGACGGCTCTAATCAATGAACGAGTGGCTGAGGCACTCGCAGCTGTCCCTGCAGGAGGTCAACATGCTCAGCCTCCCGTGTGTACGTTCAAAACATTCATGGATTGCCGACCTAGTACTTTCAGCGGCACAGAAGGAGTTGTAGGTCTTCTTCACTGGTTCTAGAAGATTGAGCCTATTTTTGAGATATGTGAATGCCCTGAAGCTCGTAGGGTGAAATTTGCTACTGGAACACTCGAAGGTGCTGCGTTAACCTGGTGGAAAGCACAGGTTCAACTGCTAGGGCTTGCGGTTGCTAATGCCACCCCATGGAATGACTTAAAAGAATTGATCAAAGAAGAGTACTGTAGTCATGACGACATCCACAAGCTAGAGGTGGAATTTTTCAATTTGAAGATGACGGGGTCTGAAATCGAGGCATACACAAAGAGATCGAGTGAATTAGCTATCTTGTGTCCTACTATGGTGGATCCTCCTATCAAGCGTATCGAGCTATACCTTAAGGGTTTAGTGCCAGAAATTCAGAGCCACGTGACCTCAGCTAATCTTGGCACCATTCAGCAAATCATCCGGTTGGCTCACCGTCTCACTGATCAGGCAGTTGAGCAGAACAAGCTGCCCAATCGTATTAGCGCTACTACTCCTGATGCTCCTAGCGACAACAAGAGAAAATGGGATGGAAATTCGAGCAAAGGTTCTACCTCTGTTCAGTCTCAGTCACAGCAACGAAGGACTGAGGACTATAAGAGCCCCAGTCAGCAGCCTTCTGGAAGTCAAGGGCAGGGTGGATACAAGGGGAATCACCCCAAATGTAATCGCTGTAACTTGCACCACAGCGGGCCATGTAGTAGAGGCAACTGTCATCGGTGCAACAAGCCTGGTCACATTGCAAGGGATTGCAGGAGTCAGCGTCCAGCGAATCAGAATCGACGGCAATGACAAGCCCCACCGAATCAATGCCAGCAACAGCAACAACAAGGTAACAACAAAGGGTGCTTTCAATGTGGTGCTGAAGGCCATTTCAAGAGAGACTGCCCCCAGCTAAATCAGAACCAGAACAACAACAATCAGGGGAATGGAAACGGCAATGGGGGGAAACAACAATGGTAATGGGGCAAGGGGTCGTGCCTTCATGATTGGACAGGGTGATGCTAGGAATGATCCCAACGTTGTGATGGGTAAGTTTCTACTGGATGACTTTTAGGTTACTGTTTTATTTGATTCGGGTGCCGATACTAGCTACGTGTCCTTAAAAGTTAGTCAAATGCTTAAGCATACTCCAACACTTTTGAACACCAAACACACGGTAGAACTAGCAAACGGTAAAAGCCTTGAAGCTACACACATAGTTAAGGGTTGTAAACTTGTTCTTGCTGATCAGACCTTTTCTATTGACCTCATTCCTATCGTTCTGGGTAGTTTCGACGTTGTTATTGGGATGGATTGGTTATCTCATCAGCAAGCGGAAATTCTTTGCAACGAGAAGATTGTCCGCATCCCTCGTTCTGATGAAGAAACCCTCGTGATTCGTGGCGACAAGAGTGGTGCTGTCGTGGGCATCATCTCATTCCTTAAGGCCCAGAAGTGGTTGCGCAAGGGCCACACTGCTATCCTAGCCCTCGTTTCTGATACATCCTCGGAAGAAAGGAAGATAGAAGGCATACCTATTGTGCGCGACTTTCCTGAGGTATTTCCTGAGGAATTACCCGGTCTTTCGCCTCATCGGCAAGTCGAGTTTCAAATCGAGCTAGCTCCTGGAGCAGCACCAATAGCTCGTGCACCTTATCGTCTAGCTCCATCAGAACTTGAAGAACTGTCCTCGCAACTACAAGAGCTCTTGGACAAGGGTTTCATTCGCCCTAGCTCTTCGCCTTGGGGAGCTCCAGTGTTATTTGTGAAGAAGAAGGACGGTACCTTCAGAATGTGTATTGACTACCGCGAACTCAACAAGGTGACCGTGAAGAATCGTTATCCTCTTCCGCGCATTGATGACTTATTCGACTAGTTGCAAGGGTCGAGTTTCTACTCAAAGATTGACCTGAGGATAGGCTACCATCAACTGAGAGTTCGAGATGAGGACGTCTCCAAAACAGCATTTAGAACTCGTTATGGGCATTACGAGTTTCTGGTTATGCCTTTCGGATTGACGAATGCACCCGCGGTCTTCATGGTGTGTAAACCTTACCTGGATAAGTTTGTCATAGTTTTCATCGACGATATCCTGATCTATTCGAAGAGTCAGGAAGAACATGAGCAACACCTGAGGCTTATTTTGGAACTTCTTCGAACAGAGCAGTTGTATGCCAAATTTTCGAAATGTGACTTCTGGCTTTGCGAAGTCCACTTTCTAGGCCACATGGTAAACAAGGATGGGATTCATGTGGATCCATCCAAGGTTGAATCGATCAAGAACTGGCCTGCACCCCGTACACCAACAGAATTCCGCTAATTCTTTGGTTTGGTAGGATATTACAGAAGGTTTATCAAGGATTTCTCAAAGATTGCGCAACCTCTCACTTCACTGATTCAGAAGGTGGCAATCTTGTAATTAATGAAAAGTTTCATTAAAGCCTTGGCCAATAAATAGGATGTTATGTCATAGTTTAGGGACTTTTGGCTCATTTGAGTTTTAGAGAGCTCTAGATCTAGAGAGAGAATCTAGAGAGAGAAAGTGATTCAAGGTGCTTGTTTTTGTTAGATTTCTAATAGAATCACGTTTATTTTACATCGTGTGTGTTAGGTCACGTTCGTGTACGGTTTCCGCACGTCATACGTTCGTTTTGCAATCGTTTCGGAGTCAAAACCGGTCCTACAAATGGTATCAGAGCAGGAGCTCGATTGCACTGATCCAACACACATTTCCGCTCATGATTTCATCGATTCCAGATCCAAATTCATCCAGATTTCATCTATTTCTTCATCTTTTTCATTTTTCACGTTTTTAACTGATTTTCGTCAAATTGAACGGGTTTTTACGGTCCAAATTAGCTGATTTTCGGATATGTTGTGCGAAAACACCTGATCTATAACCCTACAAAGTTTCAGATCCTAATTCAAAGCCGTTTGAGAGAAATCGAAGGTTTTTGGTCTGATAACTAGTGACATCAGGTTAATTCCGCTTGAAACAGCCTAATTTCGCTTGAAAACACCTAATTCCGTTTGAAAACACCTAATTCCGCTTGAAACAGCCTAATTTCGCTTGAAAACACCTAATTCCGTTTGAAAAACACCTAATTTCGCTTGAAAACACCTAATTCCGTTTGAAAAACACTTAATTCCATTTGAAAACATCTAATTCCTTTTGAAAACATCTAATTCCGTTTGAAAACATCTTAATTCCGTGTGAAATTGTAATTCCGTTTGAAAGTGTCAGCCCACTATAAAATCGAGTCAATCATATATTTTGAACACTTAATGTTGTCGGCCACATTTAAAAAGGAGGTCCAATAGAATTGTAGACCAGGTTAAAAGATTATCGGCCACATCTCGTGAACTCATAAAGCCGTTTATTGCATTATACACGGCCCAATACATTTGTTGATATCGAGATTGCATGTAAATGTTGACTAATTGAAAAGGTTGTCTCGAGCCTACACATCACATTTAATAAGTGTCAGATCCATTTACTAAAAGGCCCAATAAGATTCAAGACCTTAATTTGTTTGTCGACCATTTGATTTGAACATTAAGATTGAATGTGATATTAACGGTCCAATAGGAAAAGATTATCTCAATACAATAAGTTTGTAAGTCAAATGTTTCGGTCCAATGAAAATTGTGTTGAGAATTAAAATTGTCGGACAAGAAGTGTTGATTAAATAAAAAGTTGCATGTGATCTGATCTAGTTAACGGCCCAATAGATTATTTCTTGTCATCGGCCTTGTGACTTATCAGTTTGATCAAAGTGTTGTCTGCCCTACACATTTGAGGTCCAATTAAAATTTGTTTAAAAAGGAAGGTTTTCGAGGTTAATTAAAAGCTAGCATGTGATTCTTTGTCGGCTCATTATATCATCAGCCCATGTGATCATCTAGGTCCAATCAAAGTTGTTTTTTTTTTTGTGAATTGTCGGCATTGATTAGGGTGTGCATGAGATATGTCAGTTTGGATGGATTGAAAGTCAAGGTTCATTACATCAAGGTCATACAGTTCAAAGCAGTTCAGTCAAATCGCTTGAAACAGTTCAGGTCGTGTCTTTGTAAACCAGGTCAATTGAGAGTGAACTCAGTCTGCATGTAGTGGGTTTGGTTGTTTGAATTTGATCCGGGTTATAGCAGTTCGTACAGTTTGACAACTTAAATCTCAGTTCGCATCAAATTCAGTTCGCATCAAACTCTGTCCGCACAAAATATTCACCAGTCCGAGTATCAGTTTGATTCAGTTGTTTGATAGTGTTTAAACTGATAAGTGTTTGTTTGTTTGTTGATTCAAGGTGATTCAAGAAGAAAACATCATGGCTGAAATCAAAGAGAAAACAAGAGAAGAGATTCTAAGTGAGAAAACATACCGAGAAAGAAACATTGCTTGGAACAGAATGGATGAAATGCAAGAAGAGTATGAGAGTGCTGTAGTCAACAAGAGATGGGACAAGAAGCGAGAATGCTATGTCAACAGAAATGGTGAACCTGTTGTTCCCAAGAAAGACATAATCTTTGAAGATGTTCTTTTGGAAATTCCTCGATCCGTTGAGTACTATACAAATGTTGGAAAGGATAAAACATATGTGAAAAAGTTTGAAAAACATCTTAGAGATGTTATGATTTCAAGTCTGAGGAAGAGGGATGAAGAGAGAATGAAGAAGAATGTTGATGAGATGGTGAACAATTTGAGGAAAGTTGCTGAAGAAGCTAAAGGCGAAAATGTGAAAGTGGAGCATGCGAAGATAGAAGAGGAAGATAAAGTAGAAGAAAGAGTTGTTGAAAAAGAAGCTGTTACAGAAGAACAACAAGTTGAAGAAGCTGAGGAGAAGCTAGAAAGTTCGGGTGAAGTGAAGAGTGATGCTGGTGCTGGTGATGAGAAAAAGAAAGATGCTGATCAATCGGAAGTTGCAGTAAACACCGAGGTGCCAATCACTGAGGTAAATTTTGATTCTGAAACTCAAATCAAAATCGTTGAACAGTGCAAGAAATGCATGGAAACGTGCAGTGCTTGTACTGAGAAAGACGAAAAGTTCAGAACAAGAGATCTTGAATTCACCAAAATTGAAGAAGTTTTCAAAATTAAATATAAAGAAATGCTTGAAAAGGAAAAGGTTTTAGAAGAAAATGATGAAAAGCTTTCAGAAAAATGTAAAAATTTAGAAAAAGAAAATGAAAATTTGAAAGAAAAAGTTTTGAAAATAACCGAAGAATGTTCTCAAAAGGAAAATGTTTGTCAAGAAATGAAAAAAAGAATATGATTCAATAAAATTAGCTTATCATATTACAAAAGAGTCTTATGAAAAAGTGAAAAGTGAAATGAAATTTGTTCAATCAAGATTGAATTACTGTTCTGAAACATCTAATGAGCTTAAGCGACAATATGAAATAAAACAACAAGTTGTAAATTCTTATATTAAGGATGTTGCTAAGCTAAAGCGTCAGATTGCTGATTTAGAACAGGATAATAACAAATTAAAAAGTTATCATGCGTCATCATATGTGCTTGAAAGAATTTTCAACATAAAACCGGATGGTAAAGATTCTGAGCAAAACAAAAAGGGTATTGGCTCAGAGTTTCATCAAGTTCCACCACCGGAAAAGTTCGTATTTTATGATGATGAAAAGGTCGAAAAAGCTTTCAACATGGTAGATCAATTGCCAGACAATATTAACGTCACCTATTCCAAATCTGATGATTCTAGTGATTCAGAGGTGGTAGGTAAAGTCGTTGAAAGTGTGTTGAAATAAGAGTCGGTTGATACAGGTAAATCTGAATCACAGGATGGAAATGAAGGTAGTTTTCATGAAGAATATCTGAAAAACTCAAAATCTGAGAAAAATTTGAATTATGATTCAAAAGGATTTGTTTATACCATGATTGGATCAAACAAATTATTCTTAGATATTGTATTCCCGATTCAGAATGTGATTTCAGAAAAGATTGACAAAGTTTTCAAGATGGTTGAGATTGAAAAGTCTGAAATTTCAAAGTTTGCTGGAAAAGGTCACAAAACTTTCTATAACAAACCTAGTTACAAGAAGAAAAACATGAAGGCTGGGTTGGGTTATAAGAAGAAATAGAATTGGAAGAAAAATGAAACACCAAATTATCAGACAAAAATGAATTTTGTTCATGGAACAAGTTCTGAAGAAGAGAAAGAACTCCAATTTAGGCACCAGTCTAATGAAGAGTTCTATGCTCAAAAGAAAAAGCAACAACAACAGGTCAAAGATGTGTCCAAGAGAACATGTTTCAAATGTGATCAAACAGGACATCTTGCACGCAAGTGTCCAAATCTGAAACCTGTTGATGTTGAGATGAAAAAGAAATCTGATGATGTTCAAAAACAGAAATCTGAGGATGTGAAATAAAGGTCAACCAGATTTGATTCAAAACAAACTTGGAGGTACAACACAAACAAGTTTGCTTCGAATCAAAATTGGAAATCAAACCCGAACAGGTTCGATTCAAGACAGACCTGGAATTCTCACACACCCAGATTGAGAACAACACAAAGTTGGAAAACATCAGTTGATATGACAAAACCCCAACAATTTTGGAAATCAAATGTTGTTCAAAGTCAAAATATGCAAAAAAGTCACGTTTTTACAAACGAGGTACTCCTAAAGGTCAAACATAGAGTGTTAAGAAACAAATGACTTCTTTAAATGATGAAAAAGTTGAAGTGAAAATTGAAAAAGTCTTTGTTCACAATGACAAAGATTTTCCAAAGTTAAATGATGCATATTGTGTTGAAATGTCTAAGGTCAAACAGACCTGGGCTAAATTGTTCAAGTAATTGAATAGTTGAATGTGCAGGTGCTTCCGAAGAAATTTGAATGTCAAGAAGAGAAGTGTTGGAGCAGCCTGGCACAAGAAGAAGAGGCTGATGGTTAAACAGGGAGTTTGTTTGTTTTCTATACATAAATAAACAATATTTCAAAAATCCTAAAAACTGAAAAATTTAAAAACCAAAAATATGTTTTTATTTTGTCCAAAAATTTAAAAAAAATAAAAAATATGTTTGTTTTTAAATTTTGTCAAAAAATCCAAAAATTTCAAAAATATGTTACTTGAATATGCCGAAACCCTCACGACGGAACAAACATGATTAATTTTACAAGATTGAAAAACGGTTTTCAAACTGTAAAAGATCAATGTGTTGTAAATCATGGGGGTATTTACTGCTTTTTATGAAATTCGGTACACATTAAGCAAAAAATGGATGGCGAGACAAATCTATCTACATCGGTTATCAAATTTTCTTTAAATGGTTTTGCATTTTAGGGGGAGTAAGAGTTTTCAGAAAATCCAAAAACATTAGAAAATTTTAAAAAGCCAAAAACATGATAAAATTCAAAAATGAGTTTTTGTGTAAAAAGAGGAAATGATAGTACATCAGTAGACAATCACAGTACGCTAAAGAAATGGAATGTTTTAATGTGATAAACGGTCTCACTGATGATGTGCCAGTAGATTTTTACACGCTTAGTAGATTGTTTTCGAGATATAAACCTAAATATCAAATACTTTTCTTATCTCATGGGGAACATCTCTCGGATATATAGGTAACCCCTGAAATCTTGTTTGAAGGGCTTTTTATTTCTGACATACTAGGTCTTTGTGCGTGGTGATATCTGGGGTATTATACCTGGACTTCTGATTTTGCGGGAGCAATAGCCTAGTCCTCGTATAATGCTTTGCATTGCTTTATTCATAAAGCTAGCCCTCAGCATAAAAAAATGATGAAACAATGAAAAATGTTAATCATGTGCTGTTGAAGAAAAGATCCCCAAACGGGACACACTGAAAGATGAGCCATCATCTCTTTGCGGAACGAAAGTTCTGACCTGAGCTCTCATGGTTTCGCATTACCCGTTTACAGATATCATTAGTGTACATTCACCTATAAGACTGAATATTGGGATCTAGATACGAGAGTATATTCTGAGGTGGGACACGCGAATAAGTTTAAGTCTTATAAAACACTAATCTCGTATCTCGAAACAGTTGAACTTTGTGTGAAAATTTAAGTGGATCAGTATACTGACAATCTAAGTGAATCGTTTAGAACTGAAAGTGTTTAAAGCTCAACGGTACTAGTGATTTGTCAAAAACTGATATGATCCTCTGACACGAACTCAAACAAAAATATTGTCTGTAAATATGTTTGTAAACATTTCTTTACTGCTTTATGTTTCAGAAAAATACAAAAAGATTTTTGATTCTGTTTTAGTTTTGACAACCGATGTCTGGGATGCTAAGTTTCAAAATCTAAGTATGCTGATTGTGTTTCTGAAAATAAAGCAAGTTCATTAATTTGAAACTTGAGTTTTTAAAATCAAAAATCAAAAACAGTTTGTGATATCTCCAAGGTCATTAAGTTGGACTTGGATGATTAACCGTGAAGGATTTGGATGCTCATATTGTTAAAATCTGTAAAAGAGTCAGTTTTTAATTTTGGATACTTAAAACTGCCAAATCTATGAAGATTGTTGATAGGGGGAGTGAATCAAGTATTTCTGGACATATTCATATTTTTATATTTTAAAGCCAAGATCTTGATTTAGAAAGTTTAATAGAGCCAGGATTACCATTCCTGGACAATTGAATGTTCAAAATGTTTGTACTTATAAATGTTTGAGTGTTGCAGATGTTGTACCAGACTACGATCCTGACAGCCGAGTCTAAGGGGGAGTCTGAAGACGAGCTCAACGCAAGAGGAAGTGTGGATTCAAGGAGCCATGTAACTATTCCAGAAGAGCTTGTATACGGAAAGCAAGGTGTCGATCCCTAAAGCACGGAAGCTTGACGAAAGGGGGAGCCTGATGAAGAAAAGAGTCTTCAGAAAGGGGGAGCTGAAGCTGAAGACAGATCCACGGGGATTTTGTTCAAGCAAGAGGGAGTCTACGTTGATGAAAACGTGTTAAAGCTTCAAGAAGACTCAAAGAGAGAGAGAGAGAGAGAGAAAGACAAGACGCTACGAGATTGAATGCGGCAATATCCAAGGGGGAGTCTGTTAGTGCACTTATGTCTACCGCCTTCGTCAATCCGAGCCGTAGCGAGAAACAGAAGAAAACGAGTCTTTATAGTGTTATATCTTGTCAAAAGGCAAGGTGGCAATCTTGTAATTAATGAAAAGTTTCATTAAAGCCTTGGCCTATAAATAGGATGTTATGTCATAGTTTAGGGACTTTTGGCTCATTTGAGTTTTAGAGAGCTCTAGATCTAGAGAGAGAATCTAGAGAGAGAAAGTGATTCAAGGTGCTTGTTTTTGTTAGATTTCTAATAGAATCACGTTTATTTTACATCGTGTGTGTTAGGTCACGTTCGTGTACGGTTTCCACATGTCATACATTCGTTTCGTGATCGTTTCGGAGTCAAAACCGGTCCTACACCTATCCTCTCATTGCCTGAAGGCACAGATGATTTTGTGGTTTATTGTGACGCTTCCATCAAAGGACTTGGTTGCATGTTGATGCAACGTGACAAGGTCATTGCCTACGCATCGCGCCAACTTAAAGTTCACGAAAGGAACTACACTACGTACGACTTGGAATTGGGAGCAATTGTTTTCGCACTTAAGATATGGAGACATTACCTGTACGGTACCAAGTGCACCATTTACACCGATCACAGGAGTCTCGAGCATATCTTCAAGCAAAAGGAATTAAAAATGCGACAACGTCGATGGGTCGAGCTCTTGAATGATTACGAATGTGCGATCAAGTATCATCCGGGCAAAGCCAATGTTGTGGCCGACACCCTCAGTCGAAAGGATACTACACCTAAACGTGTGCGAGCGTTACAACTTACCATCCAATCTAGTCTTCCTACTCAGATACGAGATGCTCAGGTTGAAGCATTGAAAGCAGAGAACATCAGGGCGGAGTCCCTACGAGGATCAAGAAAACAGTTAGAACAAAAGGAAGACGGCACCTACTATGTAAACGAGCGCATCTGGGTTCCACTCTATGGTAATCTACGTGAGCTTGTGATGGATGAGGCACACAAGTCTCGTTACTCAGTACATCCTGGTTCGGATAAGATGTACTATGATCTCAAGACTACGTATTGGTGGCCTGGTATGAAAGCCAACATAGCAACCTACGTCAGTAAATGCTTGACTTGTGCTAGGGTCAAGGTCGAATACCAGAAACCATTAGGCCTACTTCAACAACTAGAGATACCTAAATGGAAATGGGAGCAAATTTCCATGGATTTCATTGCTGGCTTGCCTAGATCTCAACGCGGAAATGACACTATTTGGGTGATAGTGGATCGATTGACTAAGTCTGCACACTTCTTGGCTATTAAGGAAACAGATAAGTTTTCTACTCTAGCAGACGTTTACCTAAAGGAAGTGGTATCAAGGCACAGAGTGCCAACCTCCATCATTTCTGATCGTGACTCACGTTTTACATCTGAGTTGTGGCAAGTTATGCACAAGTCCTTTGGCTCTCGATTAGACATGAGCACGACATATCATCCACAGACGGATGGGCAATCTGAACGCACCATCCAAACCCTTGAAGACATGCTTAGGGCATGTGTAATCGACTTTGGTAATGGCTGGGAAAAACACTTCCCGTTAGTGGAGTTTTCGTACAACAACAGTTACCACACCAGTATCCAGGCCGCTCCGTTTGAGGCATTGTACGGACGTAAATGCCGATCACCTCTTTGTTGGGCAGAAGTTGGTGACAGCCAAAGCACAGGCCCAGAACTTGTGGTAGACACGACTGAGAAGATTGCTCAGATACGACAACAAATGGCGGCAGCTCGTGACCGTCAGAAAAGCTATGCTGATAAGCGAAGGAAACCACTCGAGTTCCAGGTTGGGGATCGAGTGCTACTTAAAGTCTCACCTTGGAAACGTGTAGTTCGTTTTAGCAAACGAGGCAAACTCAATCCGCATTATGTCAGACCGTTCGAAATCATTGAGAAAATTGGCAAAGTTGTCTACAAGCTGAATCTACCGGCAGAACTCAGCGGAGTTCACAATGTTTTCCATGTGTCGAATCTGAAGAGGTGTCTGTCAGATGAGACCCTCATAGTTCCTATCAAAGAGTTTACTATCGACGATCAGCTGCGATTCATCGAGGAACCAGTAGAGATTACTGATCGAGATGTTAAGGTTCTCAAGCGTACCCGAATACCTCTTGTTCGAGTTCGTTGGAACTCCCGTCGTGGCCCAGAGTATACCTGGGAACGAGAAGACCAAATGAAACTCAAGTATCCCCAGTTGTTTGAGAAAAGTGCAACCACTACTAAGGCTGAAGCTACTGTGAAAATTCGGGACGAAATTCCAAACCAACGGGGGGATGATGTGACACCCCAGGAAAACCAGGAAACCACGCAACTTAACTAGCTTCCTCAGTAATCACGTGCTAAATTTCGGGGCGAAATTTTCTTAACAGGGGGAGAATGTGACAACCCTCATAATTACATGTACCCGTATGATTAATTAATATTATATTGTGCTTATTGATTGTACAGAAAATTGACTAAATGGTCCTGAATATTTTCCTAAGTGTTAGGAATTAAAAGTGTTATAAAAAGTTACATAAAAGACACTATACGGAATAACTTAGCACTTTAACGAACCGGTATCTAACCGAACAACTGGACATTACCCGGGACACCAAAATATTGCTAGAAACATTGTTTAATTATTTCTTGACTAGTTATGGTCCCCGAATACCCCAACACATTATGTAATGCACCATACACATATAACACTAGATATTACATTTATCTTCCAACCATTTACCTACTTATCATAAAAATTTACACATTAACCCCCCCCCCCTCATGTGCATGGTTATGAAGGTGTGGCCCACCTAGAACTTTGTGTGATCTTCCATAATCTTCATGAGATTTCAATATATCTCATAAGATCTTGCCTAGATTATGAAAGATTTTGTAGTATACAAATTGGATGAAAGTTACACTTGGACCCCCTCCCCCATATATATTTACGGTCACCATGGACCCACCCCCATATCCCACTAGATCTTCTATATATTTTATATAGATATTGCTTGATTTGGTAGATATGATCTTGTAAGGGAATCTCTACAAGTATTGGTGGCATAGATCATTTGATATCTTCACAAGATTCACACTCCACTCCCTCAAACTCTCTCTCTCTCTCTCTCTCTCTCTCTCTCTCGGCTCTACTTAGAACCACCACCACCACCACCTTGCAACGTTCATCCATTCATTTCAAGCTCATTCCTAAGTATTAGAAGGTGTTTCATGGAGATCGAAGCTTAAAGAACTTGAAGAACTTTCATCCATAGCTTTCCTCACCCTTTTTCATCATCATTTTCTCTAGTGACCTTCCCAAGCTTTGAGCTAGTTGTAAGTTCTTGATTAACCCTTGTTTACTTCTACTTTAATGGTTAAAAGATGTAGTATGTTGATTATCACTAGAACTCTAACAGACATGAACATAAATCTTGAACATAAAGATGAAATATGATGAAATGTTGTTAGTATAATGTTGTTAAATACATGCATGGCAGTTGATTGTGATTTCTTGACAATATGATGTTGATCATCATATGGAACTTGTTAGTAGGTGTGGTGATCGTATGTGTGCGTTTTAGTGGCATTTAAGCTATAAACAGCATGCTGAGTAACATTTACAGCCAACTTCAGTTGGCTGTAAACGGACCGTTATAAATCGAAAAATTGATTTTCTGAAGTTTAAATTATGTATTTTCGAAAAACGAATCAAATGGCACCAGAATCATATTTTTTCGAGGTGGTTTACTATTTTTAAAGGTCTGTTTTGTACAGCAGCAAAAGCTGCGTTTTTATTGCAGAAAATGTGTGTGATGTTTTTCGTCATAACTTGAAATCTGTGTAGAGTTAGCTCATGAAATCTGTACTGTAGATGACCAGTGATGTCATTATAATCCTCAACTGGAATTTCATCAATTGGACTTACGATGAATTTTAAATGAATTTTTCCGTGGACTGCAGTCAGAAAGTGACGAATCTAATTGCAGTCCGGTAAATGATTTTCTATAAAATATTGGTAACAAATTGGATCCCGATATCTTTACACAGTAATTTTTGGATTGTTTAAAACATTCTGTAAAAGTTTGGGAATTTTTGGATCAAGTTAACTATTTTATTAAAATTCCCGAAAACAGCCCAGTGTTGAATGTTAAAGCTGAAACGACATAAGTAGCAATTTGCATGTCTAAATCTCGGGTAGGTTATCTGAGAATGATCTAACGTGTTATATGTCAATGAAAGTGTTATGTGTAATATCGTATGTTTGCTTTTGAATGGGTATAGATGGGTTATATGGGCGTGAAATGTTAACGTGAGTGCGTGCTATGTGATAGAAGTAATGAGTAGATAAACTGTACGTAGGATACATATTATGCATGCACGTGAAACTGATTGCTATCTGTACCATGTTAGGACGTGCTTAATTCCTGATTATTAGAGTAACTAATCTAACCGAGCAAACCAAGGTGAGTTCACACTTTCTACAAAGCATGGTAATTCCCAGTGGGAATGGGAATGGGTTAAGGAATAGGGATTCCTCGTCTTGTTGGGACGTGTTCAGGAATGCGAATTCCTCGTCCTGTTGGGACGGATTTAGATTTACTAGACTAGAACTCTATCAACGAAGTCCTTCATTTTATATCGACTTAATCGCCGAGGCCAATGGCGAGCGGGTCATTAGTTAATAGCGCTATTAGGTTTAACAAACCTCACACCGTGCCGTTCGGACGGGCGTGTACTAATGGACTATAGCACGTCGGTGATGATAGATACCAACGCTAGGGCACAACTTATTTTCGTTAGTAGTCGATATGGTAACGAGTCTGGTAGTTTAAAAATGGGGTAGCCCCCAGGCTGGAGTGCCGGGCTGGATAGATAGGGAGTATGAACATGGGGTAGCCCCCATTGTGACAACTGTGCTCTGTAATCGTTGTACGATGTAAAACAATGTTGATTATTAATAAAACAATGTGCTTTGGTGTTATTATATGTGTTTTGATGTATTATGTGTATATTTGTGTTTGGTGATTTTTACAATTCGATTCGATTCCAATTTCAAGCTTTAAATCGCTTTCTGGAAAGTTATACGCGAGCTGGTGCGTAAACGCAGTCAGTATAACGCAACAAACATTCCGGAATAGTGACATAGGCTTAACATACCTTAAATAACCTCCACATAACTTAGAAATAAGTTCTGGATGGTTTGGTGTGTTAAAATCAACTTTGTTCGATCGTAGGGACTATTTGTGTCAAACTGCGAAACTATACCAATTTGTATAGTAACGAACATTCCGGAACTTGATCATAAGTTAAGCATACCCTAAATATCCTTTACATAGCTTAGAAATAGGCTTTGAGGGATTCGGTATGCTAAAATAAACTTTATTGATCAAGAGGGACTAAAAGCATCAAAAAGTGCACAAGTTTGCATTGTCGCGCATATTTTATGTTCTGAATATATCCGGACATCCAAAAATTCATGTAATCATTAAAATATTATGTTTTAGTGTGTGGCATGATAAAATTCCATTCGTCGATTAATTTGGATCGTTTTTGCGTTCGTTACAACTCCCGTCGTAATTAACCGGACAACGCGATCGTACGACCAAACAAACCGACATCCGAGATATTTTTGAGCATGTTTTGAGTTCCCTATACTTTAACATCATTTTAGAGCCTTGAAATGAGGTTAACGGGGCTTAAACGTGTCAAAAATGAGCCGAAATGCAAGTTTCTGATGTGCAGGGACCTGTTTTGACAATCTGCCAAAGTTGGCCAGGCGGCCCGCGTAAGCCAAGGTTAATTCTTACGCGGGGTGCGAGAGCATGTCAGACAGAAACTTCAGATTCAGCAATCTGGGCTAAATTCAGGGGTTTTAATGTAATATTTGCAATACCTGGAGCTGGTTTTCGACTCCCATTGTATTCTAATACCATTAACCCATATGTATGGCCAAGATTTCACCCTCTAAACACTTGGAATCATCCTATTGATCCTAACTTCATATAAATAGCAAGCTTCCTCATTTGGGTTTTTCACAACTTGATTCAATCTCTGCTCTAAGTTGAGGTTTCAACACCTCATACCTGAGTAATTTTGAATCAAAACACCCTCTTGGACCCTTTGTAAGTCCTCTTCTTGCTTGTTCTTGTATTTCAAGCATGAAAGTCAAACAAGTTTGACTTTCAGCTTTGACCAAGTCAATGGTCAACACAAAGTTCCGTTGAACTTTGTGTCACACCCCCAAAATCCACCTGCGGAGTATCACCGCTTGGGAGCGTGACATGACCAGGATCAAGCCACCAATCATATTGAACATGTAATTAATATCAAGTATAATAAATGTAAACCAATCATTCAATACGATAGGTGTTCAAAACATAGTCATAGTTTCAAAGTATAGCGGAAGCATAAGTATGAAAACCCAATGTGTAACATAAGTTCAATCGTTTAAATGTTTTAACATGGCATCCACGATCCATGCTCCACAACGACCTGCTCCTCCCTGTGCAAGCTCCATATGCACCTAATGTCCTGCAAGGCATGCAGCAGAGAGTCAACAACTAGTTGAGCGAGTTCACAGTTAACAGTTCAGTAATAGTATTGTGTGAGTAGTAGTATGTTCGTTCGTTATGTCATGTATCGTATTAGTTTCCATCGCGGCCTCCCAGGCAGGTATGCGAAGATTAGGGGATAACTATCCCAAGTATTCTAGACTAGGTTTATCTGTATCGCGGCCTCCCAGGCAGGTGTGCGAAGATTAGTAAATTTCAGTTCGCGGCCTTCCAAAGGCAGGTGTGCGAAGTCAGTCATAATATCGCGGCCAACCCTTGGCAGGTGTGCGAAGATCAGTTCAATAAGTGTTACTAGTCTAGTCGTATTCTTATCGTTAGGTTCTATCAACTGAGTATGTACAATAAAGTAATCCAATCCCATTCCCACCCTGGGAACCCCATGCCTTGGCTGTGTGAACTCACCTTGGGTTTGCTCGGTATGCTAAGTAAGTGCTCACAGTTAATCAATCACGTCCTAAATACGCACGTATGCACAATCAGTTTACATCCAAATTGTTCACGTATAGGTATAATCACCGAAGTACTAGCATGTATTCACTATCATAAAAATCATGCACATCACTTAACATAACAGCAGTTATATGTCTCAGTTAATATTTAACAGGTTTAGACTGAGTTACTGGGCAGGTTATACATTTGGCGAAACATACTTTTTGGCGAAACATACTTTTTGGCGAAACATACTTTTTGGCGAAACACAATCTGTTTCGCCAACTACCCTTGGCGAAATAAAAATCCAGTTTCGACAACCGGTGATTCGTCGGTGTACATTTTGTCTCGTCAAAATCATCACAGCAACAATATTACTTCTAAACATAATAATTCGGTTGGCACTTTATAGTGGGCCGCTAAAGTCATCCAATGACCACCCTTGGGCCGCCCATCCCACCAATCAAACCTTATGGCCGCCCCTTAATAATATTAGCCAAATAAAATGAGGTGGTCATGTGCATGGTTAGCCGCCTTTCACACTGTTCGGTTCTTTAATATTAGTGGGCCAAGCCCACAGCCAATTGTCATTGACTAACCACCCTAACCCACCAACCAAAACATCACATACATGACTCTTATACATGACTCTTAGACTGTTGCTAGCCGTCAGTTTCCACATGTAACTTCATTAAGCCAACCAAATCACATAATCAATGACCACCTACTCTATCATGACATATGCACATGAATCACACACTATTGGACCGATTTTAAGATGGTTATTTTGCAATCATTTATTCTTTTTATCAAAGTCAAAAGGTCACTAAAGTCTATGTATTTAAAAGAAATAAGCTACCATCCACCAACCCAATTGTTGTCGGTCATGCATATCCGAATATTCAATAATACTTGCATGTGAGTTTGGTAGATTTAATTGTCAGAATCATATGTAGTAATATTCAGTATATGTCGGCCATTAAGAATTGCACATGGAATCATTATTGTTTGAATGAATATAAAACCAGAAGATTATATTTCATTTGGAGGCACAATCTAACAAGTGTTACTACCAATGAGATCCATTACATCGGATACATCATATAATATCAAAACTAGACCTTATCATACACTATCGACAATCGTTATTATTATTACGAAAAAAAACTCAATTTGGTTTCATTATCAATAAACACGTACACAGTCAAGAGTCATTATGGTGAATCAAAAGTTAACATACCGATAAATTCCATGACCCGAGAGATAATACTTCGAAGATGATGAGATCCAATGAGGGTTGTCTGCCGTCGCCAAGAAAGAGGCTCTAGGGTTTTTCCTAACTACTCATCTATGCGACCTACTGGGTTATAAAAGAAGATTATAACATGTTGGGCCTTACTGGGCTTCGGCGAAACGGTTGGGCCGGCGAAACAGGCTGTTTCGTTAAGAATGGTTTGACGAAACAGTGCTTCTGTTTCGTTGAGTGGTCCTTGGCGAATCACAAGTTTGATTCGTCGAGCTGGTTTGATTGGTGAATAAGTCTAAGTGTTTTATACTAACTCTCACATCATGACAGTAATCATATATATATACACAATACAATACGTTTCATTAACACATCACATGTACAGTTACAAGTCAACAAGTCAAACAGTCAAAGTTAATGGTCAAAGTCAACGTGCATTAAATACAAAGTGAAAGTCAAAAGTTCGAGTTGTCACACTTTGCAACATGAGCGTAATCACGATGGTTATAGTCCCTTGTGACTATAGCTACTGATTACCACGTTGACTAGGCGTAGTGACGAGTCGCAGTTTCGGCCAAAATGCGTGTTTATGCGTATTTTGTAACCAAACTACTCTAGGGAATCAAAACCGTTTGTTTTGATATCAAAACCTGCTTTCTAACTTAACTAAACATGTTCTAGCATGTTTAGCTCGTCACTCTTAGTTTGGTGCTTGTGTAGAGTCGTAAGTCAAGCGGACTAAACACCCGCTTAGACTTTCGAACACGACCCGCTTGGTCGATCGTTAGGATCCGACCAAACATGTTTAGTGACCATAGTAGCATAGGGAATAACCATTCAAGATTATACCTTATGGTCACTTAGGTTTAATTAGTCGCATGATAGGTAGTTATATGCCTTTGGTAAATTACCAAGATACCCTTTTCATACATAATTGGTAATTAAGCATATGTAACCTAAACTTTTGACATGTAACTAATTATGCAACATAATTAAACATGTATGGGCATATAGTACTTGTCATAGGACTAGTTAGACGTCTCGGACACGCTTTTGCGTGCACGACGCGTTAAAGTAGCGTAAGCTACCTTAATGGGTCGCGATGGGTCGAAAGCACATATGTTAGGTTTCAATTTAGAATGTAGGCTTTGCTAAACCATATCACATGAGTTCCAACACTCATTTGGTTTACAAGACCTCATTCTGTCCGATCTTCCGATTTAGGCGTCTATTGTTTGACTAGTGGTTCGATTACTAGGTGCTGTTTGATTTCTCTGGTTTGCTCGAGTTTGTTGAAGTTCTATTGATTGAGGATACTTTGCACTCCATGTGAGTAAATAGTTCCCCTATTTTACTGTTTTCAATTGTTTTGGGGTGATTCATATGTGCTAAATGTTTTCAAGGATTTAACGATGGTTTTCAAAACGATTTTCGATATTATAACGATGATTTCAGAAACGATTATAACGATTTTTACTAAACTAATAACGATTTCAATAATGTGAACGAAACTTGATGGTTGTAGTTACATAACAAATGACATTCATTTGCATTGATCAAGCCGACCAGTATTAGGTTATGGTACCATAGGATCTGACAAATCCCGTTACTTTACTACACCCATGGTTATGTGTGGGGGTTGTGGGTAGCGACTGAATCTGATGTTTGTTAACTTACCCTTTGGTGGTTTGTTAACTCGAGAAGCGATAAACGAGGTGATCGAGTCACGAAGGTTTGAATGTTATTATCGAGACTACCATATATAAGTTATCACAATTAAAATGAGGACGATTTAAACGATTTGGAAACGATTTGGAAACGATGTTAAACAATCTGGGTAAACGATTGGTTTTTGGCTAGTGTTTAGATAACGGGACGGGTGTAATGTGGTGAAAACATGGTAGATAAGTGTTTTCAACATATTATATACCGTGGCATTATTTAGTTCACTTGGGTAAACGATTTTGGAATAATATCACACAAACGAGGTTTTCGAAATAATACGAGTTTTATTAACGAGATTTTATTAACGATTTAATACGAGATGTTTTACAAATTGCTTTACTAAAACAAATGTTTTTGGGTTAAGAATCATGGCTACGCGATTTTATAAACTATAATCCGCTTGATTTGAGTTGGTTAATTAAGTTGCAATATTAAACTCTTTTCAAAACAAAGTTTTTAAATGAAGTATTGCAACATTTAAACTAGCCATGAATCCGACACTCCTATAAAACCTATGTACTCGCCAACATTTCTTTGCTGACTAAGTTTTTACATATGTTTCAGGTGTTGTTGCTTGATGTGGTTTCTAGGATGCATGCGTCACATAGGATCTGGACAAGGCCTTAGTGACATAATAACAATGATAGTCGATATTTAACGTGTTTGTTATGTGTCAAGACAATGTAATGTTAATATTTTCAATAAAACGAAACTCTTTGTGTATCCATGGTTGTGAAACAATAATTCTGTTGCAAGACTCCCCGACGTTTCCGCCATGGTTTTGTTGTTTTAACGCGGTCGGGGTGTGACAAAAGAGTTGGTATCAGAGCCAATGGTTATAGGGAATTAGGTTATTAGTAATGCTTTGACCTAGACTATAACTTTAGGACCCTAACACAAGTCTACTTGTGTTTTGATTTTAAAACAAAACCGTCACCTCTCCTTAGGTGATAACCACAACGAGAACACAAATCCAAATCTGCTTCGAAAATTAATCATCCGTTCTAGGATGATTGATTACTAGGTTTTGTACCCTCTGTTATATGGTTTTGAACCCTTTTGAGTTTTCAAAATCTCGTCAAAGTTTGGGTCTAAATAGTGTGAACACGTGCAAACTGGAAGGGTGAATGCCTGTACCCTGAGTTTTCTGTCTAAGGCTAGAGTGTTCGTACAAATCCACATAATCGGACCAGTCACTCTTACCTGGGAACTCTTGGGGTGAGTGTTCACTTATAGGCGAGCATGTCTTCGCGATGCATTATTTTGATTCATTTACTTATATTAGTCACTGAGTATCGTTTGTTTGTGTGAGATAACGAATAAATGATCACCTTCCTTGTGTTTTGTCGATGTTTTCAATACCTCTCTTGTTTTTCCGAATGTCAATGCGAACGCGAATCCCGCTCGTGGACGAGCGTGCAACTTGAATGCAAACAAGGCGAGGGCTGACAACCTCGTTGTCAATGGTACCTTTGTTGTCAATTGTACGTTTCTTGTTAACAATCAACCCGCATCTATTCTTTTTGATTCTGGTGCCGATCGAAGTTTTGTTTCGTTATCTTTTGAACCTTTGCTTGCGATACCTAGAACTAAATTGAGGAAACCCTTATATGTCGAAGTTGCTACTGGTAAACCTCTTGTCCTCGACTCTATTATTCGTGATTGTCAGTTGAACCTTGATTACCATGTTTTTCCTATCGACCTCACGCCAATGCAACTTGGGAGCTTCGACATTATCGTTGGAATTGATTGGTTAACCAAACACCACGCTGAGGTGGTATGTTTCGATAAGATTGTTCGTATTCCTCTTTCGTCTGGCGATGTTCTGGAGGTTCGTGGCGAGAAACCTTCAGGTGGATTGAAGCTTATGTCATGCATGGAAGCCCAAAGATATTTACGAAAAGGATATATTGCCTTCCTGGCACATGTCACCGAGGAGAAAAGCAAAAGTAAGAGTATTCAGGATATTCCGATTGTTCGGGATTATCCAGAGGTGTTTCCTGATGAACTGCCTGGTTTGCCTCCAGTTCGTCAAGTTGAGTTTCATATCGACCTTGTACCCAATGCCAACCCGATTGCAAAGGCACCTTACCGTCTTGCACCATCAGAAATGCAAGATTTATCGAAACAGTTTCATGAGTTATCTGATAAAGGATTCATCCGTCCGAGTTATTCACCTTGGGGAGCTCCTGTCTTCTTCGTGAAAAAGAAAGATGGGTCTTTTCGAATGTGTATCGATTATCGTGAGCTTAATAAGCTTACCATCGTCTATATCCCTTACCTCGAATTGATAATCTCTTTGACTAGCTGCAAGGTGCTTCATGTTTTTCTAAGATCGATCTGCGTTCTGGGTATCATTAACTTCGTGTTCTCGAAGAAGATATTCCCAAAACTGCTTTCCGCACGAGATATGGGCACTATGAGTTCACTGTCATGCCTTTTGGTTTGACGAATGCCCCAGTTATCTTTATGGACTTAATGAATAGGGTCTGTAAACCTTATTTAGACAAGTTCATTATTGTGTTCATCGACAATATTCTCATCTATTCTAAGACTCGAGCCGATCACGAGCAACACCTTCGCTTAACGTTGGAACTCCTTAAGAAGGAACAACTTTTCGCTAAATTCTCCAAGTGTGAATTCTGGCTTAAAGAAGTTCAGTTTCTGGGTCATATAGTCAACGAGCAGGGTATTCATGTGGATCCATCCAAGATTGTTGCTATTAAGGATTGGAGTATGCCAACGACGCCTACAGAGATTCGATCTTTTCTTGGTCTTGCTGGTTATTATCGTCGATTCATTTCTAATTTCTCGAAGATTGCGGTTCCACTCACTGCTTTGACTCAGAAGAATAAGCCTTTTGAGTGGGGACCCAAGCAAGAAGAAGCGTTCCAAACGCTGAACCAGAAGTTATGTAATGCTCCTGTTCTATCTTTGCCCGAGGGAAGTGATGATTTTGTTGTCTATTGCGATGCGTCCAACTTAGGCCTTGGTTGCGTCCTCATGCAACGAGGTAAAGTTATTGCATATGCATCTAGACAGTTGAAAATTCACGAGAAGAACTACACGACTCATGATCTTGAGTTAGGAGCTGTGGTTTTCGCACTTAAAATCTGGAGACACTACCTCTATGGAATGCAGTGTGTGGTTTTCACAGACCACAAAAGTCTCCAGCATATTCTTAATCAGAAAGAGCTGAACATGAGGCAACGACGTTGGGTTGAACTCTTGGACGATTACGATTGCGAGATTCGCTACCATCCTGGTAAGGCGAATGTCGTAGCCGATGCGCTTAGTCGAAAAAAGCGAGTTAAGCTTCACTCTGTCCAAGCTCTATCCGATATCCAATCTCGTGTCCTTCAAGCTCAGCGATCCTGTGTGATCAAGGGTTTATTAAAGGATGAGCTACCGCTTCAACTTGAGCTTAAACTCGAAAGGAAAGGCGATGGTTTACTCTACTTCAGGGATCGTTTGTGGATTCCGAAACAAGACGATCTTCGCACCCTAGTGATGGACGAATCTCACAAGTCTCGATATTCTATCCATCCTGGTGCTGATAAAATGTACAAGGATCTTCGTACTAAGTTCTGGTGGCCTTGTATGAAGAAAGATGTTGCCTTGTATGTATCGAAATGCCTAACTTGTCTCAAAGTCAAGGCTGAACATCAACGACCTTCTGGTTTGCTTGGACAACCAGAAATACCGGTTTGGAAGTGGGAGAGCCTTGCGATGGATCTCATCACTAAGTTACCGCGTACATCTAAAGGTCACGATGCTATTTGGGTTGTTATCGATCGATTAACGAAGTCAGCTCATTTTCTTCCGATTCGCAAGGATCTATCTGTTGATAAACTTGCAAAGATTTATGTTGATGAGATTGTTTCACGACAAGGTGTTCCTTTGGATATCATTTCCGATCGTGATGCTCGATTTTCATCTCATTTCTGGAAGACCATGCAATCTGCTATGGGAACCCAACTAAATCTAAGCACTGCTTATCATCCCCAAACAGATGGACAATTCGAGAGGACGATTCAAACTTTGGAGGATATGCTTAGAGCATGCGTGATAGACTTTGGTGGTAATTGGGATTCTCATCTACCAATGATCGAGTTCTCTTACAACAATAGTTATCTCTTACAACAATAGTTATCATGCTAGCATCAATATGGCACCATTCGAAGCTCTCTACGGTCAAAAATGTCGTTCACCTGTCTGTTGGAACGAGACTGGTGAAGCTCAGCTTACTGGACCTGAGCTCATTCTAGAAACAACAGATAAAATCAAGAAAATTCGTGATAATCTTGTGACAGCTCGAAGCCGTTAAAAGAGTTATGCGGATATGCGACGCAAGCCCTTAGAATTTCAAGTCGGAGATCGTGTCCTGCTCAAGGTTTCACCTTGGAAAGGAGTCGCGAGATTTGGAAAGAAAGGAAAACTTGCACCTCGATATGTGGGACCATTCAAGATTGTGGAAAAAATTGGGAAAGTTGCCTATCGACTAGAGCTACCTCCAGAGCTTGGAAATATTCATCCGACTTTTCATGTGTCCAATCTGCGAAAGTGTTTAGCTGACACTGATCTTCACATACCTCTCGACGAGATCCAAATCGATGAAACGATGCACTTTGTCGAGAAACCCGTGGAGATAGTGGACCGTACATTCAAGCAGTTGAAGAACAAACGGATTCATTTGGTTAAAGTTCGTTGGGAATCCAAACGTGGCCCAGAATTTACTTGGGAACGTAAGGACCAAATGATAACCAAATATCCACATTTGTTTTCACAAGCTTCCTCTAGTTAAAATTTCGGGACGAAATTTCCTGAAGTAGGGGAGACTGTGACAACTGTGCTCTGTAATCGTTGTACGATGTAAAACAATATTGATTATTAATAAAACAATGTGCTTTGGTGTTATTATATGTGTTTTGATGTATTATGTGTATATTTGTGTTTGGTGATTTTTACAATTCGATTCGATTCCAATTTCAAGCTTTAAATCGCTTTCTAGAAAGTTATACGCGAACTGGTGCGTAAACGCAGTCAGTATAACGCAACAAACATTCCGGAATAGTGACATAGGCTTAACATACCTTAAATAACCTCCACATAACTTAGAAATAAGTTCTGGATGGTTTGGTCTGTTAAAATCAACTTTGTTTGATCGCAGGGACTATTTGTGTCAAACTGCGAAACTATACCAATTTGTATAGTAATGAACATTCCGGAACTTGATCATAAGTTAAACATACCCTAAATATACTTTACATAGCTTAGAAATAGGCTTTGAGGGATTCGGTATGCTAAAATAAACTTTATTGATCAATAGGGACTAAAAGCGTCAAAAAGTGCACAAGTTTGCATTTTCGCGCATATTTTACGTTCTGAATATATCCGGACATCCAAAAATTCATTTAATCATTAAAATATTATGTTTTAGTGTGTGGCATGATAAAATTCCATTCATCGCTTAATTTGGATCGTTTTTGCGTTCGTTACGACTCCCGTCGTAATTAACCGAACAACGCGATCGTACGACCAAACAAACCGACATCCGAGAAATTTTTGAGCATGTTTTGAGTTCCCTATACTTTAACATCATTTTAGAGCCTTGAAATGAGGTTAATGGGGCCTAAACGTGTCAAAAATGAGCCGAAATGCAAGTTTCTGATGTGCAGGGACCTGTTTTGACAATCTGCCAAAGTTGGCCAGGCGGCCCGCGTAAGCTAAGCTTAATTCTTACGCGGGGCGTGAGAGCCTGTCAGACAGAAACTTCAGATTCAGCAATCTGGGCTAAATTCAGGGGTTTTAATGTAATATTTGCAATACCTGGAGCTGGTTTTCGACTCCCATTGTATTCTAATACCATTAACCCACATGTATGACCAAGATTTCACCCTCTAAACACTTGGAATCATCCTATTGATCCTAACTTCCTATAAATAGCAAGCTTCCTCATTTGGGTTTTTCACAACTTGATTCAATCTCTGCTCTAAGTTGAGGTTTTAACACCTCATACCTGAGTAATTTTGAATCAAAACACCCTCTTGGACCCTTTGTAAGTCCTCTTCTTGCTTGTTCTTGTATTTCAAGCATGAAAGTCAAACAAGTCTGACTTTCAGCTTTGACCAAGTCAATGGTCAACACAAAGTTCCATTGAACTTTGCAACGTGAGCGTAATCACGATGGTTATAGTCCCTTGTGACTATACCTACTGATTACCACGTTGACTAGGCGTAGTGACGAGTCGCAGTTTCGGCCAAAATGCGTGTTTATGCGTATTTTGTAACCAAACTACTCTAGGGTATCAAAACCGTTTGTTTTGATATTAAAACCTGTTTTCTAACTTAACTAAACATGTTCTAGCATGTTTAGCTCGTCACTCTTAGTTTGGTGCTTGTGTAGAGTCGTAACTCAAGCGGACTAAACACCCGCTTAGACTTCCGAACACGACCCGTTTGGTCGATCGTTAGGATCCAACCAAACATGTTTAGTGACCATAGTAGCATAGGGAATAACCATTCAAGATTATACCTTATGGTCACTTAGGTTTAATTAGTCGCATGATAGGCAGTTATATGCCTTTGGTAAATTACCAAAATACCCTTTTCATACATAATTGGTAATTAAGCATATGTAACCTAAACTTTTGACACGTAACTAATTATGTAACATAATTAAACATGTATGGGCATATAGTACTTGTCATAGGACTAGTTAGACGTCTCGAACACACTTTTGCGTGCACGACGCGTTAAAGTAGCGTAAGCTACCTTAATGGGTCGCGATGGGTCGAAAGCACATAGGTTAGGTTTCAATTTAGAATGTTGGCTTTGTTAAACCATTTCAATTTAGAATGTTGGCTTTGTTAAACCATATCACATGAGTTCCAACACTCATTTGGTTTACAAGACCTCATTCTGTCCGATCTTCCGATTTAGGCGTCTATTGTTTGACTAGTGGTTCGATTACTAGGTGCTGTTTGATTTCTCTGGTTTGCACGAGTTTGTTGAAGTTATATTGATTGAGGATACTTTGCACTCCATGTGAGTACATAGTTCCCCTATTTTACTGTTTTCATTTGTTTTGGGGTGATTCATATGTGCTAAATGTTTTCAAGGATTTAACGATGGTTTTCAAAACGATTTTCGATATTATAACGATGATTTCAGAAACGATTAAAACAATTTTTACTAAACTAATAACGATTTCAATAATGTGAACGAAACTTGATGGTTGTAGTTACATAACAAATGACATTCATTAGCATTGATCAAGCCGACCAGTATTAGGTTATGGTACCATAGGATCTAACAAATCCCGTTACTTTACTACACCCATGGTTATGTGTGGGGGTTGTGGGTAGCGACTGAATCTGATGTTTGTTAACTTACCCTTTGGTGGTTTGTTAACTCGAGAAGCGATAAACAAGGTCATCGAGTCACAAAGGTTTGAATGTTATTAACGAGACGACCATATATAAGTTATCACAATTAAAACGAGGACGATTTAAACGATTTAAACGAGTAAACGATTTGGAAACGATGTTAAACAATCCGGGTAAACGATTGGTTTTTGGCTAGTGTTTAGATAACGGGACGGGTGTAATGTGGTGAAAACATGGTAGATACGCCGCTGGTACTTCTTATATATAAGTGTTTTCAACATATTATATACCGTGGCGTTATTTAGTTCACTTGGGTAAACGATTTTGGAACGATATCACACAAACGATGTTTTCGAAATAATACGAGTTTTATTAACGAGATTTTATTAACGATTTAATATGAGATGTTTTATAAATTGCTTTACTAAAACAAATGTTATTGGGTTAAGAATCATGGCTACGCGATTTTATAAACTATAACCCGCTTGATTTGAGTTGGTTAATTAAGTTGCAATATTACACTCTTTTCAAAATAAAGTTTTTAAATGAAGTATTGCAACATTTAAACTAGCCATGAATCCGACACTCCTATAAAACCTATGTACTCGCTAGCATTTCTTTGCTGACTAAGTTTTTACATATGTTTCAGGTGTTGTTGCTTGATGTGGTTTCTAGGATGCATGCGTCACATAGGATCTGGATAAGGCCTTAGTGACATAATAACAATGATAGTCGATATTTAACGTGTTTGTTATGTCTCAAGACAATGTAATGTTAATATTTTCAATAAAACGGAACTCTTTGTGTATCCATGGTTGTGAAATAATAATTCTATTGCAAGTCTCCCCGACGTTTCCGCCGTGGTTTTGTTGTTTTAACGTGGTCGGGGTGTGACACCCATGGCTGAAACGGCCGAAGTAAAAATGGGTTAACTAATAAACGTTTTCGAACTATGGGGTAACCCCCACGGCTGGATAGCTGGTTAAGATTAAACTACGTTTTTGGAAACTGTTATGTCCCGTTCTAAACATTTAAACTTTATGAACTTATTACTTATGTTTGGGTTTTTACAATTTATGCTTCCGCTGTTAACTTAAAGTTGGTTACTTTCTTTTGGTCACCAATTATATTGTGGTTGGTTTTATTTACTTAATTACGTTGTTCAATATGATTGGTCGCTTGATTCTGGTCATGTCACGCCTCCAAGCGGTGATACTCCGCATGTGGATTTTGGGGGTGTGACAGCAGGGGAGTTGTGAAATAGATGTGGATGCTTAGGCTTGATTTGGTCTTCATGTTCCCAAGTAAATTCTGGGCCATGATGTGAATTCCAACGAACTTTGACAAGTTTAAAACGACTCCTCCGTGTTTTGTGGACCTTCCAGTCCGTATCCTTAACAGGTTTTTCAGTAAATTGGAGTTAGTCGTTGATGTGAATCTTGTTTGCGGGAATGACGACTATTTCTTGAGTAGGACTCTTCCTGAGGTTAGACATGTGAAACGTGTCATGAACACTGCTAAGTTCTTTTGGGAATTTTATCTTGTATACAACGATTCCAATTCTCTCCAGAATCTCAAGGGTCCAATATACCATGGGTTCAACCTCCCATGTTTTCCAAATCGTACCACGCCTTTCCAAAGCTAGGCTTTCAATAACACTATATCTTCAACCACAATTTCCAACGGTTTCCATCACTTGTCGGCGTAGCTTCTCTGTCTATCACGTGCTGACTAGATACGATCACGTATTTGAACAATCTTGTTCGTAGTTTCCCGAACCAACTCGGGGTCAATAAACTGTTTATCTCCGGTCTCCGCCGAATCACAACGGGGACCGACACTTACGTACATATGAAGCTTCAAACAGGGCGGCCTGAATGTTGGTGTGATAGTTATTATTGTAGGAAAACTCCACCAAGGGCAGTTGAGTATCCTAACTCCCACCTAAGTCCATCACACAAGCACGTAGCATGTTTTCCAAAGTCTGAATCATCCGTTTACTCTGGCCATTCATCTGCGGGTGAAAGGCTATGCTAAGATCCAACTTTGATCCAATTGCCTTCCGAAACGTTTGCCATGTCCTTAACACAAAAGACCATCTCGGTTGGATATGATAAAAACATGCACTCCTTTACGTGTCACAATCTCTCTAAGATATGTCTCTGCAAATTTCCTTGTGCTGTCTTTCTCACTGATCGGTAGGGAATGTGCAGACTTGGTGAGTAATCAATAACCAACCAAATTATATCATGTCCTCTTTGGGTTCTGGGTAGCTTTGTAATGAAGTCCATTGAGATTTGTTCCCTCTTCCAAAGGGGAATCTCAGGTTGTTGCAGTAGCCCTTACGGTTTTTGGTACCCTGCCTTAACTTCAGCACAAGTGAGGTAGTTACCCACATATGTAGCAATATCAGCTTTCATCTTGGGCGACCAATACCAATCCTTCAAGTCTTGGTACATCTAGTCGGCTCCATGACGGATCGAGTACTTTGACTTCTAAGTTTCGCCCAAAATAAGCATACGTAAATTGTCGTGAAACGAAACCCAAAATCGTCCCATGGAGTTTAAGGTTCCGTCTTCTTTAGGAAATATTTGCACTCCCATTCCATGTAATGCTTCAGCTTGTAGGTCCTCCGATTTGAGCACCTCTAGCTCAGCTTCACGAATCCAAGTAGTGGAATTCGTCTGTATGGTCATCTCTAAGGCTCGCACCCTTAGAGGCTTTGCGCAATCCTTGCGGCTCAAGGCGTCTGCTACAACGCTCGCCTTGTCCAAGTGATACTTAATCTCACAATTGTAATCATTCAACAGTTCAATCCATCTTCGTTGTCTCATATTCAAATCCTTCTGATCAAAGATGTGCTGTAAACTTTTTTGATCAGTAAAGATCGTGCAACGTTTTCCATTCAAGTAATGACGCCAAATCTTCAATGCGCAATTCACTGCACCTAGTTCAAGGTTGTGCGTGGTGTAGTTCTTCTCATGATCCTTTGATCGACATGACGCGTACGCGATGACTTTGTCTCGTTGCATCAACACGCAACCGAGACCTTGTTGAGAAGCATCACTATTGTCCGCAAATCCATCCGTACTGTCAGGTAAAGACAAGATAGGTACTGTCTAGGTTAGGGTTGTTAGCGGTTGAGCATTCTTTGAAAAGTCCCCTACGAATTGTCTGTAATAGCCTGCAATCCCTAGAAATTGTCGTATCTCAGTTGTGTCTTTGGGACTCCTCAGTTCTTGCTTGCAGGATCGACATGAATCCCATCCTTATTCACCGTGTGACGTAAGAATTTCGCCTCGCGAATCCAAAGTTCACACTTTGACAGTTTTGCATACAGCTGTTCTTTCTCCAAAAGTTCCAAGATAACTCGCAGATGTTGCTCATGTTCTTCCTTGGTCTTCGAGTAAATAAGGATTTCATCGATGAATATAATCACAAACTTATCCAGATATGGCTTGCATGCCCGATTCATGAGGTCCATGAACACTGCTGGCGCGTTCATTTAGCCAAACGTCATGACAAGGAACTCGTAGTGTCCATAGCGAGTCCTGAAGGCCGTTTTAGGGGTACTTCCTTCTTGTATTCACAGTTGAGGATATCCTGACCTCAAGTCAATCTTCGAGTAGTAACTAGAGCCTTGTAATTGGTCGAACAATTCATCAATCCTCGGCAAAGGATACCGAGTCTTGATGGCTAACTTATTCGATTCCATGAAGTCGATGCACAAACGGAAACTGCCATCTTTCTTCTTAACGAATAGCACTGGAGCTCCCCAAGTCGAGAAGCTTGGTATGATGAATCCTTCGTTCCAGTAGTTCTTTTAGTCATGTCGTTAGTCCTTGTATCTCGAATGGAGCTATTCGGTAAGGTGCCTTCACCACGAGTGCCGCTCCTAGCACTAGCTTATCCTAAACTCCACTCGTCGCTGTGGAGGTAACCCAGGCAAGTCTTTGGGAAAGACTTTTGGAATTTCCTTCACAGCGGGGATGTCTTCTAGCTCCGGCTCCTTGGCCTCCTTATCGACAATATGAGCAAGGAAGGCTATGCAGCCCTATTCGGAGGCACTTCTGTGCCTTTATGACCAATGTGGGATGTCGCAATCCTCCGCCTTATGGGCCCAGCGCCCTCGCATCAATTGCAAAAAGGCTGTGTACTATAAGTGTTTCATCATTCGCAAGAGGGATGTGAATGATTTTCTCATGACAAGTAACCTCAGCTCTATCCTTGGATAATCCATTCATGCCAACTACAACATCATAGCTTCCTAAGTCAGCAGGTAGGAGATCAATAGAAAATTCCCATTCTCCAAGCTTCAGGGTACAACCCTTAACAACTTCATCCTTTTTGACTAATTTCCCATTTACTAACTCTATAGAATATGGGACGTCTAGCTTACTTGAAACTAGGCCAAGTAGGTTCTTAAGTTCTATGGATACAAGGCTAAAGTCGGTGCAAGTGTCAATCAAAATGAATGCTTAGGGTTGGTTAGTAGGGAACGTACCCATAACCGCATTTGGGTCCTGGCGTGCTTCACGAGCTCCGATCGTGAAGACTCTTCCTCGCTTGGTTCTTCCTAGGGCAATCTTTCCTAAAGTGCCCCACGTCACCACATTTGAAGCAACCTAAAACTCTACCATTATTGTTTCCGTCTTGGTTGCAGTTATCATTTCCTCCTTGTTTGGGATATTTTGCCCAACTGGCATCCTTGCTGTGTCTTTCTTTCCCACATCTGTCGCACTTAGGCCTCTGACATCGACCTTCATGGTGAAACTTGCATTCGTCACATCTCAGCTTAGTCCCCAGATAAACCTTACCACCGGCCTTATTAGTGGCTCCATAAGCTTTAATGCCACGAGGCGGGTTCACTTCCCTTCTTTTGTTTGCATTAGAGTTGTCATAACGGACTTGGGTGCCTTTCTTCAGGTTCGAAAACTTTCTTTTGTTGTTTCCTGAAGACTCCATGTGAGTCTCCTTCTTGTTTGTCTCGGATTCTGAAAACTTTCCCATTCGAAGAGCTTCAGTGTAAGTGTAACACTCAAATCAATAGCCTCCGCGATGGTTGGAGGCTTTGCGGCAGTAACCATGTGTAGGATCAATTTGACGATCAAGTGAGTCAATTAAAGTCAATACACCACTGTTTGAGTGACGGAAACAAACAAACAGTGTTGAATCAGAGAGAATTGAGTAGAAAATAGAGATATCACTTTAACACAACTTTCTCATTCATAAAACAACTTGAATACACGACAGGAATTCGGCAGCACTTCGTGGCTATCACACTAATTCCGTACCAAAATTAGAAAACATCACACATATATATAGGCCTCTAATTCCGCACGGAACTAGACATGTCAGTTCATGCGGAATTACTAGGAGTAATTCCGTGCGGAATTAGGTCATGACACATTCATGCGAAATTACATTAAAAACCCTAAACATTACAACTTTGACACATTAGACCCCTAGACTTAAGACATAGGCTTTAGACATCGTGCACTAACAAACTCCCCCTTGGATACAGCCGGAGTCTTCAGTCTGGTCTTCAAAAACAGTCTTCACAGCGACTTGAAAGTTTCTTCTCTCTGCTCAGGCTTTCGAGCCAACATCTTCCTAAGCTTTTCATTCGCTTCTACTGCTTGCTTTTCTTTAGCTGTCATTCTCTGGTTTAGAGTATGTCTCAGCATATTGTCTTTATCTTCTTGTGCCTTCCGTTCTTTCTCTCTCTTTAACTTCTCTTTCTCTTCAATCTTTCGCCATTTTGAGTTCCATTTGTTGTCAGCATTGATACCCTTTTGAAAACAAACTGACATAACTCTCTGAAACTGCATAGCTTGTTCTCTATCTTCAGCTTTAAACCATATCTTGTTCACAAACAAACATTCGATGTCTTTTGTAGAACAATTCATCAGCCACAGCGGATCATACACAAAGATTTCTCTGATTTCATTCTCTGCCCTGTACGTGATCACAACTTTAGTTGAAATACAGCTGTACACCCAACATACAAAACCCTTATAGAATTCTTTTTCCATTCTCGGCACATGAATATTTTTGATCACACTTGGCTTTTTCACATGCAATATCGTCTCTTCATAACCAGTTTCAGGATTAACTCTTCTCACTTTCTTTGGGTAATGTGGCTTCCAGTGCTTGAAGTTTTTCAAAGATTCATACTTGATTAATCCCCACATAGGCACATCATTCTTTCAGATTTTATAACCCAGAGTTCTCACCTTAGACAACTCTTCTACATCCCACCAAGGTAGGGACATAATATCATGCAGATGTTCAAAATACTGCATACCGTATTCTCTTCGAATTGCATATGCATTAACATGAGGTAGAAATCCCCAGCTAATGATATCACCCAGCGAAACATCTCTATCTCTTTTGTAAAACTTCAACGGACGCTTGAACCTCCTTTCAGTATCTTTCCGAAACCACTTCTTTCTTTCTTCTTTCTGTAGGTCTTTTGTCGTTCCGTCAAAGTTCTTATCTTTTAAGATTTCAGCAACTTTCCTTCTCAGTTCATCTCTATTCTCTTCACTAAAGAATTCAACCAGAGTTGGAAACCCTGAAGTATCTTCATTCACATTCTCTTCATCTGTACAATCTTCAATCTCAACTCTGTCATAAACGTCTGCCTCTTCAACATACTTGTATTCATACTCAAGTTGTTGGTTGATGTCGAAAGCATTCAGCTCATCTTCAAAATCGAATTTAAACTCATCTTCCTTAACATTAAACATCTTGAGAACTTCATCCAAAGTATATGTATGCCTGATTTCTCCTTCTTCTACATCAGGCTCAATACGAAGAATTAACTTTTCAACTTTATCAACGTTTTCATCATTCACTTGCTCCCCCTCACTTTCAGCATCATTATCCTGATCTTCATTTGCATCATCATGCATTAAATCATCAACATTTTGCTCTTTTGATGTTTCATTAACAGTAACACCTGTTCCACCCTGATCGTCATCATCATCATCATTACCATCGTCATCACTGTGACTGGTAGCAGAAAATACTTTTTCTTCATCATCATCCTCTACATCGTCATCCTCTTCATCGTCATCCTCGTCGTCATCATCCTGTTCATCACCTTTAGCAGAAATATCTTCAAGTAACACATCTTCTTCAAAGATAGCTGACACAACAGATATAGGAACAAGATTCTGAATAGGAGACTCAGGATCAGTAGCTAGAACTATTGATCTTTCTGCAACTTCAGAGCCTTCAACACCTTTTCCTTTATACTTCATTTCGGCATCAATTTCAGCTTGGTGTTTTGCCCTTAACTCTTCAACCTCTATCTCCTCAAACCTCTGTTCAATAGATTTACCAAGCATATTCTCAATCACTTTGTTCATCATGTACAACTCATGTTCTTTCACCGCTTTGGAAGCTTCAAGTTCTAAGTTCTTCAATTCAAAGTACTTGTTCTGTTCGTCTCTACGTGCCTTTTCTTCCTCTAGCTCTACTACTCTGACCTTCAAACTATCAATTTCAGTCTGATCTGCTTCTATTTTCTTAAGCAAAGACTTGTTTTCAGACTCAACTTTCTTGACATGCATTTCAAGAATCTTCTCACGATCTGCCAATCTTTTGTTTTCAACCAACACTGCATCAACTTTCTTTTCAACATTCTTAACTTGTACATCACTTGCAAAATTGAAATCACCAATTTCTTCAAGAAACATGCCTTCTTGTGGAATATTTGGAAAAGATTTGTAACCAGAAGAACCTGGTGTGGTTTGAATATATGGTTGTGAAGGTGGTGGTGTTTGGAATATTTGTTGTGAAGTAAGTAAAGGTTGTTCTTGTGATGGTGTAGTAGTATGAATATATGGTGGTGATTGGATAGGAGATGGTTGTCTTGGTGGTGTTTGATGTTGTGATTTAGGTGGTGATGGATGTGGTGATTTTGGTGGTGATGGTTCAGGTGGTGGTGAAGGAGGTTGTGTAGGTTGCTTGATTTTTGGAGTACGTTTAGGTGCTCTAAGATTCAGCTTTAACTTTTGTCTTGCTGCTCTTGGAGATACAACACTTTTCCTTGCACCTGCTTTCTTTCTTCCACCAGAAAGAGGCGTTTGAGATTCAGACACATGTTCAGGAGATGGAACATACGCAGCATCATCCTTCTCCTGTCTTTTCCTCTTTCTTAGCTGCTTTTCCTTAGCTATCTCAGCTTGAATTCTCTTTCACGCTCTGTTTCATCAATTTCTTCATCGGATGAACTTGAAGAGCCTTTATCACCATCATCACCTTCTTTCTCACCAGCTGTCTTTTCTTTCTGAGCATTAAACTTATTAAGATCTTTCAAAAATCTTTCAGAATTAGGAGATAAACGAACATCAACTCCCACATTCACTTCAGTTTCAGCTTCAACTTCATGTTCAACTTCAGCTTCAGCTTCTGGTTCTGGTACTGGTTCCTCTTCATCAGGTTCTTCAACAAGCAAAGTCTCAACAGCTTTCTTTCGTCGTTTCTTTGGTTGAGATGAAGAACCTTCTTCAGCTTGAACTTTTGGTGTTGTTTTCCTACCTTTCTTCTTTTTCTCCTCTTTCAAGAACCACTCACTGCGAGATTCTCTGAAGTTTTCAAGAATTTTCAGATCAACATAACCAGCTTCTTTCCTTTCTTCTTCATTCCTCCAGTTCTGGTGATTAACTGGATCTGGATCTTGATAAGACTTTTCTTTAATGAAGCCAAAGAATTCAACTACAAATGATGGCTCTAGATGATTCGGATGATATCTTGCCAATTGCTTCAACGATTCATTATCCATGTGATACAGTATCAACAAATCATTAGCCTCATCTCTTTCCAACTGTGGATAAGCATGATCTAGAATCATCTGGATAAAACGTGGATACAACCAAGTTTTGTCTTTTGATGTTGCATTCTCTACCAGATAATAAACACAATCTTCGTGAAATTATACTTGTTGTTTAACACTAAGGCTGTCACCATGTTCATCTGGTAGTCTCTCATCACGTCATAACCACCCTTTCTGTGACTTAGAGCAAGTAATACAAAATGAATGAGAAACTTGTACAATCTTGGAAAGTTTGCCTTCAAATAATTTGCCTTGTAAAGATCACCGTTGTAACCCATCCTTAACATACACCCTTTCACCATCCTCTCAGGAAATTTTGTTGGAGAGTTCTCGTCATCAAGAAAATTTATCACTTCTCTCACAAGCTGTTCAGTGATGATAATTGGTTCATCTTTTCCATTCACCTTCACAAGAGAATTGATTGTCTTGTTTGCTTTGTCATAAGTTGCCTTCTCCCAGAAATACTTGATATGAGATCTAAACACCAAGCGTTGGTCTGCTAAGGCTTTCTGTATAGGCAGTCTCTCCATAAACTCTAGAATATCTTTAAATCCATCCATCTTTGAAAGTTCTTTGTCATATACACAACACGTGTTATGCAAAGGATCAAACAGTACATTCGAAGTCTGCAAAATCACAACACACAAACAAGTTCAACACTTAGAAAAAATTTTCAACTAAAACCAACTTTTCATGCGGAATTACATCCACAAACGAAATCACACTCATATGGTATTACTTTCATGCGGAATCTCCTTCAAGCGATATTACACTCAAGTACAAAACACATTTCACACGGGATTACAGTTCATACGGAATTCCACTCAAATGGTAATACTCTCAAACGAAATTACATTACACACGGAATTACATTCAAGCGATATTAACCTTTTCAAACGGAATTAACCAACATCAAGATTTTATGAACTGATGATTAAATTTGTGTAATGGGTTTGTTAATCAGACAATTCCGAGCATCATGGTGTGTTTTTTATACATTTTGGTCCACTGAAAAACCCTAGATCTAAGTTCAAACATCTGATCTGCCGACAACACTTAAATCCGACACAATTGAAAACCTAATCATGATCTATGTCACAATCCGAGTGTAATGGTCTGTTATTCGATCAATAAACATCAAATATACACCCTAGATCTAACATATACCACCTGTTAGTTACCGTTCAAACGAGATTAAGTCAAAATTGGTTCAAAACAAACAAGATATACTACCTTTCCCATGATAATAGTTGAACTGGCCAACTAGAATCAAGAATCGAACAAAAATTTGGTAGTATAACGGCTGTAAATCCAAGTTTTCGAATTCCGTTTGAATCTGCTATGAACGGGGACTTTGAAGCGAAATCAGGAAATAATGAGCTTCAAACGGAATTACCACCTATTTATAGGTACATGTAATTCCGTGTGGAATTACTACTCATGACCTTCACGCGGAATTAGGTTCAAACGGAATACCCTGTTCATGCGGAATTACCCGTTTCAAACGGAATTACCATTCAAGTTGAACTTCAAACGGAATTAATACTTTCAAACGAAATTATCAAATCAATTTTTCAATTTTCAACTTTTTGAGCTTTTACCTACACATCCAGTTAACCAAGTCCAAGTTAATGACCCTGGTCAACTGTTTAGCCTGCCAAGTCCAAGTTAATGACCTTGGCTGACCAGATTATGAAGATGCTGATACTTTGAAACAAAATTTAAGTTCAAATTAATGAACTTTTGAACTTTAAATAAATTATCAATCACATTTTCAAACTTCTGCTTACCCAACCCTCAAGATCCAGACATGTTCTGCACATAAGACTTTGATCATCTGATCCCCAACGTCTGTTTTCGAAAATAAGATGAAATGAAAATATTTTTGGATTTTAGAATACGATAAACAGAAATCTGTACACACAATATTTTTGTGAGCGTGTTAGGGGATCATATCAGCTTCCGACAAGATACTAGCACCGTTAAGCTTAGATTTCATTCACAGCACTAAACACTTCGCTAAGATTGTCGATATACTAATCCTCTTAAATCTTCACACAATTTTCAATCTATTCGGGATACGGATTTAGTGTTTTAATATCTTAACTTTTACGCGTGTACCACCTCAGTATATACTCCGGTATCCAGATCCCAATATTCAGTCTTACAGGTGAATATACCTAGATGATATCTGTAATGGGGTGAATGCGAGGCCGTGAGAGCTCAGGTCAGAACTTCCGTTCAGCAGAGAGATGACGGCTCGACTTTCGGTGGGTTCCCTTTAGGGAATCTTTTTTACAACAACACATGATTAGCATTTTGCAATGTTTCATCATTTTTTATGCTGAGGGGAGGCTTTACAAGTAAAGCTTGTGCAGAGTATTATATGAGGACTAGGCTATTGCTTCCGCAAAATCAGAAGTCCAGGTATAATACCCCAGATATCACTAAGTATAAAGACCTAGTATCTCAGAAAGAGGGACCTTTCAAACAAGATTTCGGGGGTTACCCATATATCCTGGAGATGTTCCCCACGTAAAAGCAAGTAATTATTTATGTTTATATCCCAAACAAATCTACTAATTTTGTAAAAACCTATCGGCACATCATCAGCGAGACTGCTTAACATATATTAAACATTACATTTCTTTAGCGTACAGTATCTGTCTAGCTGATGTACTATCATTTCCCCTTTTTACACAAACTCTTTTTTCAGTTTTTCAATGTTTTTGGATTTTTCAAATTTTCTATTGTTTTTGGCTTTTGAAATTTTATCATGTTTTTGTATTTTTCTGCAAACTTTCTCCCCCTAAAAACAAGAACATATTTTTGTGTTTTTGGTTTTATCGAAAGCAGAAAATAAACTGTACAATAAAAGTTGACAACAAGACATCAGATGTGACATTTGTGCTTCTAATCATTGTGAACAATTCAGTTATCAATGAAATAAAGTTATTTGATCCCAATGTTTGTTTGTTTATGTTTGATGTTTTTCATGTTTTGGTTTTTATTGAATTTCAAGCTCTATATCGCTTTCTGGAGAATTATACGCAAACTGGTGCGTAAACGTAATCAGTTTAACACGAAAAATACTTCGGAACATTAATTTATGCTTAACATACCTTAAATAACCTTTACATAACTTAGAAATAAGTTTTGAAGGCTTTGGTATGGCAAAATCAAGTTTATTCGCTTACAGGGACTAAAATTGACAAACTGCGAAAGTATGCCAATTTGAACTGTAACGAACATTCTGGGACATGGCCTTAAGTTAAACACACCCTAAATATCCTTTACATAGCTTAGAAATAGGCTTTGAGGCGTTTGGTGTGCTAAAATAAACTTTATGCTCATTTAGGGACTAAAAGCGTCAAAAAGTGCATAAGTTTGCATTTTCGCGCATAACTTACGTTCTGAATACA
This sequence comes from Helianthus annuus, assembly GCF_002127325.2. Classification (NCBI taxonomy): domain Eukaryota; kingdom Viridiplantae; phylum Streptophyta; class Magnoliopsida; order Asterales; family Asteraceae; genus Helianthus; species Helianthus annuus. Next base: position 131,226,936 of record NC_035440.2, read on the forward strand.
TCCGGACATCCAAAAATTTATGTAATCATTTAAATATTATGTTTTAGTGATTGGCTTGTCAAAAATCCATTCGTCGCGCAATTTGGACCATTTTTTCGTCCGTTACGACTTCCGTCGTAATTAACCGAACAATGCAATTGTACGGCCAAACGAACCGACATCCGGCATATTTTTGAGCATGTTTCATGTTCCCTATGCTTTAAAATCCTTGCAGAGCTTAAAAATGGGTTTGACGGGTGTTAGAAGTGCCAAAACACGACCATACGCGCACAGGGACCTAAACTGCCAAAACTGAAACATTGCTGGTCTGCAGGGCCCTTATGGACCGTATGGACCTACTTAAGGTCCGTAAGAAACCCCCAGAACAGCATAAAGTGTTTTCCAGCTAGATCCAGCTATTACCCACTCTTGCACATGGTTTTTGGGTTTCTATGGGCTGGTTTGTGTGCCCATCAAGGTGCCAAATCAGAATATTTCAAGTGTACGGCTTAGATCGTGCCCCCTTTTGCAAGAAACGATCTTAACGGTAGTGCCATGCCTGTAAATACCCACCATGTTTTCATTCATTCCTCACATTTGAATCTGATTCAAGCTCTCTAAGTGGAAGTATATGCTTCCTACCTGAGAGAGAATCGGATCAAATCTTGCGGGGACCTTCTGTAAGTATTCTTTCGTGTTTTTCGTTCGTTTTAGCGTTAAAGTCAAACTGTGTTTGACTTTCTGCATTGACCAGTTTATGGTCAACACAAAGTTCATTTGAACTTCATAACGTGAGTGTAATCACGATGGTTATAGTCCCTAGTGACTATACCTAGTGATTACCACGTTATCTAGGCTTAGTGACGAGTCGTAGTTACGGCCAAAATGCGTATTCTTGCGTATTTTGTAACCAAACTACTTGTGGGTATCAAGACCCTTTGTCTTGATATCAAACCTGTTTTTAAACCTCGTTAAACATGTTTCAACATGTTTAACTCGTCACTTTTAGTATTGTGCTTGTCTAGGGTCGTAAGGGTAAGCGATCTAAACAATCGCTTATGCTTACGAACCCGACCCATTTCGTCGATCATTAGGATCCGACCAAACATCTTAGGTGACCATAGATGTATAGGGAGTAACCTTCCGAGGTTATACCTTATGGTCACGTCATTTAAGTAGTTGTATGATAAGTAGTTCTTATGCCTTAGGTAAATTACCAAAATACCTTTTTTGCGCTAAAATTCATTTTAAGCCTATGTAACATAACTTTTAACATATAAACTGATTTGGCAACAATATTAAACATGTTAAGGCATATCTTGCTTGTCATAGGACTAATTAGGTATGTTTGGATGAAAGGAATGACCGCATTCGATATACATAACTCAGATAAACCTTTCATTTGTTTGAAGGTTATCACCACAGTCGCAAGGCTTGAATGTATGCATTTTCTCAATACCGCATAGATGTTTATATCAGTATAGCATGCATTTCCACAAAACATAACGTTGATTTAAACCACATTTTACTTCAACACATTGTTTTGTGCATTTTTACCTATGGTTTAGTTGATACATATTTCACTGGCCATACATGACATTTTGTTTACACATTACTTGATTGACATTTGACATAGACATTTTGATATTGATATACACATTTCATGGACTGCATTTTGACATAAACATTTTGACATGGTTTTCACAAAGACATTTCACAAATGGTTTAGACATGGACAATTTACATTGGTGGTCTGTTTGGGTAAGTGATTTAAGTAACGAGACATGTGTAATGTGATATAAGTATGGTGGATACGCCGCTGGTACTTCCTATATATAAGTGCTTGTATTATATTACATGTCGTAGCGTTATTTAATTCATTCAATTTGGACTTATACATTCTTACACAAATAACATATTGTTCATAAGACTTTGTTTTACAAAACAGTTTATTTTATACAACTTATTTTACTTGGTTATTCATTTAACCATACATTATTCTTTTACTTATACATATCATCTGGTTTTATCGCTTTACAAATGATTTACAAAACAAAACAATTTACAAGGTTCATGACTGCATTTCATTAAACATTTTCTAAAACCTAACTTATGAATCCTATTTTCACAAAACCTATGTATCTCACATGCATTTTTATGCTGACGTACCTATTTTCACATGTGTTTCAGGAGCTAATGCATAGGATGTTCGTGACACGCTAGGGTGGACTTGGGCCTTAGTGACATAAAACGAAGCTAGACTAGTTAAAACATGTTATGTTCTCTTTGTTTCATTTTGTTCTAAGACAATGTAGCTCTTTGGTTTGATGAATAAAATATAATTTTGTATGCCATGGTTGTGAAACAATAATTCTGTTACAACACTCCCCGACGTTTCCGCCACGATTTGATGTTTTACATGGTCGGGGTGTGACAGAAGAGTTGGTATCAGAGCCAATGGTTATAGGGAATTAGGTTATTAGTAATGCTTTGACCTAGACTATAACCTTTCTAGGACCCCAACACAAGTTTTCTTGTGTTTAGATCTTAAAACATGCACTTCACCTATCCTTAGGTGATCAACAAAACAAGACCCCAATTTTCTGAAACGATTTTTGAAAAACAATCTTCTGTTTTCAAATGATTTATTATATGGTTTTGAACCCTTTTGATTTTTCAAATTTATCATTTGTTTTTGAATGATTCTTTTGGGTCTTGTGCCTTCCAAGTTTTCAAAATCTCGTCAAAGTTTTGGGTTCTAAATAGTGTGAACACGTGCAAACTGGAAGGGTGAATGCCTGTACCCTGGGTTTTCTGTCTAAGGCTAGAGTGTTCGTACAAATCCACATAATCGGACCAGTCACTCTTACCTGGGAACTCTTGGGGTGAGTGTTCACTTATAGGCGAGCATGTCTTCACTAAGCATTATTTATGGACCCATTTACTTTGATTAGTCACTGTGCGTCGTTTGTTTGCTTTGTGATACGGACGAATGAACACCATCCTTGCTTTTGTTGATTTTGTTTCATCTCGTTCTTTTCATCTAATCATCTCACTCGTTTCCTCTCATGTTTCCTCTTTTTAGCATGCCTCCTCGACGTGAAAGCCCGTTAACAAATGCCGAAATGGCAGATATTCTGGCACAGCACATGGCTGCCGCACTCCCAAACATTATCGCTCAGGTGAACCAAGCCAATAACAATCAGAATGCTCCTTGTAACTTCAAGAGCTTCAATTCGGCTAAACCACTCAAGTTCAGTGGTACCGAAGGTGCAACTGGGCTCCTTCAATGGTTCGAGAGCACTGAGAGTACATTCCGTCATGTTCTGTGTCCTGAGAACCGGAAGGTCGAGTTCGCTTCTAGCGTATTTCAGAAGAGGGCTCTGGCATGGTGGAACGGGATTATGAGAGACCGTGGTGCAGAAGTTGCTCTTGCACAAACATGGGCTGAACTAAGAACACTTATGATGAGGGAGTTTTGTCCTCGTCATGAGCTGCGAGCATTAGAGAGGGAATTTGATGATCTGAAACAGGAAAGTGGTAAGCACAGGGCGTATACTGACAGGTATGAGGAGCTGAGTTTATTATGCCCAACAATGGTTACCCCACTCGAAAAGGCTATGGAGAGGTACATCGATGGTCTACCTGAATCCGTGTAAGACATAGTTACTGGTAGTAATCCTACCACTGTCCGTCAGGCGATCGAGCTATCTGCGACATTGACTAAGTCGCAGATTCGAAAGGGTATATTGCACAGGAAGGGTGACAAGAAGGGTAAGAAGCAGGAGTCTGACAAGAAGGATAGCAAGAAAGGTAAAAACAGGCAGGGTAAGGATTCGGGTTCTGCAAAGGGTTCTAGGAAGTGTAAGGCTTCCCAAAATTTTGCCCTCACTGCCCAAGCAAACCAAGCAGCTCCCAATCAGCCTGCACAACCGCCAGCTAAGAAACAGTATGCAGGGAATGCACCTTTATGCAACAGATGCAATAGCCACCATCAGCCACAAGTTCAATGTCATTTCTATACCAACTGTGGGAAGTCGGGTCATCTTTCTGAGGTCTGTCGTTTTGCTCAGAATCCAGCTGCACGTAATCCAGCTCAGCAGGCTGCTCAATCGCCTGTTCAACAGCAAGCACAAGCTGCACGACCTCACTTTCCTCCTGGTTCATGCTTTAATTGTGGAGACCTGACCCATTATCGAAACCAGTGTCCAAGGCTGGTTAATGCAAATCAGAATCAGGCTCCAGCTCGAGGTCGAGCTTTTAACATGAATGCACAAGATGCGCAAGCAGACAATGAAGTGGTGAACAGTACGTTCTTTGTTAATAACCAACCCGCATCTATTATTTTTGATTCAGGGGCCGATAAAAGTTTTGTGTCCTTATCTTTCGAGCCATTGCTTCGCGTGTCTAGAACGACACTAGGTAAGCCTTTGACAGTAGAAGTTGCTAGTGGAGAACCCGTTGTTCTTGATTCTGTTCTTCGCAACTGCCAGTTGAACCTTAACAACCATCTTTTTCCCATTGACCTCACAACTATGCAACTTGGAAGCTTCGACATTATTGTGGGTATGGATTGGTTAGCCAAGCATCGCGCAGAGGTAGTTTGTTTTGAGAAAATCGTTCGTGTGCCGCTCTCGTCAGGTGAGATACTATAGGTTCGTGGTGAGAAACCTGCTAGTAGCCTCAAGCTTATGTCTTGTTTTCAAGCTCGGAAGTATCTGCGAAAGAATTATGTGGCCTTATTGGCACATGTTACAGCAGATAAAGGCAAAGGTAAGTCTATTCAAGATATCCCTGTTGTTTGGGATTATCCGGAGTTGTTCCCTGAAGAGTTACCTGGTCTACCCCCAGCACGCCAAGTCGAGTTCCGTATTGATCTCGTACCTGGTGCAAATCCCATTGCCAGAGCTCCATATCGTCTTGCACCGTCTGAGATGCAAGAGTTGTCTAAGCAGCTTCAAGAGCTTTCTGACAAAGGTTTTATCCGTCCGAGTTTTTCACCTTGGGGTGCTCCCGTTATTTTTGTCAAGAAGAAGGATGGATCTTTCAGAATGTGCATCAATTATCGTGAGCTGAATAAGCTTGCCATCAAGAATCGATACCCCCTACCTCGCATTGATGATCTCTTTGACCAGTTACAGGGTGCTACTTGCTTTTCGAAGATTGATCTTCATTTTGGGTATCATCAACTTCGTGTGCATGAAGAGGATATTCCCAAGACAGCATTCCGCACTCGTTATGGGCATTATGAGTTCATAGTCATGCCATTCGGTTTGACCAATGCTCTTGGTATTTTCATAGACTTAATGAATAGGGTCTGCAAGCCTTATTTAGATAAGTTCATCATCGTTTTTATTGATGACATCTTGATTTACTCTAAGACGCAAGCTGATCACGAGCAACATCTTCGTCTTACTCTGGAACTCCTGAAGAAAGAGCAACTTTTTGCCAAATTCTCCAAGTGCGAATTTTGGCTTAAGGAAGTTCAATTTTTGGGACATATTGTTAACGGACAAGGTATTCATGTAGATCCCTCCAAGATTAGTGCGATTAAGGATTGGGATACACCTACTACTCCTACTGAGGTTTGTTCTTTCCTTGGTCTTGCGGGTTATTACCGCCGCTTCATCGAGAACTTCTCGAAGATTGCAGTTCCTCTAACTGCTCTAACTCAGAAGAATAAACCCTTTGAATGGGGTTCTAAGCAAGAAGAAGCATTTCAGACCTTGAAGTAGAAGCTTTGTGATGCGCCTATTCTAACTTTGCCTGAAGGCAATGATGATTTCGTCGTTTATTGTGATGCATCGAAATTAGGTCTTGGCTGTGTTCTGATGCAAAGGAACAAATTCATAGCCTACGCATCAAGCCAGTTGAAGGTACATGAGAAAAACTACACCACTCATGATCTTGAGTTGGGTGCAGTCGTCTTCGCTCTCAAAATCTGGAGACACTATTTGTATGGCACAAAATATGTGGTTTTCACTGACCACAAAAGTCTTCAGCATATCTTCAATCAGAAAGAACTCAACATGAGGCAGAGACGTTGGGTCGAACTTCTAAACGACTATGATTGCGAAATTCGCTACCATCCTGGTAAAGCGAATGTTGTGGTTGACGCATTGAGTCGTAAGGAACGTACTAAGCTACATTGTGTTCGTGTTCAATCTAATATTCAAGCTCAATCCAATATTCAGTCACGCATTTCTCAGGCTCAACATGCTTGTGTTTCACAAGACTTGATGGGTAAGGAATTACCCAATCACATTAAGCCTGATCTTGTGCTGAAAGATGATGGATCATATTATTTCATGGACCGTTTATGGGTTCCAAGCCAAGATGATCTTCGCGCCTTGCTTATGGATGAAGCCCATAAGTCTCGTTATTCTATTCATCCTGGCTCAGACAAAATGTATATGGATCTTCGTACTCGGTATTGGTGGCCTGGTATGAAGAAAGACATTGCCTTGTATGTTTCAAAGTGCCTTACTTGTCTTAAGGTTAAGGCTGAACACCAATGATGTGCACAAAATGCAACATATAAATTACATCAATTGTGGCATAAAACTAACCCTTTTTTAGTACTAATGTTGGAAAAAGTGTGCTTTTGTCTTCCTTTTGTATTTTCAGGATTAAATGAGCTCAAATGAACAAAAGAAGCAAAAAGACAGCTAAATCTAACATAAATACAGGAAAAGGAACAAACGTGGCATGCCCGACCTCCGACAGCATCTTCCCAAAGCAAAACAAGAAGACAGGAGACTGAACACGCCCCGTGCTCAGTGAGCACGAGGGCGTGCCCAAGTGTTAGCAGAAAAGACAAAGTGGTAGAAGCTTTTATTGCCCACCACGGGGCCGTGCTCAGCGGACACGGGGGCGTGGTCAACTGTTGCAGACGCATTTAATGAAATTGCGAATTGCAATTAATTGAAGTGAGAAAGTCGGATGGACACGGGGCCGTGCCTAGTGGACACGGGGCCGTGCCCGAGCTTCTGTTCAGCCTATAAATAGGAGTGCTTGGAGCTCTTCCAACTCATCCCTTGGCACATCACCTCTCTCACACTTCACCCACCACCCACCACCATCTCAACACCATCATCCACCACCATCATCCATTGTCCATCATAGGGTGTGTGAGTCGTCTCGGGATCCAAGATTGATCGTAAGAGTTCTTGACAATCAAAGGCATGTTTGCCTAAGTCTCTTACATCACTTGGTGAAGACAAGTGTTTAGTGTAATACTTTTTATTTTTTAACTTTTGCACTTTTTAATTGGTTTTGTATTACTGACTTTAATTACTAGTTTCTTATGTTGAAGGTGATTCTTCCTTATCATTTGTCCGTGGTGTCTTGGCATTATTTTACTGTCTATATAAAATAAATTATTTTCACCATTCATATCTCCACGGTCTATATGAAGGTATGTTGGCTACCTAGTCGGGGGTTAAGGGAACGGTTTGGTAAGAGTCTTGCCATTGTTCAGTGTATAGATCCTGCAAAGGAACTGAGTCAAATTTAGTAGGACCTCCTTCAATACCCAGCGGTATTGGATGGCGGGGGTCCAAACTCTTTGATCCCCTCATAAGTTAAACTACTATTAAAACTTTAACCTGGCTACTTAGGACTGTATCCCTGCTGACTCAGACTACTTAGCCGAGGGTAACGTCACCTTCAAAAGAGGGGCCTACCACATTATGCATTAATAACTTAATTAATTATCTTTCAATAATCCGACCCTTTAGGATTGTATCCTTGTTGACTCAAACTACTGGGTTGAGGGTAACGTCGCCTTCAAAAGAGGGGCCTCCTACAATAACTAAGATATTCTCTTAAACAAGTGCAAAAGTGCGAAAATAATCAAAGGTTACACTGCACATGAGTCGGATCCAAGTGATTCATCTTGTCTATCTGTTTTTATTTTTATTTTATTTTTCAGCATTTTAGTTAGTTTTATTTTTCTAGTTTAAAATCTTTTTCTAACATTTTGATTTGATTAGACGTTGAGGATAAACCGGTACTAAAAGCTCTTGTGTCCTTGGACGACCTCGGTATCTTACCAACACTATACTACGTCCACGATGGGTGCACTTGCCAATATGTGTGTTTAGTGTTAGTGAATATCGTGTTTATAAATTTAAAACTTGGCTAAAAAGTGTAAAAAGGGCTTAAAATATACACCTAAAACATATACACACTAACACGCATCAAGTTTTTGGCGCCGTTGCCGGGGACACAAGGATTTTAAGAAAGTTAGAAATCAGTGGCCTAATCAATTTTTCTATTTTATTTTTATTTTTTTAGGATTTTCTTAATTTTTCAGCTTCTGCAGTACTCAGCACGGGTCGTGCCCGCTGAACACGCCCCGTGCCCAATCTTTGGAACTGGCAATCCTGTTTTAAGTCAGACAGTAAGCTGAACACGGGGCCGTGCCCACTCAACACGCCCCCGTGCCCAAGATTCAGTTACTGAAAACGGAACCGTAAGATCCCGACGGTTGGTAATTTCTGACACAAAAATGAGTGATAATGATATTTTTTATTTTCGGCACTCTTATGGTACGTGGTGTCAATTATGTGGAGGCGATCATAAAGAATTAGAATGCTATTTTCTAAACTATAAGCCCCACTATATAGACCCATCGTTTTCCTCTAGCCTTAAGAGGGGCGAAAGTAAAAATAATCCTTATCTCTCCCTCGAATGTGCCCAACCGGACATTTTAGGAGAAATGCTTCTTGATGAACTATTTCAACTAGAAGATCTGGTTCTTAATTGGTTAAAAGAACTTAAGATGGATTTCCTTAATTCATCTCAAGACGATGACCAAGAAGAATTGTTGGGTTCGCATTCAAATAAAAACAACCTCGTTGCTCCCAACAATACCTTCCACTCTAGCGAAGACTTGGACGATAGTCGTCCCTGTGCCGATTGTGCCGTGAAGGACTCCCCATCGACTTCGTTCGATGCATACATAGACCTGAGTGATTCGGCATACACCTTCTTTAACGAGAGCCCGGAAAAGGGTTGGACTTGTCCACCTACATTTAGCATAGGAATCACCCTCATCGACAACCTCTTGCGTTCTCGTCTTAATCTAGAGCAATTGAGGTACCTTAGGCACTTTGGGGTTGTTCCGTCCAGTAAGGAACCGCCCGTTCCGGATAAATTCCTTGAAAATAGACAATCTTCATAATCAGCCTTTCGACACGGGGCCGTGCCCAGCCAACACCACCCCGTGTCCACCAAAAGATTCCCTTATGACTTTACGTCAGAATACGGACAAAATATGTCAGGATCTTGCCTGCACACGGGGCCATGTCCATCCGACACGGGGCCATGTCCATCCGACACGGGGCCGTGTCCATCCGACACGGGGCCGTGTCCAGCATGCTGTCGTTTTCTATAAATGCAGCCAAGAATCCTGCACATTTGGACCATCCAGGGACAGAGATTTGAAGGGATCTTCTCTCCTACCATCCTAGGTATGTTCTAAAAGAAGGTTCCAACAATCATCTTGTCCTTTCCTCTTTTATCCATTTCCTTCTTCTTCATCTTTCTCCAAAACCTCCATTAAAGCTTGAGATTTCAAGCTTTATTGTAAGGATTGTTGAAGTTTTGCTCAAGGAATCTTGTTAAAAATAAGTTGTATAACATTGTTTTAAGTTATTATTACTCAAAAAGGCTTCACAAATTGAAAAAATAACTTAAAACTTCGAGATTCCTTGATCCAAAATTCTGCAGAAAGGTGAACACGGGGCCGTGCTCGTTGAGCACGGGGCCGTGTCTAAAGTACTGTTTCATTAAAATAAGCTGTTTCTGGTTTGTTTTCGTAGAATGTCAAGTCAGAAACAGTGGAACATCTTCTGTACATTCAAGAAACAGTCGAAGAGGGAGAAGGCCTTCCATTGAAGCTACCCTTGTACACTACGTCATGGCACTACGGGAAGCTCTCGATGAAATGACTTCGGTGGAGGAGGTCCTAATAGACTGTATAAATTATCTTACGGTGGGGCTGGAAAATAGTTTTCAAGAAATTAACCTCTTGCACCAGAGGTTAAATATTCTTGTAACACCTCCCATGGAACCAATCCTCCCTCAAGAAGATTGGAACCTAGCACTTGGAGTCAACAACCCTACCGGATGGGATGACATTCCAGCGGAGCCTCCCCTTGAAGATCTACAAGAAGTCCCGGTTGAAGTTGTACCTCCTCAAACCGACGCCAACGAGCCCGCCTTCCTCCTCCCAAGGGAAATAGAGTAGTGGCTCGCCGACGTGTGAGGAACCCATGCCTGGAGAAAGGAGTTCTTTAAAGCCACATCTAACCAAGAGAATTATCTCTTCGGAAATTTTGCTAATTAGAATAATTTTTAGGCTAGAACTCCTTGGTTTAAGCTTCTTGTGCTCACTTATCTAAATTATTATCTTCCTAGGATTATGTATTTCTCTCTATGACTTCAATGAAATGATGATTTTAAGGTTTGAATGGTGTTGTAATGAATAAAACACACTCAGGATGGTAAAGGATAACAAGGGGAACGAGAAATATCACCCCATGCACGAAAACAGGGCCATCCGACAAAAAATTCTTCATTACAGCAAGTTCAGCACGGGCCGTGTCCGCCCAACACGGCCCCATGCTGCATAGTCTGCAGAAAACGCCCAGTTCAGGTAACTGGACACGGGCCGTGTTCACCGAACACGCCCCCGTCTCCAAGCTTCTGTTTCTCTTTATTAAATTTTGTCACTGGCACCTGAACACGGGGCCGTGCCCGGTCACCACGGGGCCGTGTCCAGAGTGCCAGTAACATAAAATTTTTGTTTTTAACACCTTTCTACACATTCAATCAACCTAAAAACTCATTTTTGGGACACATTGAGGACAATGTGTAATTTAAGTGTGGGGGGGGGGATGCTAAGACTTTGAATCTTGCAAGTCCTAATTAACAAGCCTTACACAAAACTCTATTGGAACCGCTAATCACCCCAAATTTTTTCAAAAAAATTTTCATTTTTTTAATTGTCTAAGTTTAAGTAGGGAATTTCAAGTTCTAACAAGGTTATATTTTTACAAGTTTACAACCAATAGCGTCGTGATAAAAAGAACCAACATAAGAAAATTATGAAACGGCATGACAAGCTTAGTTAAAATTTGATTATATATACTTGATCACATAAAAACCCATTCCCACAAAAGTGAGTTTTGAGCCTTTATTGAGCATACAAATACATATCTTGTTGGACCGGTTTGCGACCCTAAACAGTCAGTATAAGGAAGTTCATCTTCAAATACAAAGGCGGAATCAGTGTAAATGAAGTAACACAGCAGTTCCTTTCAATTTCCTTCTATATTGATGCTTTCTGAATCGATTTTGATAGAGTTTCGTTACAAAGCATATGACCAGGTTTCGCTCCAAGTTACAACTGAATTCACACATGAGGGTATATATAGTCCAGTTGATTTCGCTCTTATGACATGTCATATGAGCGAAATCCCATGTGTTAGAGTAAGCGAAACCCCGTGAGTAACCACATAAGCGAAACCTAATGACTCTAAAAGCGAAACCTCATACTAAATATGTACATATGAGCGAAACCTCTATAATAAACCCTAATCTTGATTTCCAAGCTCCAATCTAACTTATCTTGACCTAAGACTCAATGTAAACGTTGTCAACAGACATTTCGTGCACCAACAGACTCCCCCTTGGATGTTGACGAAGTCTTCAGCTCTGAGTCTTCAGTCTTGGTCTTTTCTCTAACTCTGTCTTTTCATCACATCAACTCTATCTTCACAAGTTCATGATCTTGTCCTGGCTTCATCTTCAAACTTCCCTTTGAGCATTCATCCAGACTCCCCCTTTCAAAGACTCCCCCTCTCATTATGCTAGAATCTGAGGTCTTAATCTGGTTCAAGCTTTGACAATTAGCTCTCGTGGGAATAATGAAGTCCAAAACCTGTGTCTCAAACATCAATCATCACAATCTATCTTTTCAACAATAAATCACAAACTCAATCAGTTATAGAAATCCACTCAAGTATTCAGGTCCAAGTTAATGACCCTGATCACTCGATTAATCAACCAAGTTCAACTTAATGACCTTGGTTGATCATTTGACGAATCAAACTGATTTTTAAAACAACAATTTTTCACATTTTCTGAAAATAACAAGTATCAAGTTAATGAACTTGTTTTAACTTGAAAATAACTCAAACACTATCAAAGTAAGCTCTCCTCATTCTTCAGCTCAGAACTTTTCTTGTATCTGGTTCAATCTTCGAGAATCCAACGATTAACTCTCCACTTTGGTTTGTCAAAAATAAAGCAGAAATAAAATCTTTTTGGATTTTTAATAAAGTGTTCTAAACTAAGAAATGAAATACAGAAACTTAAATTGCAGAAAATAAACAAAGTAAACTATTTACAAACTTATTTTTGGCGAGCGTGTCAGGGAATCATATCAGCTTTTCAGACACAGTACAAGTACCGTTAAGTTTCATTTCATACTTAGACTTAAACAATTCACCTCGATTGTCGATATACTGATCCATCTTAAATTCTTACACAAATTTCAATTTACTCAGGATACGATTTAGATGTCTTATGAACTTAGCTCATTCATGTGTCCCACCTCTTGCATATACTCCCGTATCCAGAATCCCAGATATTCAGTCTTACAGGTGAGTATACCACTAATGATATCTGTAAGGGGATAAATGCGAGGGCCGTGAGAGCTCAGGTCGATACTTCCGTATACGTAGAGAGATGACGGCTTCGGCTTTTCGGTGTGTCCCCTTTAGAGGATCTTTTAGTTACAACAGCAACGACTATCAATTTTATTGTTTCATCAGCTTGCTGAGGGCGATGCTATGTTTCAAGCATTTTGCGGAAAGTATTATTCGGGGACTAGGTCAGAACTTCCATTCAGCAGAAGTCCCGGAATAATACGCCAGATATCACTGAGTATAAAGACCTAGTATCTCAGAATATGGGACCTTTCAAATGAGATTATAGGGGTTACCTATATATCCAAGTAGTGTTCCCCACAAATTTCACAAGTTTGAAATTTTAGGTTTATATCCCGAATAAATCTACTAAATGTGCGAAAACCTATCAACACATCATTAGTGAGACTGTTTAACGCATTTAATCTTTACAATTCTTTAGCATACTGTAATTGTCTAGCCGATGTACTATCATTTTCCCTATATACACAAGCTCTTTTTCAGACTTTATATTGTTTTTGGATTTTTGAATTTTATCATGTTTTTGTATTTTTGCATTTTTTACTGTTTTTGTATTTTCTGAAAATATACTATTTACATCTATCTACTCCCCCTAAATAGCAAAACAGGTAAAAAATCGACAAACCATTGCAGATTGTTTCTCATCTTCATCCGCACCAGTACTCTCATCAACGCCAATTATGCCATCCGACACCGAAAGAAGCTTCATACCGTTCAGTTTTAACAAATATTTAAACCGATTTTTATCAAAAGCTTTGGTATGTAAATCAGCTTTCTGTTCGTCAGTGTGGATTTTCTCAATTCGTATCAACTTTTTCTCGAAACAATCGCAAATAAAGTGATGACGAATTTCTATGTGTTTAGTTTTAGCGTGATGTACTGGATTCTTTGTTATATTTATAGCGGCCTCATTATCAACAAAAAGAGGTGTGTTAAGAAACTGCAAACCGTAGTCGCGCATCTGTTGCTGTATCCACAGGATCTGAGAGCAGCAACTGCTAGCAGACACGTACTCCGCTTCACATGTAGATAGCGCTACAGACGTTTGTTTCTTACACTGCCAGGTAACCAATCTAGGTCCAAAGAACTGGCATCCTGCAGTTGTTGATTTGGTATTGAGTTTGCAGCATCCGAAATCCGAATCAGAATACTCTTCGAGCATAAAGTCGCCTTTCCTAGGATACCACAACCCCAATGAAGGAGTTCCTTTCAGGTAGCGCAATATCCTCTTCACAATAATCATGTGCGAAGCTCTCGGGTTAGATTGATATCTTGCTGCGAGGCACGTTGGGTACTTGATATCAGGACGTGAAGCAGTTAGGTACATCAAAGAACCTATCATGGAACGGTAGAACGTTTCATCAGCCCTGTCTCCGGTGAGATCTGGGTGAATCCCATGATTTGTTGCAAGTGGGGTAGCAGCTGGAGTCGAACTTGACATCCCAAATTTCTCTAGAATATCACGAACGTACTTCGTCTGGTGAGTGAAAATTCCCTCAGGTAGTTGTTCAACTTGTAGACCCAAAAAGAATTTCATCTCCCCCATTGATGACATTTTAAATTTTTGCTTCATCACCTGTTCGAAATCTTTGCATAAATTCTCATTCGTCGACCCAAAGATTATATCGTCCACATAAATCTGAACTATTAGAAGATGACCGTCGACCTCTTTAGTGAAGAGAGTGGCATCCACTTTTCCACGTATGAAACTGTTGGCTAGTAGGTGTTGAGACAAAGTCTCATACCAAGCTCTCGGTGCCTGGTGTAAACCATACAGCGCTTTGTCCAATAAGTAGACCTTGTTTTTGTGGATTGGATCGGTGAAGCCCGGCGACTGTCCGACATAAACCTCCTCTTTGACCTTCCCATAAAGAAACGCCGATTTTACATCTAGCTGATATACTTTGAAATTCTTGCAAGACGCAAATGCAAGGAAAATTCTGATTGCTTCTAGTCGTGCCACAGGAGCATAGACTTCTGTAAAATCAATCCCTTCATGTTGACTAAAGCCCTGAACAACGACTCGAGCTTTGTTCCTTACAACAACTCCTCTGTCGTCTCTCTTACACTTAAATACCCATTTTGTATTGATTTTCCTGTGACCATCTGGCAAATCCACTAGCTTCCACACTCCCAACTTTTCAAAGTGACTTAACTCTTCTTGCATCGCAATGACCCAAGAGTCTTCAGTAAGCGCCTCTTTGTAAGTTCGCGGTTCGATCTGCGAAATGAAACAACTTAATGAAAATTCAGTTTGTAAAGGTGCTACTGTAGAATAAAAACATGTAACGCCCTGGTCTATTTGACGTCTCGTGCGAACGCCTTCTTGCAATTCTCCTATGATCAATTCCTCTGGATGATATGAAAGAGTTCGCGGCATTACTTCACTTGGAACATCTACATTGCCCTCCAGATTAGTAACATTCTGATTTGCATCTTGTTCACCAACTTGGTTTGTTTGACTTGAAATCTGGATCTGCTCCCCCTCAGAATCTGAATCACCATGATCAAAGATCGACATGTTTTCAGCTTCTTGATCATCATTCACTGCCGACTGATTACCAGGAGCAACTTCATCATCATGTTCACCAGCATGACTAGGACCTGCTTCATCATCATTTGAAGTTTCCCGAGGTCTTCTAGAATACTCGGCTGGGAACCTTTGCTGCGACTCATACTCTCGCAAAATATCCAGCTCATCAAAGAAATCTTCATCATCCTCTGATTCTTCTCTCATGTCAAACGAATCCCACAGTTTGTCATAATGATAACGCCATGAATCTCCAGGATTCTGCGACGGCATAGTATAACCTTGACATTCAACATTTCCAGCTTCAATAATCCGCTTCTCACTTGGAACGAAGACACGTCGCATCGGATTTGCATAACCAACAAATATTCCCTCAATGCACTTCGGACCAAACTTTCCATGAGGCTCTATAACAGTACAGGGTGACCCGAACGGTTCTAGATACTTCAAATTCGGTTTGCGATTATTGATTAGCTCAAAGCATGTTTTGTTGAATTTCTTGACAGTGAGAACCCTGTTGAGCGTATAACATGCGGCGGAAACAACTTCAGCCCAAAAATTTATTGGTAACTTTGAATCTGCGAGCATAGTTCTAGCCGTCTCAATTAGTGTCCGGTTTTTGCGTTCTGCGACTCCATTCTGCTGCGGAGTGTACGGAGCACTAAACTCATTTCATCACAAAATTCTTCCATCTTGTTGTTCTTGAATTCAGTACCATTATCACTTCGAATTCTTTTGATACGCCTCTGGTACAGATTCTCTATTCTTTTGAATAAAGCCATCAAACTGTCAAATGTTTCGTCTTTCGTTTTCAAGAAAGAAACCCACGAAAATCTGGAATAATCATCAGTTACGACCAAACAATAGTAATCTCCTGTAATACTTTTGACATTCACAGGACCGAATAAATCCATGTGAAGTCTTTCCAGAGGTCTCGAAACTAAATTGACTTGCTTTGTAGGGTGTGACTTTTTCTTCTGCTTGCCTTTGACACAGCTAATGCACTCCCCTTCCAGATGAAAACCTTTGACATGAACTCCTGTAACCAAATCGTTGTGCACCAAGTGATTCATCTTCCTTAGGTGAATATGCCCCATCTTGCGGTGCCACAATCTCGATTCTTTTTCAGTTACTCTGGACACAAAACAATGAGCCTGACCCGTGGTTGTAGTAGCTACGCTCATGTCCAACACGTACAGATCATTAACTCTCGGTGCCCTCATGATAATCCATTCCTCAGGGATTACAAATCCTGGTTTCAAGATCAAACATTCTTTATGAGTGAAGTGAGTAGAAAACATCCTGTCACAGATCTGGGAGATACTCAGCAGATTATTCTCCAGCTCAACAATGTAGTTAACTCTCTCAAACGTCACAATCCCGTTGGATAACGTTCCTTCACCAATAATCCTTCCTCCTTGATTACCTGCAAAACCTACGTAACCACCATTGATATTTCTCACATCATACAGCAACGCAGTCTTTCCTGTCATATGTCTTGAAGCTCCACTATCCATGATCCATCTGGATAGAAGTTTTGGAAGATCCTGCACAAAACAAACTTTGATTTAAACTTTAATAAGGATGCCGATTCATGCTTCGCGATCCAGGAAGCTTCGGCAATTCAAACTGTTTAGTCAAACATTGAGTCCACCCAGGCCTCATCAGCCTTAGGTGTAACCTTGACTCTCGCAATTTGAATTTTGAAGTTTTCAGCCTTAAGAGGTGGAAAATTTGCATCATAATCAATTGGAATTGAATCCTCAAAAGGTGAAATCTTTTTCTCAGTTTTGGGTTTCCAAACTTGTTGAGACAATGCTACCCGTTTGTAAAACTTATCAGTTTTAGTTACCACTTTCTTTACGGGTTCATTTTTCACTTTGGTGTTGTCATTTCTCACACTCTTTTTCTCAACAATCACTTGGGCTTTACCTTTCTCGTCAACTTTCTTCTTTTGAGTCTTCACAGTTTCAGTCTTAGGCTTCACGTTGGTACACTTTCGTGCAATGTGACCAACTTGATTACATCTGAAGCATGTTCGAGTATCAACCACTCGACTTGTGCCTTCAGACTGAGCCTGTGAAGCTCTCTTCTCAAAGAACTCTTCATTCGATTTTGAAAAAAATTCTTTCTCTTCATCAGCAAGTGAACTCGAACTGTTCACAAACTTTTTCTTCTCAACAAACTTCTTGTTTTGAACATTTCTCTTCTGATAAGACTTACCCCCCTGATAACCACCCGACCAGTTGTTTCAGTTCTTGTTGTTATTATAAAAACGCGGTGGAACTATAGATTTCTTGTAGTAAGCTTTATCTTTCTCAAAATTCAATTTTCTTTTTGTTTGACTCAGCTCCTTCACTTCTGACAACTCAACTTCGACCAATTTGAAAACATTTGTCAATTTGTTCATATTTACATTCTCAATCGGAAACTCAGAATCCCAAAACAACTTATCTGAACCCAACATCTTGTACATGACAAGATTTGATTCTTCATTTAAGTTGTTCTTGGACTTTTGTTTCGGAATGTATTTGTCCAAGAAACACCCATCTTCCTCAGTAGTGTCACTATCCGTTTTTAGCACATTTTCTACAACACCTTTTACAATATCATTTTGGACACTATCGTCATTGGAAGATGTGAACGTGACATCAATTGAATCTGGAAGTTTCATTTCATTTTCTTCCTCAATCTCAAACAACCCAGATTGCTTTTTCGTGTAATTATCCAAAATCGGCGGTGGAACTCTATGAAAACCCACCCCAGTTCCATCAGAATAAAAATCTTCACCAGCTTTGTTTTTCCCAATGGGTTTGGGAACAATGTGCTGCAAAACAAAGCTTGCGGCGCTGTAACTATTAAGCTTCAACTGGATTCGCTCGTTTTCAATTTCAGCCTCTTGAAATTTAAGTTTCAGTTTAGCGATTTCATCCAGTTGTTGGTTGATTGATAATTCTTTTACTCTAAGCACTGCTTTTAGTTGAACATTTTCTTTATAAGTTTTACCATTTCGATCATCATTATCTTTCATTGTGCTTTTGAGTTTTTCAAACTTCTCAGAAATCTGACGGTTTACAAGAATTAACTTTTCATTTTCTTGTTTAATTCTTTCATGTTCAATTTTATCATTTTCAATTTGGGTAGTTAAATCTTTTATCCGTTCAGTTGAAGCTTTAATCATCTTGTCACGATCAAGAATTTGATCCTCAACTCTTCTGACTTTTGCTGTCAGATCTTCAACTTTCTTACCGTTGAGATACGTGACTGTGTTACAAAATTTGCATTCTTTGATGCAATTTTTGCAATCAGCATTCCTATTGACTTTCTTACCTGTTTCAGTCGTTGACGTGTTTGAACTGACCTTGCTTTTAGACTCAGACACGGAGTTAGAGTCTACCTCAATAGCCATAGTGTAGGTCCCTCGGAGGTTGAGGTTAAACCTTATCCTTGTTATGTTTAACACTCTAGCAAGTGCGGAATCCAAGCTAGAATGCAAACCGATAGTTTATATTAGAGCACAAGCAACAAAGAGAAAGAGTAGACACACAACATATCAAAGTTTTCTCTTGTATTTCAGTGGACACGGTTACAGCCCTTGACCAAACTGAAAATGCTCTCTACAAGACTTGGTTCACTCACATACAACTCTATCGGATGTCTCACAAATGTCTTTTTGTGAAATGAACCCATACATGGGTATATATACCCATAACAGATAGATTGTGTCGAAGGATCAGAATGTCTGTCGAAAGATCATCTATCGACCAGAAACCTTCCGAAGGATCCACATATACCTCGAAGGATGGTATATCCTTCGAGGTCCATTTGTATCCATCGAACCTTCGAAGTCATCGAAGGATATAAACAATCCTTCGATGACATCCTTCGACACAACATATGTTACAACCTAAGTGTTGACTGTTTGGCCAAGTCAAACCAGGAGGATGGTTGACTTGGTCAAACTTACATTCAAACACATATACAAACCAACAAAAGACGTAAACAAGACTAACAAGGACATCGTTTTATATCATTACAAAATACAGACAAAGTACAGACACAAGTGCACCAACAAACTCCCCCTTGGCTGTAGCTTTGTCTCGATCTTCGTGTCTTTAAGTCTCGGACGTCCTTTCAACTGTCAAATGATGCGATGACCATGCACTTCCCGCATTAACCAGTAGATTGAAGCAGTACAAGGCCATCTTCTGAAACTTCATTGCTTGTTCCCGATCCCGAACCAAGTAGTTGATCTCGTGATCCTTAAGAACAATAATATCCGACCTGGACATGTTAGTAATCCACATCGGATCTATTATTCGAAAGTTCTCTTGACTGTCTCGGAAAAAGATCACGGCTTCTCCAGTATCCGCATCATAAACCCAGCAACGAAAGTTTCCCAGAAAGTCAGTCTTCATTTTCAGCAAAGGTATCTTCTTCATCAACTTTGGAGGATCATAAACCAGTCGATAACGAGCAGTGTTTGTATCTGGATCAAGTGTAAATCTGATCTGCTCGTATCGAGGAAACTGCGGCTTGTATAGCGGATCCTTCCAACCCCTTCTTCTTTCCAACCTGATTTTCTTTGCAAACAGATCCACCATCTTTTCTTTGACTCGATTAATAACATTTAGTTGAGCCAAAACTGCAACATCATAGTAAGGAAGTGACAGAACGCTGAGAAGAGACCTGAAGTACTGAAGACCGCATTCTCGCTTCACAACCATGCAGTGAAGTTCCTTAATGAACATCCAACTAATAATACGACCCCGAGCCTGATTCTTTTCCAGACTCATGTAATTAACCTGATCCAACGGAGCGAGCGGAGGAGGATTCCTAGCTAGGAAATCCGCTCGCCATTCGTTCACAGTCTTCTCACGGTTTTCTTGAGCTGTAGGAGAATCTGAAGAAAGATTGGCAAATTCTGCTGTCTTTTCTGCCACATACTCATCATCAAGAGCATTAAACTCCTCATTATCTTGCCCAACATAGACAGGACGTTCCGGATCCGAACCGATGAAGATTTCATCAATTGTAGAGAAATCGGTTTGGTCCGGAACCAATGGAGTGGCATCAATCATGTTCACATCAACTTCATCCAACTCTTTCAGAGCCAGAACCCGTTCATCAGACATTTCGGTAACATGTTCTCCCTCTTCTAACAGTTCACCCGTGACTGGATGATACTGATGAACAGCTGAGGATTCAGGGAGATCTGCAAACGCTTCTGGTTCCAGACTAACATGCTCAAGCCCTGTCGAAGTTTCTAGCATTTCTGTCTGCTCAGATGGGCCAGTAGTAGCTGTTGAAGGAGCAGTAGGAGCAGCTTGAGATGTATCAGACCCACCTGCAGCACCGGATGCAGTTGCACCGGAACCTGAGGCAGCTGGTTGATCCGGATTTGCTGCATCATCATCCTTGTCATCGCCACGCTTTGAGGGAACGATGTCTAATGCTTTGCACCTTTCATTCCACAGCGTACCTACTTTGTGTTCCAACTTCTTGAAATTTGCTTGAACAGGCTTGAAGCCTTCTATTAATCGAGCATCGCGATTTTTATAGCGCTCTGACAGCTCTTCATGCTTCTGCCTTAACGCTTTTGCCTCATTCTCTAACACAGTACTATGCCCTTTCATTATTTCGACCTCCCTGTCACGAGCTCTGTTCGCTTCCTTCAACCTTTCAATTTCTAGGGCCTGTTCCTTAATCTTGAGATTCTGAGCATTAACAATTGAAACCAGCGTGTTGTGTGCCACCACATCCTGTGTTCGCTGCACACGATACTCTTCAATCGTTCTTGTATGCCGACCGACTATGGAATCCAATTCACTGACTTGTTCGATCAGGAATTGAATCTTTTCAGCTTCAGATAAAACAGACAAAGTCTCTGCCAGAGTCGGTCGCGAAGGCTCAGGTCCTGAGGAGCCAGACTGACCAGCCTGACTAGAAGCACCTGTTGGACCAGTAATAACAAGAGGAGGTCGGACATGTGTACCTGAGACGGGAGTTGCAGGCGGCTGTTGATCAACAGTCACCGTGCGCGTCCCAGAAGACGTCTGAGAAGAAGACATCAGCTCCAGCATCTCTGATGCAGTCAATTGATCACTAACAGGAGGTAGCTGTTGCTTTGGAGCCGTTGAATGCTGAATAGAAACAGGAATAGAAGCATCACCAGCAATTTTCTTTGAAGCACGAATACCTTGTCTTTTTGCTTTCCTTTTTCTAATCAAACCAGGAGCGGCAGGGATATAATCCTCATCTTTGTCAGATTCTCCGGTTCTAGCCGTCTTCTCTATTCGTTCAAGACCACGGAGATTCCCGCGATTATCATAGACCTTACGCATCCCAGGTGGTGGAGGATTATCATCCTCAGAAGACGAACCATCATTACCAGAGCCGCCTTCATCTTCAGAAGATGAACTACTTTCATTCACCAGTCTCCTCGGCTCATCTGCCTTTCCTTTACCTTTGTCAGTCGCAACATCGCCTAACTGACTTGCAGGGCCACCATCTCCACCTGCACTACCGCCTGTCTCACCAACTACATTGCCACCAGTCTCACCAACCGTAGAACCAACAACATTACTACGGACATCAGATTCGATGAATACACCTTGAACTTCTTCCGCAGCAACATTAACATCAACTTCAACATGTGCTGCAGCACTGGAACTGCCAGCAGATCTCTTGCTTGATGCTTTGATTCCGTGCTTAGCCCCGAGCTGCGTGTTAGCCAAAGCGATTAACTTTGGCTCTTCATCATCAGAATCACTCGCATCTCGACGCCATTTGTTGTTCTGCGGTGCCTCGTAAGTCGGAACATCGAGATGACCAATAAGCTTTCTAATTGGATCCGATTCCTTATACTTGGACATGGACTTGAAGATCAGGAGTGTACGCTCGTTCATAGGATTGACAGGTAGAACATCTGCCTCAGCCTTTGGAAGATCAGGAATCTGATCATCAATCATCATCTGCAGAAATCTAGGATATAGCCAAAACTTGGTAGATGTTCGTTGAGTTGCTGACGGGAGTGGCCTTCGAGCATTTTCTTTCAGATTGTCGAAAATATAACGTGATATGTTGAACGGCTTGTTCAGAATCAAAGCCGTAAACAATCCCGTTAATTCAATCGGCGACAGATCATATCCAGATCGTTTATTGCTCAGGCAGTGGATGAGAATATGCAGCAAGAACTTGTATCGAAGCGGCAGAAACCCTTTGTTGATCTGATTTGCAAGAACATTATCGCTGTAACGTAGCCTCATCAGTAAGCCCCGCTGACATTGTAAATCAATAGAAGTAGAATCTTCTGGTTGATCTCCTAGTTGCAAACGTGCTCTGATGGTGTTCTCTGTAATCACCACAGGTTTCTCAGCAACTGATCCACTAATCACTTCCTTGTTATCCACTGTTTCAACCATAGCCGAATTCCAGAACTCCTTGATATGAGACTGATAAGCAGTGTGCTGTGTAGTGATTGCATAGTTGATACGAGCGCGATGAAGATACTCCATTATTCCCGTGAATTCCGGACTGATATTGCCTTCAGGTTGTAGATAAGCAGCCATGTTATGTCTAGGTTCAGACATAGATTCAACCTCAGATTTTTCCTTCTTCGTTGGCTTTGCCCGTTCCTTTCTCACTTTTGGTGCCATTTCTGTACATCAAAACAGTGACACATAATGAGAAAATAGTCAAGCAGACAACAAGGATTTCACACTTAGAAAAATTTCAATTTCTTGAAAAATTTCTAAGTGTTGAATCCTCGAAGGATTCCATTTGGCCATCGAAGGATTGACACATGGCTCGAAGGATGACAGACTGTTCGAAAGATGTTACTTTCCTCGAAGGATGAAATTCCTTATCGAAGGATCATCTTTCGAAGGATCATAAATTTGAAAGATATCTTGATCATTCGAAAGGTCTGATCAATCGAAGGATGAATCCTTCGAGAAACTTAACATCTTTCGAGTCTCAATTCGAAAGATATTTTACAGCTCATCTTTCGAGGTTGAGAATCAACATCCTTCGTGTTGATTTCCGGCAACACAGTTCATCGGAATATTTTCCGGTGGGGATTTTTAAGATTGTTTTAAGTAGGTTTCAAAACATTCAAGCATCAACATTAATCCGTTTAACCACATCAGTCTCAAAACCAACTCGAACACTAAACCCAACCCCGGATACAAATCCATACACATCCACTGATTTAAACCAAACACCCAAACAAGACACTGTTTAACCCAAACCAAAACCCTTTGCATCTGAAACTACCATTTCCTGATGTGAACATTATGATCATTAAAAACTTACCACTAATCATTTTATAACACATTCACATGAACCTTATTCTATCATTTTAATAGACATGAAAACAAAGAAAATAAGAATCATATGATCAAATGAAGATTATCCTGTCACACCCCCAAAATCCACACGCGAAGTATCACCGCTTGGGAGCGTGACATGACCAGGATCAAGCCACCAATCATATTGAACATGTAATTAAGTAGTAATGGTTGTCCATCAATACGAAAGGTGTTTATCAAAACCAATATAGTTAAGTATAGCGGAAGCATTTAAGTAAACCCAAACATAAGTATTAATGTGTGAAACATCATAAGTGTTCAAATAGCATTCACGATCCTTTGCCCACAACGACCTGCTCCTCCCTGTGCAAGCTCCATAATGTACCTAAGGTCCTGCAAGGCATGCAGCAGAGAGTCAACAACTAGTTGAGCGAGTTCACAGAAAGTAAGTTCGGTAATAGTAATTGTATGTGTCGTATTATGTTCGTTCATTGTTCATGTATAGTATTGGTTTCCATCGCAGCCCTCTAGGCATGTATGCGAAGATTAAGGAAAGTTCTCAAGTATTCTAGACTATGTATATTTGTATCGCTGGCCACCCTGGCATGTGTGCGAAGTTTAGTATGTATAGTTCGCAGCCTCCCTAAGGCATGTGTGCGAAGATCAGTCATAATATCGCAGCCAACCCTTGGCGTGTGTGCGAAGATCAGTTCAAGTAGGTATACTAGTCTAGCCGTATCTTATCATTTACCATCCTCACCCTGAGGACCATATCATTAGGTTCCATTAACTATGTACGCACGAAATAATCATCCAATCCCATTCCCACCCTGGGAACCCCATGCCTTGGCTGTGTGAACTCACCTTGGGTTGCTCGGCAGATACACAGAAATAGTTCTTGAACTAAGGTTGGTCAACCACGTCCTAACAGGGTTACCATACAAGTCAGGTTTTGACTTCAAGTAATGCACGTACAAATCATAGCAACACGTATAGCACGTAAACAGTCAAAGCATAACAATGTAATCATACTTGTGCGTCTAAACTATTAGCCCAAATGTAAACGGCCCAACATGTTGTGCGATCCAACATGTATCGGCCCAATTAGTGTAAGTGACCCAATAACATATGCGGCCCAAAAACATAACACGTAGTGAACTTGTGCGGTCCGGTTCGGGTTGTGCGATCGTGTCTTGGGCTTTATGGCCCAACAGTTAACAAATATATATACTTTGTGCGATCCGAAGGTCCTTGTACGATTGGATAAGCTTATGCGACTGAGTTGGGCCATTCGGTCCAACAGCATAACAACGTTGCCACTTGTGCGATTGGAATTGGGCTTGTGTGACCCGTACCAGCCCAATCCAGTATGTTTACCCAGCACAACTTGTGCGATCCAAGGGGTCTTGTGCGAGTGGACCACCTTGTGTGATTGGGTCGTATTGTGCGATTGGACTTCTTGTTCGACCAAGAAGTCTTGTGCGAGTGGGCCTCATGTGCGATTGTTTAAACATTCCGGATATTAAGGAATCGGTTGCAACTAATTAATGGTTTCCAATTTTATCATATTCAATTAACATCTAACAGTTTCAACACATGATGGATTTCGATCAAACAAGATAGTTAACATCCAATCCTTATGAACCCTAGATCATGTTCAAGGAAATCAAGCAACTAACAACATTTAACCATCCGATCCAAACACTTAATACATCCAAATCTTTGTGCAACAATCCGAAAACTTAACATAATAGCCAATCTAACAAGCATCATCAAAACAATCCGAATCAATACATGGCAGCCGATTGACATCTTCATACACGTAAACATCATGGTAGCCGATTAATATCATCACACAAATTCCGATTTCATAATCATGTAACCGATTAACAAGGACATTATCATTAACATCATCAACAACCATGTATCTTATTATCATCGATTTTTACTAACATGAACCCAAAACGGATTTACTTAATCATATACAATCAAAACATCATTCAACAAGATATCAACATCAAAACACTAACCGATTACAAGTAGAGAAGTGTGATCCGAACAAGGGGATGATCTTGTGCCGTCGGGTTCCAAGCAAAACGAGAGAGAGAGGAAGTCGTCTAGGGTTTTAGTGTGTGTAGGTGTTTAGTAACAAATGAGAAACGACCTCCCCCTAAGGTTGTGTATGTTGTACGTATAAGAGAAGTGGGCCGGCCCTTGCTTGGGCTGCCCCTTCTGGTCCGATATCAAGCTTTACGGCCCAAAGGGCTTGTGTGATTCGTGGGTGTTGTGCGGTTCAAGTATCATGCACGCAAGCATTTAATTCGTAACATATAACACATAACATTAAGTCAAATAATGTAGCACACATAAGCATGTAACGTTACAAGATAAGTCTAAAGTACCTAACACAAATTGTTGTTTGTAAAATGTATTAGGGTTATCCTACCGAGAATGTCGTTATAAAACAGATAGCCTAAGTTTTGTTTTGATTTTGACAGAGTTTCGGGATGATCAGAGGTTTTGTGTGATGAAATTTGAAAAGTAATGTTGAAATGAAGAAGATGACCACTTTTTATACTCTGACCTCGAAAGTCAAACCGTCTCGAAGGATCAATGACCTTTCGAAAGATGAAAAGGTGTTTCGAAAGATCAGCTTTGGGTCGAAGGATCCATATCTGGATCGAAAGATACCAGATATTTGAAAGATCTGGATCGAAGGATACCAGATATTTGTGGAAATCCTCGAAGGATATCTTTCAACCTTATCCATCTTTCAACAAGGTCTGATCTGTTCGAAAGATCAAATTGGTCAAATCCTTCGTTGACCAATTCATCTTTCGACTGAGATGATTGACTTTCATTGACTTTCATTGACCATCTGATCTTTCGAGGGCCATTGCTTTCTCAAAGGATCAGATTTCCACCAACACTTTGGATTTTGGGAATTTCCAATTCAAACCCTTCAAAAATTTAGAGGTTTTCAGAATTGACCATTTTGAAAAATTGTCCGTTATGAAGTTCTGCAAAGATTAGTTTTATGAAGTATCTCGGCTTGCCAGGTATCGGATCGAGCACCAACATCAGTTAATCAAAAATAATATTAAATTGAAAATCTTTTTGGATTTTGATAAAATAAAAGACAACAATTTTAATATCCTTTGAATGTTATCAAACGACATCACCGCTAATGTCGTGCTGATATGCACCAAACGACAAAACTGTTTAAAATAAGACAATAAAAATTAAGCAGTAACTAAATATGTACCAACACAACAATGTTTTTGCGAGTTTCTGGCGAAGAGAATCATATCAGCTTGCGGTCTTTTGTCAAAAACACATTTCCTTTTAAAATTCTTTTACAGACGCGGATAAGTATTCTACCACAATTACCGATATTGTTATCCACTTAAACTCAGCGATCAAGTGTAATCATAATACAATGAGATACATTTAAGGTATGATTTATACTTACCGACCGGTGTTCATCCACTCACGACACATTCCCGTATCAAGGTATGCACGAGAGTTCATCTTACTGGGGAGTATACCATTTATCATCCGTTTTTAACGTATATAACATGTGAACAAGTCACTTATTTGAGTTGAAAACAAGCCCTATGTGATAGAATCACTTATTGATGAGGAACTTGATTTTCGATGCATGAGGGCACAGGAGCAAGTCCGTGAACAGGTCAGTACTTCCGTACAGCAGAGAGACGAACTTGACTCCTGGATAAATGTGATATTTTATCACTTATTTTGTTTGGACATGTGATTGTTTATCACTTATTGAGGTCGAATGCAGTATGAATTATGTACACGTATGTATGGTATCATGGAAGAACTAGACTTTGTCTTTATAGAAACAACCATGATACCCAGATGATAAACAGCATAAACCTCGAATATCTCAGAACCTCGGCAATCTATCAAACGAAATTTCGGTACCAAGACCATATGCCAATGAGCGGTTCCCACGCGGTTTTCAGTTCGTTATGTTTGTATCTCCTGCATACTTTAAAATGATCGTGAGTCTACCGGTACATCATTAGTAGAGCTACTTATCATTTTCTTTTTCTTTTGATTTCTAGAAACATGTTTCAACCGACCTCTGATGTAATATCATTTTCCCTTATATTACCAAGAAACTCATTTTTGTTTTTCTATTGTTTTTGTGTTTTTCTGAATTTTCTCCCCCTTAAATGCAGAAAGTAAATAAATTAAAGACATATATTTTTGTGATTTTTCAGTGTTTTTGTATTTTTCTTGAAACTTTCTCCCCCTAAAATTCAAAAATAAAATAAAGTAAAAACATATTTTTTGGATTTTTGGTTTTAGAAAAATATTTACAAAAACGATTTCCCGATGTCGGTTACTCTTGCTTCACCTTTATGCCGTTTACCAAAAGTAAATAATCGAATCTTGATTTATCAAATGCTTTGGTAAAAAGGTCGGCACGTTGGTGATCGGTATGAATGTGAACCACATCGATAAGTCTCTTTTCAAAGCAATCACGTATGAAGTGATATTTAATATCGATGTGCTTCGTTTTTGAGTGCTGTACAGGATTTCTAGTGATCTGTAAAGCAACTTCATTATCAACATAAATAGGAGTAGTTAGGAATTCAAAACCGTAGTCCCGCATCTGTTGTTGGATCCATAGAACTTGGGAGCAGCAACTAGACGCAGTAATGTATTCCGCTTCACATGTAGATGTAGCCACACATGTCTGCTTCTTGCACTGCCAAGTGACTAGGCGATTGCCTAAGAACTGACATCCTGCTGTAGTTGATTTTCCATCTTTCTTGCAGCCGCCGAAATCAGAATCACTGTAAGCCTTGAGATCGAAGTTATCATCCTTAGGGTACCATAACCAGGTGTCAGGGCAACCCTTCAGATAACGAAAAATCCTTTTGACAGCAGCATAGTGAGAGACCTTCGGATTTGCTTGGTATCTGGCGAGAAGGCACGTTGGATACATAATGTCGGGTCTTGATGCGGTGAGATACATTAAAGATCCAATCATAGCACGATAAAGTGAAGAGTCTACAGCATCCCCTTTTTCATCCGGAGTAATCCCGTGATTCTGCGGAAGAGGAGTAGAAATTGGCTTCGAATCGGACATCTGGAACCGGCTCAAGATGTCTCCGACGTACTTGGTTTGATGGATAAAAATTCAAGATTCGGACTGATTAACTTGCAAACCCAAGAAGAACGTCATTTCACCCATCGCACTCATCTCGAATCGATCTTGCATCACCTTTTCAAATTCCTTGCATAACTTATCATCGGTAGAACCAAAGATAATGTCATCGACGTACACTTGTACCAACAGAAGATCTTCACCTTTTTCTTTGATGAAGAGGGTACAATCGATCAACCCCCGTCTAAACCCGTTGTTCAGCATGTAGGTAGACAGTGTCTCATACCAGGCTCGAGGCGTTTGATGAAGACCATATAACGCCTTGTTAAGCAGTAAAACTCTGTCAGGATGTAATGGATCTTCAAACCCCGGTGGTTGCTCGACATATACTTCCTCTTCGACTACTCCGTGAAGAAAAGAACTTTTAACATCCATCTGGTACACCTTGAATTTCTTGAAGGATGCGTAGGCTAAAAAGATTCTAATAGCCTCCAGACGTGCAACAGGTGCATACACTTCATTGTAGTCAATACCTTCTATCTGACTGAAGCCTTGAACAACTAACCTTGCTTTGTTTCGGACAACAATCCCACGGTCGTCCTTCTTGCACTTAAACACCCAACGAGTTCCGATCTTCTTGTAGTTGTCGGGCCTATCAACCAATTTCCATACGCCCAACTTCTCGAACTGCTGAAGTTCTTCTTGCATGGCTTCCACCCAGGAATCATCTTTCAATGCCTCCTTCCAAGATTTAGGCTCTTCTTGGCTAACATAGCAGGCGAAAGACCAATCATTTTGTTGTCCCGATTCTCGTATCTCAGCATACAAGCCAGCATTTTCGTTATTTCTGATTTGATTCCTTGTCCTTACACCACTAAGAACATCACCTATAATATTCTGCTGAGGATGAATGTTATGAATTCGGGTTTCAGAAACTGGAGGAATTTCAACATTTGACCTCAAGTTATTGATATTTAAATTCCCGATATCATTCTGAAGCTGTTGAGTTGTAGAAGATGATGCATTTTCTTCTTGGATAATTGGCGCAGACACTGGATCCGTTGCTTCTGAAGTACCTTGAACCGGACGCGGTGCTTCACCATCATTTGCATCAACATACTCCTCATCTTCCGATGACAAATTGTAATCGACAGCATCATTAAACACCTCATTTGAAACGAGATTGTTGACAGAAGAAGATGCTTGTGAGTCAACAATGATTGGGCGAGCTAACTGAGAGCCAGTCGCATTCTCGCTTTCAGACAACATTTGAGCAATTGCATTGTCATCGTCAAATGTCGGCAGATTAAATGAGTCGAAAAGACCATCATAATCGAACATCCATGGATCTCCAGAAGGCTTCGGTGGATTAGAATATCTTTGAACTCTTACTTCACCCCATTCTTCAATCTTCTTGGTTGTCAGGTTCCATACTCGCAGATTAGGAGTAGCATACCCAAGGAAGTAACCTTTGATAGCTTTGGCACCAAACTTCCCGTCAGGCTCAATCATGGTACATGGTGCACCAAAAGGTTCTAGATATTCCAAATCAGGAGTCTTCTTGTGTAGGAGTTCGAAGCACGTTTTGCCATGTCTTTTCACTGTGAGAACCCTGTTTAACGTGTAGCAAGCCGAGGCAACAGCTTCAGTCCAGAATCGAACTGGAAGCTGAGACTCAACCAACATGGTTCTTGCAGTCTCAATTAAGGTTCTGTTCTTTCTTTCAGTGACTCCGTTTTGTTGTGGCGTGTACCGAGAGCTGTATTCATGAAGGATTCCTTTTGCAGTGCAAAATTCATCCATAACCCTGTTTTTGAACTCGGTTCCGTTGTCGCTTCGAATTCGCCTCACCTTTAGATTATAAAGATTTTCCAACAAGGTGATCAAATTCTTTAGAATTTCTGGAGTCTCGCTCTTGTGTACCATGAAGTCAACCCATGAAAATCTTGAATAGTCATCAGTGACTACCAAGCAGAAAACCTCCCCGTGCACACTCTTGTGTTTGACTGGGCCGAAAAGGTCCATATGCAGACGTTCGAGTGGCATGTTTACAGTGTTAACCTTTTTCAATGGATGTGATTTCTTGATCTGCTTCCCTTTCTGACATGGCACACAGACATCTTGAAGTTGAAAATTCTTCACATTGACACCTCTCACCAGATTATTTTTGACAAGGTGATTCATTTTTCTGAGGTGAATATGACCCATCTGTCTGTGCCAAGAGATCGTCTCCTTTTCAGTGGCTTTTGAAATAAAGCAAGTAACTTGTTTGGACT
Organism: Helianthus annuus; assembly: GCF_002127325.2. Lineage (NCBI taxonomy): Eukaryota > Viridiplantae > Streptophyta > Magnoliopsida > Asterales > Asteraceae > Helianthus > Helianthus annuus. The sequence goes on from NC_035440.2 coordinate 131,257,916, forward strand.
TAGTTATTGCTTGGCTCATATCAAGGACATACAAATCATTAACTCTTGGTGCTGATAAGAGAATCCATTCTGCGGGAATCTTGAATCCTGGTTTCAGCACATAACAACCGGCATCATCAAAATGCACGGTGAACTTCTTGTCGCAGATCTGAGAAACACTCAGGAGATTGTGATCCAACTGTTGCACATAATTGATTTTGTCGAAACTCACAATTCCATTTGAGATCATTCCCTCGCCGGTGATATACCCTCCTTTGTCTCCAGCAAACGCAACATATCCTCCTCTTATACTTCACACATCGAAAAGAAGACGATAGTCGCCCGTCATGTGCCTGGAAGCCACACTATCAACAATCCAATGACTATTAATAGTTCCTCCTGGAGCCGCCTGCACATGCAACTAACTTATCAGTTTGAGAGGGGGACCCAAGCCTTTGTGGACTTGGGTCATCCTTGATCATCAAGGAAAGTGATCTCAATCACTTGATGATTAGGAAAAAGAACTTGTGGTGCTCCCCCTGATTGAATTACCTGCTTTTGCTTCCAAGCTGTTTGTCGTTTACCAGTATTTGAATTTATTGTTTTAGCATTTACTGGTTTTACAGTTTCAGGTTTTGCTTGTACAGGTTTTTCTTCTTTGACCTTTGATTTTAAGGCCTTTTCAATTACCTTTTGATTCTTTTGCTTTAGCTTCTTTTCCCTTTCTTTCAAGACACGTGGGTCCTGTTTCGGGGAAACTGGTCGTTTTTGGTAATTGATTTCTTGGGGAGCACTCGTTTTTGACTTCAGCTTTTGCAGGTATGGGCAATATCTTACAATATGCCCAACTGTGCCACATTCAAAACATGTTCTCCGCTCTACAAACCTCGGAGAAACATGTTGATGACCAGACGAAGAACCAGACAATGAACTTTGTGATCTAGATGTACTAGGACCTAAATCACATCCGTTGGTGTGTTGGGTGTAATTATTTTGATCATTTCGTTTTAAAATTCTAACTTGTTTTACAAAATCAACGTTAGATTTATCCTGAAATGTTTCAAGTTTGTCTGAACCAGTGGATCCAACAAAGTTCATTTTTGGTTCTTGTTTCTTAACAGGAGCTCTTTTGTTTTGCACCTTTTGTTGTTGAACCTTAGGTTGCTCAACCCTTGATTGTTGAATTTTAGGTTGTGATAAGGTTGAGTAGCCTTAGACTGTTCAACTTTAGGTTGTTGAACCTTTGGTTGTTCAGTCTTAGGCTGCTGAACTTTAGGTGCTTGAACATTCTTGTTCTGAGCCTTCTTTCCCTGTACCTTACCCTTTCCGGAGTTGACTTGTTGTTTTCGCTCAATTGGTAGTTTTTGGTTTCCGTATTGTTTTCTAATTTGTTCACACGGAATTGGATCACATTGAGTGACTGTAACTTTGCCACTTTTGTTTCCCAAAAACTTATCAGTGCATCCTTCAAAAATTTGCTCAATTAAATCTTGATTTACATTTTTAATTGGAAAATCTTTGTTAGAGTAGATTTTGCTATCTCCTTTGAGCGTATACAACAAGTTATTCCCTTCAGAGCTAACTACAAGGGATTCCATTGCTTTTGACATTTCAGTCTTACTCGGTTTCACTGGTGGATCACACAGAATGTGATTCTCGATAGGAATATCTGTTGTAACCGAGTTAGACTGTTGTTTCACAATTTCTTCAGATTCATCGTCCGAAGAATCAGCATCCTCAATAATGGGAGGACTCTGTTCCTTAACACACGATGTATCTGACACGTTCTCAGATTCTGATTGACCCGAGGATGATGTACCAGTTGTAAACCCGAGGCCTGCTGCAAAGTCATCTAGACCGAGTGGCACAGTAGGTTCAAAACGGGGCATATCCTCGTCATCAGGCAATTTGGAGTAATTATGATTCATTGGGGGAGGGCATGATTTGAATCCAATACATTTTGCATCCCCCTTTTTCTTTTGAACATCAATAATGTGATCCAATACATAGCGGGAATTGGAATAGCTTTCCAATTTCTGCTTGATTGTTTCACATTCACATCGAGCTGTTGCTAACTCTACCATTTGCTTTTCAATTGTGTCAATAAGATTATTGTTAGCGTGTTGTTTTCTCAAAACAGCCTTTTGTAATTCAGAAACATCATGTTTTAATGACGCAATTGTTGCTTTAAATTCCTTTTCATTTCTGGTTAAAATCAAGTTAGCTTCGGTTGCTTTAGAAAGATCAACAATCAATTCTTGATTGTGTTTGTGTGTGATTTCAAACAAACTTTCCTTTTCTGCATATTCTAAACACTTTGCACATTCAATAGGAGCAGAAATAGAGTCAGAGTTAGTATCACATACCTGAGAGGTTTGACCTTCTACGTGAGCCATAAAGGCTGTATGAAAAGAAAAAGATCCGTCTTCAGAGAAAAACTGAGAAAGCTTCTCGGAAGTTCCAGCAGATTTCTGGCAAAGAATAGATCTCCTCTTGCATAATGCTTCAGCTTCAGCCAAAAGCTCATCAACCTCCAAATCTAAAGCATCACTTGATAAATCACCAGCATCAAGTGATTCCCCATCCATGCTCCCACTATAACCCGAACTATCTTCATCTTCTGAAGATTCACCAGCAGACACGGGTTCCACTACCTTCTCAATCACTTTAGCATAGCATGCTGTTCCACCATTTCCTCCTTCTCCAAGCTGAAGGTTCTAGTTACAGATTTCATCAGCTTGAACAACCAATCCTCTGTGGGGATTAGTGTTTGCGATTCCAGATGCATTTCCTCCAACAGGAACTATTGATCTGACAGTATTGTTGTTCTGTTGCTGTTGTGGCTGTCCTTGATTCCTGAAGGGATTCTGATTTCCTTGCTTAGGTGGCTTTTGACACTCCCGCTTGAAGTGACCCTTTTCACCACAATTAAAGCAAGTGACAGCATTCTTATCAAAACCATACTTGGTGTTGTTGTTGCTTTCCAAGTTGGTTCTCCCTGTCCTTTCCATAAACTCCTTTGCTCTTCGAATTGCACTAACAAGAGCCCATTTGATATCCATCATTTCAAACTCTTCTTTATCCACTTGCTGATAATCTTCATTGGTTAGATTGATATTCCCAATCTGACCTGCAACTAATCCACAATAAGCACTAACCAAGGTATTCAACATCTCCATATGCTCCTTGGCTATTTCAACAGTGACTTTGGAAAAGTTGGAAGTGTCTAATCTGACTGTGTTCGGATTGGACGTGGCTTGAAAGTTTGAAGAGCTTCCATAAAACCCTTGCTGTTGCGGTTGTTGCTGCTGAGCTCTGTTTGGGTCTAAGAAAGGCGGTGGTGTGAATTGCTGAGCTGTCTGTTGTTGTTGAGAAGAAGAATCTGGTCTTGAATACATCATCGTGTATGCTGAAGGATCAAACTGATTTGTTGTGCAAGGTCCGGTGTTTGAGATGAAAGCTGTTTGAAGCTTCGCGTGTTGAGAGGCTGGTTTTTCTCCACTGATACCTCCTGCAATCCCATAGTACATCTCTGGATTTTGAGGAGTTAGTGTTCTTTTTGCTTTAAGCTTTTCTTCTACATCCTTGTTCTCCAATCTTTGAATTAACTCATAAACGGTGATTGTGTCTAGAACACCATTTTCTTTGAGAATTTCAAGAAAACTGCTCCACTTTGATGGTAAGCTATCAGCAAATCTCTTCACCATTTCTTGTGGAGTGGCAGTGACTCTAAAAGCAAACATCTCGCTCAACAAGTGATGGAACCTTGTAGATAACTCTGCCAAAGTCTCATTCTCCATACACGTGAATCCTTCAAACTCTTTCTTCAGTAATTCTTGCTTGATCTTTCTAGATTGAGCATTTCCTTCACATCGTAACGTGAGCATATCCCACAAGCTTTTAGTAGTCGTGCAGTAAACAAACTGGTGGTAAATGTCTCTGTGAAGAGCTTGTGTGAGAATCATGAATGCTTTCTTTTCTAACTCAAATTTCTTCTTATCATCATCAGACATAGTGCTGTAAGTTTCTGGATTGGATCCTGCAACTTCCAACTCATTTTCAAATGGGGTGAAGAAACACATCCATAGATCTTGACCTTGCCCCTGAACATAAGTTCTCAGCCTTTCTTTCCACCATCCCCAATCATTGATGTGATTTAGTTTTGGCGGTTTTGTGCTTGTACCAGTTTCACTGTCGTTCTGCATCATGGCTTGAATGCTGCTGCTTTGATTTGTGACCAATGCCCATTGATTTGCAGTTATCATTGCAGCTTGAGGTGGCGCAATAGCCTGCATCCATGCAGTTTTGTTGAAATCTGACGCAGATTGCGTGGCTGATGATTGCGTAGCTGATGATTGTGGAGTCAAAGTTGTTGTAGTCCACGCGGTTGGATCCCACTGACCGTTTGTTCCCATTTTAAAAAAATTAATATATTAAGTGAAAATTGATTTAAAATTTGAAAACCAAGTTTTTCTTTTTGAAAATTCAATGTTCACAAACTATGTTAATATGTTGAAAAGAAACAAACAACCGAAAGATCCTGGATCGAAAGACCTGAAAAACACAACTGTTAAACTTAAACAGAAAAGGATCGAAAGATAATACTTGTTCGAAGGATCAACAGTGTTCGAAAGATCACTGTTGAATTTCGAACAATAATTTCGAAAGATTCTCCAAGACGAAGGATCCTTATCTTTCGAATAGTAACAGTAGCTCGAACAATATATCCTTCGAAAAGATTCCTTGGCTCGAAAGATAACTCACAGACTTCGAAGGATGTTCGAAGGATGAATATCTGTCGAACCTCCTTTGATTGAAAGATAGTCTTTCGACTTCGAAGGATATCTTTCGAACAGATCTGACACAGTTGACAAAAGGTGACAGGTTGGTGAAAAAGGTGATTGGTTGGTAGACAACTTTCGGCAGAAGGTATGTTCAGACCTTACCTTTTCACCAACTCAGATTTGACTAATAAAAAATTGCCTAAAATAGAAGGTTCTTATCCAGAAACCGGTCACCGGAGTAAGCCGGAATTTTGGCCGGAAATTACCAAACCTTTTAAAAACAAGATTTTAAGTTACCTAAACCTTCCTTTAACACACCCGGTTAGTTTAGAACACGTTTTTACGTCAAGAAATCCAAGAAAAACACTAAAAACGGGTGCTAAACCAAGTGAGTTTTGTCCAAACACACCAAGATCTTGTATAAACTCGGTTTTTAACAAGGAAAAGAGCCACGGCTCTGATACCACTTGTAGGTCCCTCGGAGGTTGAGGTTAAACCTTATCCTTGTTATGTTTAACACTCTAGCAAGTGCGGAATCCAAGCTAGAATGCAAACCGATAGTTTATATTAGAGCACATGCAACAAAGAGAAAGAGTAGACACATAAGATATCAAAGTTTTCTCTTGTATTTCAGTGGACACGGTTACAGCCCTTGACCAAACTGAAAATGCTCTCTACAAGACTTGGTTCACTCACATACAACTCTATCGGATGTCTCACAAATGTCTTTTTGTGAAATGAACCCATACATGGGTATATATACCCATAACAGATAGATTGTGTCGAAGGATCAGAATGTCTATCGAAAGATCATCTATCGACCAGAAACCTTCCGAAGGATCCACATATACCTCGAAGGATGGTATATCCTTCGAGGTCCATTTGTATCCATCGAAGGTTATCCTTCGAAGTCATCGAAGGATATAAACAATCCTTCGATGACATCCTTCGACACAACATATGTTACAACCTAAGTGTTGACTGTTTGGCCAAGTCAAACCAGGAGGATGGTTGACTTTGTCAAACTTACATTCAAACACATATACAAACCAACAAAAGACGTAAACAAGACTAACAAGGACATCGTTTTATATCATTACAAAATACAGACAAAGTACAGACACAAGTGCACCAACACTTAGCTGCCAGCACCTTATCAGCCATCTTTCCAAGATTTTCAGCAATCAACTCCTGAGTAGTGTCAATGATTCCAGTGTCAAGTTTCTTTGACTTCTCTATCTCTTCTTTCTCCTTCTTCTCTTTCTCTTCTTTCTCTTTCTCGTCTCCAGTTCCCCACCATTTATTCTGCCAATAATCATCCTCATCTTTGAACTCCTTGATTATGGCTTCCAGATCAAGAGTTTTGTCATCAATCGCAATATTTCCATCTTGATCAAGATAACACTCCCTGTCCGGATCCCATCTTCTTGCTCTCTTCGCTTCCAGATAGATACCAGATATTCTAATTATTCTGTTTTCAGCAAACATTTTTCTGTACTTATACTTCTCCTCTTCAGTTCGGTTATCTTTCCAAGGAATAGGTTCGTTCTTTGCCATGAAAGCATAATCAACCGCATCTTCTTCCGGTAGAACCTCTTCACTCCAATCATACCCTTCGTCATCGTAAATTACTGCAAGAGCTCTAGATTTCTCTCTGTTGTCTTCAACCTGCTTCAATCTAGGCGGCTCAGATTTATTCTGGTGATAAATCGCATTCTTGTAGTAATCCTCTCTGAATGGGTTCTCCGATTCATCAGCATATGCGTTTCTGCATTCTCGCTTGAAGTGACCTTTCTGCTTACACTTGAAGCACGTCACTTTGGACTTATCAAACCACAACTTGGTAGATGGACCACCAATTGTCTTCCTGCCGGTTATTTCCATGAAACGTTGTGCTCGACGAACAGCACTGGCCATGCACCACCGAATGTCGATTAATTCCATTTCTTCAGGATCTATTTGATCATAGTCCCTTTTCGTTAGGTTGGTGTTGCCTATCTTCCCTGCTACTAACCCTTCATACGACTCTAACACAGATGCTAGGAAAATCATCTGTTGTTTAGCAGACTCCTCGTCAAAATTCTGAGCATTCTTTAAGTCTATTGCGATGTTGCATTGAAACCGATTCTTTGCAACAGAATGACTTGTAGATGATGAAGATCCACTGTGATAACCACTGTGATTTCCACTGCTTTGACCACTTTGACTTTCTTTGCTTGCTGTGGACACATTCTCAGCAGAAAAAACAGTTTTAGGAGAAGTTGCTTTTGGTATCATGCTTTTTGGATAATACAAATCCAAATTCTGCTGGTAGGATGAGTGATTGACTTTAAATGTCTTCTTTAGTTCCAGCTCGTGACTTTCAAGTCTCTCAATCAACAAATCCACAGTAAGATCTTTCGGCAAGATAGTGTTTCTTAGCATGAGCGCATAATATCTCCAATCCATCTCGTCTGGCAATGAATCGAACAACTTGTCTACTAGCTCATCGTTAGAATACGTAATTTCATGTCTAGCTAGCTCTAGTTTCAAATGCCCAAACCTCTCGATCATCTTTGACACTGATTCATTCTTTAGACATCCAAATAAATCAAATTCTTTCCTAAGAAGTTTCTTTTTACTTTTCACAATTTCAGCACTTCCTAGACATTTTGTTTCTAGCTTTTTCCAGAGATCTTTTGCATTTGAATAATCGATCAATGAGATTATGTCTTCCCGGACAGACTGAAATAACAAAGCCACACATTTTTGCTCAGCCACAAATGATTCAATCTCCTCAGCTGATGTTAAAGTTTCACCATTTTTGTTTCCATTGTGATAACCATTTTTCAGACTCTACCAGCTGGGAAATGCGAATGCCATCAACCAATCTTCAAACTTTCTTGACCACCGACTACATTCCTTGATAGCCATAAGCTTCGGAGGTTTATTGAAGGTTCCAAAGGCACTTTCAGATTCCCAAGCTTCCGTTAACTTTTTCTTCGCATTCGGCGGGTTATCATTGTTGTTGTTTGACGAAGTATCATCGTTTCCAGAATTTCCAGAGAATGCGTACATGTCGCTAAACGGGTTCAAGAATATGTCGTCCATCTTGAATGTACCTGCAAAATCAGCAAACACTTAGAAAAATTTTCAAAATCTTGGAAAACAATGACTGATAAGCGAAATCTATTATTGTGACAAATAAGCGAAATAGCAATATGTCACAATAAGTGAAATCAGATGAATGTCCCAAGAGCGAAATCAAGAGTCTCACTATGAGCGAAATCAGGAATGTCCGTATGAGCGAAATAGGCAATTACAAGTCCTTATCAGTGAAATCAAGCACTTATGAGCGAAATCCTTCGATGTCCGAATAAGCGAAATCAGGTTTTTAGTATATTTTCACCGTTTTTAAGCCGTATTTTAACCTGATTCTTTCTAGGGTTTGTTATTACTATGTTTCACACGTTATATTCAAAATTCAGGCCATTTCAACCGTAGGAACTAGTTCAAATCGAAAAAGTATGAGAAGAAGTGAGTAGAAATGAGAGAATCTGGTAGAATCAAGTTGTAGTAGTATGAACTCCTCGTCCTGAGCTCTGATACCACTTGCTGGACCGGTTTGCGACCCTAAACAGTCAGTATAAGGCAGTTCATCTTCAAATACAAAGGCGGAATCAGTGTAAATGAAGTAACACAGCAGTTCCTTTCAATTTCCTTCTATATTGATGCTTTCTGAATCGATTTTGACAGAGTTTCGTTACAAAGCATATGACCAGGTTTTGCTTCAAGTTACAACTGAATTCACACATGAGGGTATATATAGTCCAGCTGATTTCGCTCTTATGACATGTCATATGAGCGAAATCCCATGTGTTAGAATAAGCGAAACCCCCTGAGTAACCACATAAGCGAAACCTAATGACTCTAAAAGCGAAACCTCATACTAAATATGTACATATGAGCGAAACCTCTATAATAAACCCTAATCTTGATTTCCAAGCTCAATCTAACTTATCTTGACCTAAGACTCAATGTAAACGTAGTCAACAGACAGTTCGTGCACCAACATATCTTTACACTAAATGCTCATTTTTCGTTTCTTGTGTGAATATCCGCTTGGTTCGCACGACTCTAGAACTTGCCACGACAATGCATTCCCGGTCCTTACCAACTTAAACCCAAGTAAGTAAATGATGGAGGCATTAGGACTACCCCTTTTTCTTTCTACACCATTATTTTTCATTTTTTTACCACCTACCCAAAATCCCCCTAGTTAACCCCTTTGAGCCTAAACCTTTTCATTTCTTAACCCAAAACAATCACCCTTTTTACCCACCTAAACCTTTTTTATTTTAACCCTTTCTTTTAGTAACAAAGCTCGGTTTTTCTTATGACTTAAAAAAAAATATTTTGATGATGAAACCAAATAAACAAACAAGTTCATCAAAAATTACTTTGTTTGAAAGAAATGGTTCATTAAAATAAAATTGTGAAAAATAAAAAGTCTTTCAAAAACCGACGCTTTTTACGCTTTTCGCCCTTTTCACTAACTAACCCAACCACCCACCTTTAGCCCAAGCCTAACCCTTCACCCCAAAAGTCCTCTTGATATTTACAAAGGTATATAGTTAAAAAGGAGGAGGATTGATTGCTTGGCAAGCTTATGGTAGGAGCAAGTTCCATGCCGCTCTCGAGTGATTCACTAAAAATACACCTTCGGCCGAGTGTTGAGTGATCCCTCGTGAGGTATGTGAACTTGTATATAAATGGAATTTTAAAAAGGCAAGTTATGCCTTAATAAGTAATTTATCTTATGAAACGTTTTTAATAAATCATGACGAATGGACTGTAAATAAATAAAAATAAAACTTAAATAAAGAATCTTGGAAATCCCGACACTCTATGACAAGCCCAAAAACCTTCTCTTCTGCCCATTCCATTTGGGAGTGAAAAAGCCACATTATAAAGAGTTTTTCTTGAGGACAAGCAAAGATTCAAGTGTGGGGGTATCTGATGTGCACAAAATGCAACATATAAATTACATCAATTGTGGCATAAAACTAACCCTTTTTTAGTACTAATGTTAGAAAAAGTGTGCTTTTGTCTTCCTTTTGTATTTTCAGGATTAAATGAGCTCAAATGAACAAAAGAAGCAAAAAGACAGCTAAATCTAACATAAATACAAGAAAGGAACAAACATGGCATGCCCGACCTCCCGACAGCATCTTCCCAAAGCAAAATAAGAAGACAGAAGACTGAACACGCCCCATGCTCAGTGAGCACGGGGGTGTGCCCAAGTGTCAGCAGAAAAGACAAAGTGGTAGAAGCTTCTATTGCCCACCACGGGGCCGTGCTCAGCGGACATGGGGGCGTGGTCAACTGTTGCAGACGCATTTAATGAAATTGCGAATTGCAATTAATGAAGAGAGAGAGTCGGATGGACACGGGGCCATGCCCAGTGGACACGGGGCCGTGCTCGAGCTTCTGTTCAGCCTATAAATAGGAGTGCTTGGAGCTCTTGCAACTCATCCCTTGGCACACCACCTCTCTCACACTTCACCCACCACCCACCACCAACACCATCATCCACCACCATCATCCATTGTCCATCATAGAGTGTGTGAGTCGTCTCGGGATCCAAGATTGATCGTAAGAGTTCTTGACAATCAATGGCCATGTTTGCCTAAGTCTCTTACATCACTTGGTGAAGACAAGTGTTTAGTGTAATACTTTTTATTTTTAATCTTTTGCACTTTTTAATTGGTTTTGTATTAATGACTTTAATTACTAGTTTCTTATGTTGAAGGTGATTCTTCCTTATCGTTTGTCCGTGGTGTCTTGGCATTATTTTACTGTCTATATAAAATAAAAGATTTTCACCATTCATATCTCCACGGTCTATATGGAGGTATGTTGGCTACCTGGTCGGGGGTTAAGGGAACGGTTTGGTAAGAGTCTTGCCATTGTTCAGTGTATAGATCCTGCAAAGGACCTGGGTCAAATTTAGTAGGACCTCCTTCAATACCCAACGATATTGGATGGCGGGGGTCCAAACTCTTTGATCCCCTCATAAATTAAACTACTATTAAAACTTTAACCCGGCTACTTAGTACTGTATCCCTGCTGACTCAGACTACTTAGCCGAGGGTAACGTCACCTTCAAAAGAGGGGCCTACCACATTATGCATTAATAACTTAATTAATTATCCTTCAATAATCTGACCCTTTAGGATTGTATCCTTGCTGACTCAAACTGGGTAACGTCGCCTTCAAAGGAGGGGCCTACTACAATAACTAAGATAATCTCTTAAACAAGTGAAAAAGTGCGAAAATAATCAAAGGTTACACTGCACACGAGTCGGATCCAAGTGATTCATCTTGTCTATCTGTTTTTATTTTTATTTTATTTTTCAGCATTTTAGTTAGTTTTATTTTTCTAGTTTAAAAATTTTTTTCTAACATTTTGATTTGATTAGACGTTGAGGATAAACCGGTACTAAAAGCTCTTGTGTCCTTGGACGACCTCGGTATCTTACCAATGCTATACTACGTCCACGATGGGTGCACTTGCCCATATGTGTGTTTAGTGTTAGTGAATATCGTGTTTATAAATTTAAAACTTGGCTAAAAAGTGTAAAAAGGGCTTAAAATATACACCTAAAACATATACACACTAACACGCATCACCAACATCCTTCTGGTCTTTTGGAGCAACCAGAGATTCCAGTTTGGAAATGGGAAAACATCGCTATGGATCTCATTACTAAACTTCCGCGCACAAAGAAGGGTCATGATGCCATATGGGTAATTGTTGATCGTCTTACAAAGTCAGCGCATTTCTTGCCAATCCGTGAGGATTTTTCTGCTGAAAGACTGGCTAAAATCTATGTGGATGAAATCGTATCTCGACATGGTGTTCCCTTGAACATTATTTCTGACAGAGATGCTCGCTTCTCTTCTCGTTTTTGGAGAACCATGCAATCTGCTATAGGGACCCAACTTAATCTGAGCACAGCTTATCATCCACAAACAGATGGCCAAACTGAAAGAACAATCCAGACATTGGAGGATATGCTTAGAGCTTGTGTGATTGACTTTGGTGGTAGTTGGGATTCACATCTTCCCTTGATTGAATTCTCCTACAACAACAGTTATCACTCCAGCATCAACATGGCTCCTTTCGAGGCTCTCTATGGTCGAAAATGTCGTTCACCAGTCTGCTAGAATGAGATAGGTGAGGCTCAGCTTACTGGACCTGACCTCATTCTAGAGACAACTGCCAAGGTTAAGAAAGTTAGTGATAACCTTCAGACGCAAGCCCTTGGAATTTCAAGTCGGTGAACGTGTATTACTTAAGGTCTCACCTTGGAAAGGTGTGATCAGATTTGGAAAGAAAGGAAAACTTGCACCTAGATATGTTGAAAGAATCGGTAAGGTAGCCTACAGACTTGAATTACCTCCTGAACTTGGTAATGTTCATCCAACCTTCCACGTATCCAATCTAAAGAAGTGTTTAGTTGATGAGAACCTCCACATACCACTTGACGAAATTCATGTTGATAAAACACTGCATTTTGTTGAGAAACCTGTGGAAATTATGGATCGTGAAGTCAAATGGCTTAAACGCAAACGCATTCCTTTGGTTAAAGTTCGTTGGGAATCTAAACGCGGACCTGAGTTTACTTGGGAACGTGAAGATCAAATGAAGGCGAAGTATCCGCATCTTTTCTCACGAGTTTCCTCTAATAAATTTCGGGACGAAATTTCCGCAAGTAGGGGAGACTGTGACATTTGTGCTTGTAATCATTGTGAACAATTTAGTTATCAATGAAATAAAGTTATTTGATCCCAATGTATGTTTGTTTATGTTTGATGTTTTTCATGTTTTGGTTTTTATTGAATTTCAAACTCTATATCGCTTTCTAGAGAATTATACGCAAACTGGTGCGTAAACGTAATCAGTTTGACGCGACAAATACTCTGGAACATCAATTTATGCTTAACATACCTTAAATAACCTTTACATAACTTAGAAATAAGTTTTGAATGCTTTGGTATGGCAAAATCAAGTTTATTCGCTTACGGGGACTAAAATTAACAAACTGCGAAAGTATGCCAATTTGAACTGTAACGAACATTCCGGGACATGGCCATAAGTTAAACACACCCTAAATATCCTTTACATAGCTTAGAAATAGGCTTTGAGGGGTTCGGTGTGCTAAAATAAAGTTTATGCTCATTCAGGGACTAAAAGCGTCAAAAAGTGCATAAGTTTGCATTTTCGCGCATAACTTACGTTATGAATACATTCGGATATCCAAAAATTTATGTAATCATTAAAATATTATGTTTTAGTGATTGGCCTGTCAAAAATCCATTCGTCGCGCAATTTGGACCGTTTTTTCGTCCATTACGATTTCCGTCGTAATTAACCGAACAACGCAATTGTACGGCCAAACGAACCGACATCCAGCATATTTTTGAGCATGTTTCATGTTCCCTATGCTTTAACATCCTTGTAGAGCTTAAAAATGGGTTTGACGGGTGTTAGAAGTGCCAAAACACGACCATACGCGCACAGGGACCTAAACTGCCAAAACTGAAACATTGCTGGTCTGCAGGGCCCTTATGGACCGTATGGACTTGCTTACGGTCCGTAAGCAACCCCCAGAATAGCAGAAAGTGTTTTCCAGCTAGATCCAGCTATTACCCACTTGTGCACATGGTTTTTGGGTTTCTATGGGCTGGTTTGTGTGCCCATCAAGGTGCCAAATCAGAATATGGCAAATGTACGGCTTAGATCGTGCCCCCTTTTGCAAGAAACGATCTTAACGGTAGTGCCATGCCTATAAATACCCACCATGTTTTCATTCATTCCTCACATTTGAATCTGATTCAAGCTCTCTAAGTGGAAGTATATGCTTCCTACCTGAGAGAGAATCAGATCAAATCTTGCGGGGACCTTCTGTAAGTATTCTTTCATGCTTTTCGTTCATTTTAGCGTTAAAGTCAAACTGTGTTTGACTTTCTGCATTGACCAGTTTATGGTCAACGCAAAGTTCGTTTGAACTTCATAACGTGAGCGTAATCACGATGGTTATAGTCCCTAGTGACTATACCTACTGATTACCACGTTATCTAGGCTCAGTGACGAGTCGTAGTTTCGGCCAAAATGCGTATTCTTGCGTATTTTGTAACCAAACTACTTATGGGTATCAAGACCCTTTGTCTTGATATCAAACCTATTTTTAAACCTCGTTACTTTTAGTATTGTGCTTGTCTAGGGTCGTAAGGGTAAGCGATCTAAACAATCGCTTATGCTTACGAACCTGACCCATTTGGTAGATCATTAGGATCCGACCAAACACTTTAGGTGACCATAGATGTATAGGGAGTAACCTTCCGAGGTTATACCTTATGGTCACGTCGTTTAAGTAGTTGTATGATAAGTAGTTCTTATGCCTTAGGTAAATTACCAAAATACCCTTTTTGCGCTAAAATTCATTTTAAGCCTATGTAACATAACTTTTGACATATAAACTGATTTGGCAACAATATTAAACATGTTAAGGCATATCTTGCTTGTCATAGGACTAATTAGGCATTCCGAACGCGTTTTATGTGAACGACGCATTAAAGTGGCCTAAGCTACCTAAACGGGTCGTAACGGGTCAAAAGCACTTAGGATAGGTTTCGTTTTAGTATGTAGGCTTTGTTAAACCATATTACATGAGTTCTTGCACTCATTTGGTTTACGAACCCTCATACTACGCGATCCTCCGATTAGGTCCGTTTATTAATGTAGATACCTATATTAGGTGCCGTTTGAATCCGTGATCTTCTAGCTTTGCTTGGTGGATATCTAAAGTCTATTGAGCAATCTCAAGTGAGTACATAGTCCCCTATTTTACTGTTTTTTCAAACGTTTTGGGGTGAAACACATGTGCCTACTTGTTACTTTCGTGCTTTCCATGTTTTCACATCATATGCTTGTTATGTTCAATAGTACACATATAGTACATGATTTCATGGTGTTTTTGCTATGTATGTCCTTTGTAGCATACTTAGTACATCATTTTACATTACATTTTATGCTATGTATGTCCATTGTGTGTATACTTAGTACATTGTTTTACATTACATTTCACGCTATGTATGTTCATTTGATTGCATATTTAGTGCATCGTTTTCATATGCTTACATTTTGGTATAACATTTGGTTGTTTAAATGGGACAAAAATACATTCATTAACATTGATCACGCCGTTAGTTAGTAGGTGGTGGTACCATAGGAATTGACAACTCCCATTCCTGACATCCTAGGTATGTTTGGATGAAAGGAATGACCGAATTCGATATACATAACTCAGATAAACCTTTAATTTGTTTAAAGGTTACCACCACAGTCGTAAGGCTTGAATGTATGCATTTTCACAATACCGCATAGATGTTTGTATCAGTATAGCATGCATTTCCACAAAACATAATGTTGATTTAAACCACGTTTTACTTCAACACATTGTTTTGTGCATTTTTACCTATGGTTTAGTTGATACATATTTCACTTGCCATACATTACATTTTGTTTACACATTACTAGATTGACATTTGACATGGACATTTTGATATTGATATACACATTTCATGGACTACATTTTGACATAAACATTTTGACGTGGTTTTCACAAAGACATTTGACAAATGGTTTAGACATGGACAATTTACATTGGTGGTCTGTTTGGGTAAGTGATTTAAGTAACGAGACGTGTGTAATGTGATGCAAGCATGGTGGATACGCCGCTGGTACTTCCTATATATAAGTGCTTGTATTATATTACATGTCGTAGCGTTATTTAATTCATTCAATTTGGACTTATACATTTTTACACAAATAACATATTTTTCACAAGACTTTGTTTTACAAAACAGTTTATTTTATACAACTTATTTTACTTGGTTATTCATTCAACCATACATTATTCTTTTACTTATACATATCATCTGTTTTTTTCGCTTTCCAAATGATTTACAAAACAAAACAATTTACAAGGTTTATGACTGCATTTCATTAAACATTTTCTAAAACCTAAGTCATGAATCCTATTTTCACAAAACCTATGTATCTCACAGGCATTTTTATCTGACGTACCTATTTCACATGTGTTTCAGGAGCTAATGCATAGGATGTTCGTGACACGCTAGGGTGGACTTGGGCCTTAGTGACATAAAACGAAGCTAGACTAGTTAAAACATGTTATGTACTCTTTGTTTCATTTTGTTTTAAGACAATGTAACTCTTTGGTTTGATGAATAAACTATAACTTTGTATGCCATGGTTATGAAACAATTATTCTGTTACAACACTCCCCGATGTTTCCGCCACGATTTGATGTTTTACGTGGTCGGGGTGTGACATCAGATCGCCGCCCTCCTTGGCTTCACATTCCTCAACCCTCCCAGAAAGCAAATTTTTCATCCCATTTAATTTCAACAGATACTTAAATCTCTTTTTATCAAACGGTTTGCTGTAAAAATCAGCCCTCTGTTCATCGGTGTGGATATGTTCTATCCGAATCAATTTCTTCTCGTGACAATCATGGATGAAATGATGACGGATTTCAATATGTTTGGTTTTAGAATGGTGAACCGGGTTTTTCGTTATATTAATTGCTGCTTCATTGTCCACGAAGATTGGTGTATCCAAGAATTGCAAACCAAAGTCGCGCATCTGCTGTTGGATCCAAAGGATCTGAGAGCAACAGCTTGAGGCCGAAACGTATTCAGCCTCGCAAGTAGAGAGCGCTACTGAGGTTTGTTTCTTGCACTGCCAGGTAACAAGTCGAGTTCCAAAGAACTGACACCCAGCAGTGGTGGACTTAGCATTCTGCTTGCAGCTTCCAAAATCAGAATCACCAAAACCAGTAAGAGAGAAGTCACCCGATCTAGGATACCACAAGCCGATGCTTGGGCAGCCTTTCAAATACCGTAAAATTCGTTTGACGATTGTCAGGTGTGACTGCTTTGGGCTTGACTGATATCTGGCACACAAACATGTCGGATACATGATGTCCGGGCGAGAAGCAGTAAAATACATCAAGGATCTAATCATTGACCGATAGAGTGTCTTATCCACTTTTTCTCCACTCTCGTCGGGGCAAATTCCATGATTTTGTGCTAAGGGGGTTGATGCTGGACTGGATTGAGCCATGTTGAATTTCTCTAGCACATCATTCACGTACTTCGTTTGATGAATGAAAATTCCTTCGGGCATCTGCTCCACCTGCAGCCCTAGGAAGAACTTCATCTCCCCCATCGAACTCATCTCGAATTTCTTTTTCATCACTTTCTTGAAATCCTTACACAAATCATCATTCGTCAAACCAAAAATGATGTCATCGACATAGATTTTGTTGGTGCACTACATCTGTCGACTTCGTCTTGTATCGAGTCTTTCATTGTATTGTATAGATTAGGGCTCGAATTACGAGAAAATATGAAAATGTAGGTAATTAGGGTGTAGGTCCGCTTATGTGTACATGCCCGTATGTGGGAACCTACCTGGTCCGCTTATGTGTACATGTCCGTATGTGGGAACCTACCTGGTCCGCTTATTCGTACATGTCCGTATATGGGAACCTACCTGGTCCGCTTATTCGTACATATCCGTATATGGGAACCTACCTGGTCCGCTTATTCGTACATGTCCGTATATGGGAACCTACCTGGTCCGCTTATATGTACATGTCCATATGTGGGAACCTACCAACACTATAAATACCACATAAGCGAACCCATTTGTAACTTTGTCAAATTCCATACCGAAGTGCTGCCGGTGTGAAGATTGAGCTGTAATCATTGTCAAATCAATAAAACAGTAGATTAAGTGAAGAACAAGCTATTTCTACCTACGTTTCTTGTTATTCCGCACCTGAAACATAGAAGAACGCCTCTGAACGACTCATTCGGGTCGAATCACGATCCTACAAGTGGTATCAGAGCTTGGGAGGAGGTTTTCTACAGAGAATAGCTGGAATTCATTATCATTTCTTACTTCTACACATTCTATTTTCAGTTTAGAAAGTTGTACCGGTCAGAATTGGGTCAAAATTGCACAGATTGCGTGTTATTGGACATTGATAAACCCTTGAAAGTTTCAGACTGAAATACGGACTAAAAATGGGTGAAATCATCTTCGGACTTGGTTTCGCTTTTTCGGACATTTGGTAGATCCGCTTATTTGACAAGTTCAAGTCCGCTTATTCAGACATATTTTAATTAGATCCGCTCCAAACAACAATCAAGTCCGCTCCGAATTTCATTAAGGTCCGCTCCAAAGACACTAGATCAGTAGGTCCACTTTTCTGATCAATCAAGTTCGCTCCATTGTCATTTATTTTGGTAGGTCCGCTCCAAATTGCATTAAGGTCCGCTTTTAGTGACAAAATTCACTAGGTTCGCTTATTTGATCCTCATTAGGTCCGCTTATCAGTCATCATTGTGGTTCCGCTCCAATGGTCCAATAGGGTTTCAGTTGTGATTGTAGTTTGTCGGCACAAGTGATTAACATCAAATATCAGTTTTTGAAATATAAATTTTTGTTGGAAATCAACTCATTCACGTGAAATTCAGTTTGGAGGTCCATTCAGATTAGGACAAGAATTAATCAGGTGCATGTGATTGTCATTGAGTAGTGAGGTTTGATTCTATTGATAATCAGAAATCACGTGAATTGTTTGATTGTTGTTCGTCGATATAGTGGTTTTATTAGCCCAAGACATTTATTTTAGAGGTCCAATAAAAACATGCAAGATATTAAAGGTGTCGACCACAATCAAGTGTTGGTCCAATGGGAATTAAGTAGTAATCACTATTGTCGGTCAATTTTAGTGGTTTTTGAGGTCAAAACAGGAGTAAATGATCATTATTGTTTAGACATGATGTCATTGGTTTACTTTGACTTGGTCAAAGTGTTTAATCATCAGAGTTGTTGGACAGATTTGATCCGGCCCAATCAGATTTAAATTGAAAGTCAAGTTTGGTAATATCAGTTAAAGTGTGTCAGGCGCAATCAAAGCATACGATTCAATCATAGAATTTTGAAAGATAATATTGTCGGCTTCTTATATCAACAACAGTCACAATATTGATAAGCATACATCTCGGCCCAAATTTTTCTAAGCCCTGCCCAAGTGAACTTCGTTGTTTACGGCCCATTGGAAGCTCATATTTCGTAGCCCATTTGATCTAGTTCATTCATTCAGTTTGCTTGAGAAAGTCATCAGTTCACTTGGAGTGGTTAAAATCATCTCCTGGCCATACGAATTCCAGATCGTTTAGATTTTGTCTAGTTCGTTGAAATATTCATCAGGTCATTTGAAAGTCCGTCAGGTTGCACGTAAAAGAGTCAAGTCATCTAATTTGATCCGGGTCTAAGCTGTCCGCACAGTGTGTCAACCTTCTATCCGCACAAAATATTCATCAGTTCGAGTGATTCAATTCGCATAGAGTATCAGTTTGATTTAGTTGCTTTGATAAGTGTTTTAAACTGATTGTGTTTTGTTTGTTTGTGTGTCGTCAGGTGATACAGGTGTGAAACATGGATACCGAGTTCTACAACGCATTTGCAACACCGTCTAGTCCAGCTGCAGTTGTTCAAGCTATGAATTTAGAAAATGAGACGGGAACCACCCAGAAACCCCCGAAATTGATGAGTATCGAAGAATACTACGGGTGGAAAGATCGATTCGAGAACTGGGTTCAGGCAAATCATCTCAGATCATGGGAATGTATACTGAAGAAGTACGTGTTGCCTAGAACGAAGTTGCAGGTTCTCAAAGAGCTTTCAGAGTTTACAGATCAAGAGAGGGTTATGTACAAAGCCGAGAAGATGATGATTAGTCTGCTTCAACAAGCGATCAAAGAAGATATATTCATTCTGTTACAGCATGATAAAACTTCAAAGTCAATCTGGGATGCATTTAAAGTCAAATTTGAGGGAAGCGAGAATATGATTAAAAGCAAGAAGGCGCTGTTAAAGAAAGAGTTTGATCTGTTCAGCAGCTTACCGGGAGAGGATACAAAGAAGCTGATTGAACGTTACTGTCACCTTGTACGATCAATGTCGATGTTGAGTATTACTAAAGATCGTGAAGAGTGGGTAGATAAACTTGCTGATGTGTTACCACAGAAGGAGTGGGGAACATATCTGATGATTCTGAAAAACACGGGTGTTTATGATGGGTTAACGATTTCTCAATTTATCGAAAAGATTGAGAGTCAGGATTTGGATCAGCAAAAGATCGCGAGGATGAATAGTCCGAGTGGTCAACAGGATTTGAAGATGTACTACAAGGGTAGCATTCCAGTTCCAGAATCTGAGAGAAGTCCGAAAATCCAAACTGCATTCAGTGCTGGGGATTCATCAGAAAATGCTGATCAGGGAACTAACAAAAGCAATAGTGGGTTCTCATCATTTCCGGGTGTCAATCCTAAAGAGTCAAACACAAGTTTTCAGTCACAAAGCACAAAAACGGGAAATGGATATGTGATTTAGTGTAACATCGCGCTAAATCTTCCAGAAGGTCAAAGCTTCTCAGAAGACACTATAAAAGACCACATGGCACTACTCGGTTCTGTATTGTTATCATATGAGGGTCTTGTAGCTGGTCGTATTGGGAATCCTATGCTCACCAAAGAGGATTACGATCAAATAGACGCCGAAGAGATGGAACTAATGGATATCAAATGGTGTCTAGCTAGTGTTCTTAGATGAGCTGAAAAGTTCAAGACAATTACCGGGAGAAATGACTTTCTTGATGCTCATGTATCTACTTTAGGTTTTGATAAATCTAAAGTTACTTGTTTTCGATGCAGGGAGAAAGGCCATTTCAAACGGGAATGCAAGAATAGAGAAGCTAGCGGTGCTCAGAATCCGTTCGGAAAAGACGACTACTACTGGAAAGATATTTATCAGCAGGTTGGTCAATCACAAGATTCACAGATGGCTCATGGTAGAAAGATTGAAGATTCTAAGAGAGCGTGTTTGGTAAACTTCAACTGGAGTAACTACATATCTCCTGATAGCAAAGCGTGTATAGTTGATCAAGATGATGAAAGACTGCCTGAAGGATTCAGCTGGGATATGTTCGTTGATGAAAAAGGAGAGTATAAAGCCTTCATTTCCAAGATTGTCAGAGAGCCAGACATGTTCGCTACCTGGATGAAGTCTATTGGAGTGAATGTGGAAAGTGAGGATGAAAAGTCTGTTACTTCTGAAGAAAGCTCAGAAAGTTCTAATGAAAAGTCACAGATTTCAGATGAGAGTGAACAAAATGTTGTTAATTCAGAAAAAGAAGTTTTATTTGATCAAACACCGTCAGATTCGTGTTTATCAGATACTGATTCAGAAAAATCTGTATAATTTGATCAGTCTCCAGTTGATAGTAGCAGTGATGATGAGGAAGAAAAACATATCAATATTGCAAAATCTCATCTTTCTCCTGAAAGTTTTCATTTCTATTTTGCAGAACGCTTGGAGAAACTGAAGGAGAAAAGAGCTGCTAAAGAACAACAAAAGAAATCTGAAGATGATGTTCGAAATGTTGAAAGTGTTGCTGAGAAGATTACTGAAGTTGAGAAAGTAATTGAAGCTGAGAAGGTGAAAGAAGAAGAAAAGGTGATTGAAGTTGTGAAAACAACCGAGGTTGAAAAGATTGTTGAAGTTGTCAAGCCTTGCACAAAGTGTTTGGAAGCCTGCAAGGAATGTGCAGCAAAAGACGACATTATTGCTGAGTATGAGAAGAAGAAGGAGCAGTTACTGTTCAATCTCAACTATGTAAAAGAATCATATGATGTCTTGAACAAAACAGTAACTGGTCTCCAAAAGACAAACTCAGAAAGAGAACAAGCACTAACGATGATGAATGCAGTCATGATGACAAAGCAGAAAGCTATCAACTTTTACATCGAAGAAAGTGCTAAGTGGAAGCAAGAGTTGGAGACAGAAAAGATCGAGAATGAGAGAATTAGACGTTTGTTACAAAGTTATTCTAGTTCTGATTATCTCATTGATCGTATTTATCCAACTGTTGCAGGTATGGAAGCTTTTCAAGTTGAGAAACCAAAGAAGAAGAAAGATTGTGGTAAGAAACCGACTGTTAGCTATAACAAGTGTCCGCCACCAATTTGGGAAGGGTATTCTCCTAGAAAACCAAACGAGGAGCAACTTGAGAAAGAAGTCAATATAAAGCAAAAAACCGACACAACTGACGTTTTTCCAGATAACATTGATGTCACATTTACCTCATCCGATACCGATCATGAGTCTGAGTTAATTAAAAAGGTGGTCGATCAGGTGTTGGATACTGATGAGGAGTCAGAGTCAAAATCTGAGTCTGGAGGGTCAAACTCGTCTGTCAACAGTCAAAATTCGTCAGTTAAACGGTCTTACAGTAAAGAATTTTTATTATCGAAAGCAAATTTGGATGATGAAACATTTGAAGTTGTATACACTTTAAATGATTCGGACAAATTATATTATGACAAAGAATTTCCAATAAGAAGTGTTCGTTTTGACATGATCAAAAAGGTTTTCAAAATGACAGAAATCAATATTTCTGAAATAAAAGATTTAAATCTTACTGAAAAACCTAAAAAGTACACTTCAAGAGTTCAACAACGTCTAAACAAGAAAAAAAGGGTTACAATTCTGGTTCTGGTTTTCAAAAGAAACCTAACCAGAATCGTAGCTACAAAAAGAAAGGATTAGGCTTTGTTCCACCAGAAAACTATAAAAATGATAAAAATTCTAAAACAAAAACAAAATTTGTGTCAGGTGGAAGCTCAGAAGATGAACAGAAGAAACCATTCTGGAGACAGTCAAATCAAGAGTTTCTTGCTGAAAGAAAGAAGAATGGAACTGAAGTGTTTTATCAAAGAGATACTCGAACCTGTTACAAGTGCAATGAAGCTGGTCACATTACATGGAACCGTTCGACAAATGCAAAAACAAAACAGGGAGTTTCTCAGAAATTAAAAGAAAAGTTGTTGATGTTGAATCACCAACCAATAGACTTAAAATTTTTGAAAATTCAAAATATGAGGTTGGTGAGTGTTTGAAGAAGATTTTTTACAAAAAGAAAGAAAAAGACAACCAAATGTGGGTTGTTAAAAAGAATGATGAAAATGTCGGCGATGAATCTGGTTCCACAAAGCCAGAAAAGCCACATGTTGAGGAGAAAATTTCAGTGAATGATGATGATTTTCCATCACTGAAATTTGAAGAAGTTAAACAGAAAATTGGAAAAGTTGATATTTCAAAACAGTTTTACACTGAGAAAAAAGAATTTGATGTCGAGAAAACATTTAATGGAAGTGTAAACAAAATTTTTAGGAAAATGTTGAATGGGAAAGCAAAGGGGGTTAAAGATTTTTATGCGACTAAAAAGGCAACATACAACCCCACTACACAATAGTTGAAAGCCATCAAGTCTGAAAAGACTTGGATGGAAGTTTGTTTTCCATAGAAGTCTTAGGACTACACCGGAGATCCCAAGTTTATATCGTGGATCAGGAATCGGCATCATTCTAGTGTTTGAAAAGTTTGTTTGAAAGATTTTGAATAGTGTTTGAATTTTACAGGTGAAAGGACTACGCCGGAGCTTCCAGGTTGGTAATTGAGAAGCAGGGATCAGCATCTTTCTGACTAATTTGACAAGTGGTAAAGAGGTTTCTGTAGATGTCTCATTCCTACAGGAAAAACTACAAGTGGTATTATTTGGTTTACTTACAGGTGGTATTTGTTGGTTATACTTCCAAGTGAATAAGTTTTACAAGTGGTACAGAGGGTGATTAATTGCAGGTGGTAAATCAGGGACATTAAGTTGTACTTGATTTACTACGTATGAGATTGATAAACAAGATGATGAACCATATCCCCATGCTTCACAAGTGGTAAACTTAAAAGTGGTAAAAACAAACTCATTTTCCGGAAAAATCATTTCGATTAAAACAAACTTAATCTTTTTGAGATCTATATGAGAAAATGGTTTGTTGAAAGGGAGAGTTCAGATTGTTTTTGTCGAGTGAATGGCGATTTGATGTGATTCGATGTCAGTTGTCAAGTTTCTGTACAGTTGTCAAGTTTCCTTTGAAATGTGTTTGCATTTTAGGGGGAGTAGGGAAATTTCAGAAAATCCAAAAACATTTGAAAATTTGAAAAAGACAAAAACATGATAAAATTCAAAAATGAGTTTTGTTGTGAAAAGAGGAAATGATAGTACATCAGTAGGCTGTCACAACATGCTAAAGAATTGGAAAGATAAAATGTGATAAACAGTCTTACTGTGGATATGTCAGTAGGTTTTTACACACTTAGTAAATTGTGACGAGATATAAACTAAATTTCAAACTTGCTTGTTCTATGGGTTAACACAAAACTTGGATATATAGGTAACCCCTGAAATCTTGTTTGAAAGGTCCCTTATTCTGAGATACTAGGTCTTTATGCTCAGTGATATCTGGGGTATTATCCCGGGACTTCTGCTGTATGGAAGTACTGACCTAGTCCCCGGATAATGCTTTCCGCAAAAGCTTGAAACATAGCTTCGCCCTCAGCATGCTGATGAAACAATAAAATTGATAGTCGCTGCTGTTGAAATAAAAAGATCCTCTAAAGGGGACACACCAAAAGTCGAAGCCGTCATCTCTCTGCGTATACGGAAGTATCGACCTGTGCTCTCACGGCCCTCGCATCTAACCCCTATACAGATATCAGTTGTGGTATACTCACCTGTAAGACTGAATATTGGGATCTGGATACGGGAGTATATTCAAGTAGTGAGACACACGAATAAGTCAGTATCTAAGACATTAACATCGTATCTCGGATCAATTGAACTTTGTGTGAGAATTTCAGTGGACCGATATACTGACAATCTAGGTGAATTGTTTTGAACTGAAAATGTAATCAAGCTTAACGGTGTTAGTGACATGTCTCATAAACTAATATGATCCTCTTACACGAACTCACAAAAATTTGTTTGTAAATATTTCATTTCTACATTCTCGTGCTTTTACAAATGGTGTCAATTATTTTTTTAAAAAAATCCAAAAAGATTTTGTATGTGTTTTAGCATAAACTTTTGAAAAAGACAAAAAGATTTTTGACAACTGATGTAGGAAAGCTGATTTTCAAAATTACGAGTGCTAAACATGATGACATTGTTGTGAGGGGGGGGGGGTGTGCTTTAAATGTTAAAAAAAATTTTTAATCAACAAGTGGTTCATCATAGAGAAAGTAATTTGAGGGAGAGTTATAGTTGGTGCACTTATTTCTGAGGAAGAGTTAGTGTTGATGCTTTCAAATTGTTATTTTTAGAAAATTTATTTCTGGGTTAAGAATGTGCAGGAATAGCCAGGTTTCGATCTTGGATCTGAAGATAGAGTGCCAGGTCACGAATCCTGAAGACCTCTGATTGAAGAAAGCCAAGTTTCGATCCTGGAAATCAATCTTGATACTGTGAAGGCCAGATAACGATCCTGAAGATGTTACTGAAGAACAAAGGAATGCCAGTAAATCGAAAGGGGGAGTCTGAAGACAGAGAGAAAGAAAAGCCCAGAGACTGATCAAGACTGAAGATGTGAAGACATAGCATTGTTGTGACTCGATAGTCGACTCCGTCAACATCTGAGGGGGAGTCTGTTGGTGCACTACATCTGTCGAATTCGTCTTGTATCGAGTCTTTCATTGTATTGTATAGACTAGGGCTCGAATTACGAGAAAATATGAAAATGTAGGTAATTAGGGTGTAGGTCCGCTTATGTGTACATGTCCGTATGTGGGAACCTGCCTGGTCCGCTTATGTGTACATGTCCGTATGTGGGAACCTACCTGGTCCGCTTATTCGTACATGTCCGTATATGGGAACCTACCTGGCATGTCCGTATATGGGAACCTACCTGGTCCGCTTATTCGTACATGTCCGTATATGGGAACCTACCTGGTCCGCTTATATGTACATGTCCGTATGTGGGAACCTACCAACACTATAAATACCACATAAGCGAACCCATTTGTAACTTTGTCAAATTCCATACCGAAGTGCTGCCGGTGTGAAGATTGAGCTGTAATCATTGTCAAATCAATAAAACAGTAGATTAAGTGAAGAACAAGCTATTTCTACCTACGTTTCTTGTTATTCCGCACCTGAAACATAGAAGAACGCCTCTGAACGACTCATTCAGGTCGAATTACGAGCCTGCAATTTCCTTTGTAAACAGAGTGCTATCGACTGTCCCTCTGATGAACCCGTTGGCCTACAGATGTTGGGAAAGCGTCTCATACCAGTCTCTCGGGGCCTGGTGAAGTCCGTAAAGCACTTTATCCAGAAGATAGACTTTGTTCTTGTGTTGTGGATCAGTGAAACCCGGTGGTTGTCCCACATACACTTCTTCTTTGATCTTTCCATACAGGAATGCATATTTCACATCAAGTTGGTAGACTTTGAATCCTTTCCATGACGTGAATGCCAGGAAGATCCTAATAGCCTCAAGTCTAGCAACATGCGCATAAACCTCATCATAGTTGATGCCTTCTTGCTGACTGAAACCCTGTACTACCAATCGTGCTTTGTTTCGAGCTACGACTCCTCTATCATCTCTTTTGCACTTGAAAACCCACTTCGTCTTTATAAGCTTTTGATTTTTAGGCAATTCTACTAATCTCCAAACACCCAGTTTCTCAAACTGCTGCAGCTCTTCCTGCATAGTATTCACCCACCTATTTTCAGTCAAAGCTTCTTTATATGTTCTGGGTCCAATCTGCGAGATAAAACATTTAAGTGAGAATTCTTCCTGTAAAGGAGCAACAGATGAATAAAAACAAGTAAGTGCTCTGTTGATCTGATCTCTCGTCTTTACACCACTCTGTAGGTCACCGATAATCTGCTCTAAAGGATGATAAGACAATGTTCGAGGCTTCGAAATGTCTAGATCACCGGTGTGATCCTCAGCTTCTGATGATTCAACATTTGGTTCCTCGTCAAAAGTCGGACCGGATTCCGGTTCTGAGTCGTTAGAATTGTCAAATGTTGGAGCTGGTTCCTCTGGTGGTTCGTGAGCAGTTCCACTTGGACCAGACTCGTGATCGTGTGTACCCTTGGTGGATGGAGAAACTACTAGCGGTCTAAGCACTTGTTCTTATGACATGGACTGCTAATATTGATACAAAATTGCTAGTTCCTCATCACTTGGATGAATCGGTAGTTGAAAAGACTCCCAGAGTTTGTCGTAATCGAACAAGAATCTTTGTCCGGGAAGCTGTGGTGGAGCTGTGTGCTTTTGACAGTCTACATGCTGAACTTGAATTACTTTTCCCAGGCATGGCACAAACACACTCTTCAACGGGCTCGCGTAACCTACAAAGAAACCATCATTAGTTTTAGCACCAAATTTGCCATCTGGATCTATGAAGGTACATGGAGATCCAAACGGTTCTAGAAACTTTAGATTGGGCTTGTAACGGTGTAAAAGTTCAAAACACACGTTTTCTTGTATTTCTTGACGGTGAGCACTCGGTTCAAAGTATAGCATGGTGCTGCGACTGCTTCACTCCAGAAGAATATGCGTAACTTGGAATCGGCAAGCATTGTTCAAGCAGTTTCAATCAAAGTACGATTCTTTCTTTCAGCTACGCCGTTCTGCTGTGGAGTGTATGGTGCGCTGAATTCATGAAGAATCCCTTTCTCGTTACAGAACTCAAGCATTCGATTATTCTTGAATTCCGTTCCATTATCACTTCTAATTCTCCTGATCGGCAGCTTATACAGCGTCTCCATATTCTTGAATAGAACCATCAGTGACTCAAACGTCTGATCTTTCCTCTGCATACACACTACCCATGAAAACCTTGTAAAGTCATCAGTGACTACCAGACAGTATAAGTCACCACTGATACTCTTCACATTAACCGGCCCAAAGAGATCCATGTGCAGCCTCTCGAGCGGTACTCTGATAGAATTCAACAACTTCTGCGGGTGTGTTTTCCTTGTCTGCTTTCCTTTCTTGCAAGCTACACAGTCATCATTCAAATGAAAATTTTTAAATTCACACCTTCAACCAAATCATTATGTACACAAAAATTCATTTTCCTAACATGAATGTGGCCCATCTTTCGATGCCACATTATCGACTCTTTTTTTGTAGCTTTGGTTTTCGTCACAAAACATTGTTTTTGATGATCTGTTGGTGTTGCGACACTCATGTCAAGAATGTATAAATCATTTTCTCATGGAGCTCGCAACAGCACCATATCCTCAGGGATTTTAAACCCAGGTTTTAAGACAAGACATTCATTTTTAGTGAAATGTACGGTAAAGGACTTGTCACAAATTTGTGAAATACTGAGCAGGTTGTTTTCAAGTTCTATTATATAGTTCACTTTTTCAAACGATATAACTCCATTCGTTAAGGTTCCTTGGCCAACAATCCTTCCACCCTGATTTCCAGCGAATCCAACGTATCCACCATTGATAGATTTCACGTCATAGAGCAATGCCAACATTCCAGTCATGTGTCTTGAGGCTCCGCTGTCCATTATCCATCTTGATATGATCGACTTCGGCAGCCCCTACAAACATTATAGCAAATCACTTAAACAATGACGCCCATGACTTCTTAACAGCTGAAACACTACCAAAAACTATGTCACACGTCACATCAACCTTTGGAAAGTTAAAAACAACATTTGGAACATCAATTTTAACTTTTGGTTTTAATTCTTCCTTTTTAATCGGTGGAAACTCTTCAAGAAGTTTATCAAGTTCAAACTCAAACTTTTCAACATCATCTTTAAAACCTTTTGCTTCATTTTTTAAAACACTTTCCATCTTTTTCTCCTCAACCGATGATTTTGATTTCACTACCCAAGATTGATTCTCAAAAAATTTCATTTTTCGATAAATCTTTGAAGTCTTTTGAACTTTTGATGATTCGCCAACCTCAAAAGTTGATTTCGGCTTATCTTCTGATTTCAAAGATTCACCCCTCTTCAAAATGCGAACAGGTGAAACCATTGGTTTTTTACCCTTGTTATCAGTTGGAGATTTAGGTCGGGGTTTTTGCAAAACAGGTTTTTCAAAGACTTTCTTGCATTGTTTGGCCATGTGACCAATCTCATTGTAGCGATAGCAAACTCTTTTGTCATATTCGACAAAAGTTGATTTGAATGACTCCTCTTTCAGTTTCTTCGCTGCATTGAATTCATCAATGGCTTTCTGATTGAAAATGTACTCTTTTTCAGTATCAACACTTGGACCAACAACGAAAACATCACTCTGTTGGTGCATGTTTTGTGACAACAGCTTAATAGTTTGTTTATTTAGTCTTTGGATATTTTGTATTGGGCTTAGCAGTATTGGTTAGGGAGTTATTTAGTGTTATGGGCTTGGAGAATGTCCTAGCCCAGACCAAAGCCCATATGCAAACCTTGTCCTATAAATACAAGGCTTGGCATTAGGGTTTAGGTTAGCCATTGAGACATTTAAGACATTGAGAGAGAGTTAGAGAAATCTACAGAGAGTGCCTGAGAGATTTCTTGTGGGTCTTGAATTGATCGTAAACTTCATGTTGGATAATCAATAGAAGACCGGATTGAAAGTGTATCGTGTTCTTGATTCAGTATCTACTCGTTTTCTGTGAAATCTGATCTAGAGGATTCCGCACTCTAGGTTGGATCGACGATTCTGTTACGATCCGCACGCGTTAGGGGG
Source organism: Helianthus annuus (assembly GCF_002127325.2). Taxonomy (NCBI): domain Eukaryota; kingdom Viridiplantae; phylum Streptophyta; class Magnoliopsida; order Asterales; family Asteraceae; genus Helianthus; species Helianthus annuus. Next base: position 131,287,431 of record NC_035440.2, read on the forward strand.
ATCTACAATTGTTGGTGCATGTTTTGTGACAACAGCTTAATAGTTTGTTTATTTAGTCTTTGGATATTTTCTACTGGGCTTAGCAGTATTGGTTAGGGAGTTATTTAGTGTTATGGGCTTGGAGAATGGCCTAGCCCAGACCAAAGCCCATATGCAAACCTTGTCCTATAAATACAAGGCTTGGCATTAGGGTTTAGGTTAGCCATTGAGCCATTGAGACAGAAAGAGAGAGTTGAGAGAGAAATCTACAGAGAGTGGCTGAGAGATTTCGGGTGGTCTTGAATTGATTGTAAACATTTGTGTTGGATAATCAATAGAAGACCAGATTGAAAGTGTATCGTGTTCTTGATTCTTGTTCTACTCGTTTTCTGTGATATCTGATCTAGGGGATTCCGCACTCTAGGTTAGATCGACGATTCTGTTACGATCCGCATGGTTAGGGGACCTACAATTGGTATCAGAGCATTAGGCTCTTGTTTTGCTTGGTTCAGAATCGTTTTCTGCATAAATCTGGGGTTTTGGACGAGTTTTTGAGGCTGTTCTTGAGTTCTGCTGCTGATTTCGGATAAAATTCAAGCATTTCGGACCATTACTGATAAAAAAGCTTGGATTTCGGATAAAAATCAAGCATTTCGGATCATTACTGATCAGAAGACTTGGATTTCGGACCATAAATCAGTCATTTCGGACTATCAGCTTGGATTTCGGACAAAACAGCATAAATTTCAGACCATTTCGGATAGAAATCAAGGATTTCGGATCCATTTCGGATAGATAACGTTGCATTTCAGATTAAAACAATGCATTTCGGACCAGATAGTTGCATTTCGGATCAATTAAAAGGGATTTCGGATAAAGGGTACTCATTTCGGATCAGCTTTGTCCATTTCGGATCTGAGGGTGTTGATTTCGGATTAGGGAACATCATTTCGGATCAGACTTGTTCATTTCGGACAAAAAGGAACCATTTCGGACAAGGTGGAATTTTTCTTGGCTTGCGTAAGAAAAATTTTACTGTTTCGTGTTTAGAAAACTATCCGTAACTCATCTCTGGAAAAATCCTGAAATAGGTTTTTGACATTATGTATCATTGGAATCGTAATTTCAAGACGAATCTAACGGTATAATTTGGTAAAAACAGATTTCGGAATATATTTGTACGGTTTTATCAGTTCGCTTACGGTAAAAGCTTGAAAAGGACCAGTAGAGAAGTTAGATTTGGATTTTGACACAGGTTACCATAATCCATTTAAACTTTTACGCTGCGTGATGGCTAAGATGAATAATGGAAGTGAGGTTGTTAGAAACTGGCCTAAGCTTAAAAACGTCAAAGAATATGCTGACTGGAAAGAGCAGTTTGAGGCATTTGTGAAAAGTGAAGATACGAGAATGTGGAGCTGTATGATTAATGGATATGTTGCTCCTACACGTCGTGTTGAAGGAAGGGTTAAAGTTATTTCTTACGACAACATGGATGAATCTGAGAAACTTATGGTTGATGCTGAGAAGAAAGCTTTAGCAGTGATAAAGATGTCCTTGCCTGAGAGCATTAAATATACTCTTAAGAAGTATGGGACTTCTAGTGAGCTGTGGGAAGCTTTGGAAAAACGTTATCAGATTACATCAAAAGTGAATACTTGTGATCAAGCATTGGTAGCTGAGTTTGCAGCTGTGAAGATAGGAGAAGTAGCTGCTGAGGTAGAGGAAAAGAAGAAAGATGATAAGGAAACTGTTGAGAAGAAGGGTGTAGAAGTTTCAAAGAGCTTGACTGATGTGAATGGACTTACAACAGAGGTAAAGGTATCATCAGAATCTGTAAGTTATACATGTCATAATTGCACTGAACTACAAGGTAAAGTTGACAGACTATCGGAGCAAAACAAAATTCTGTTAGCTGATTTGGAAAACCAAAAAGAGTTAAATGTTCTTTTGATTAAAAGAGAGTCAAACTGTTTAGAAAAACTAAAATCAAATGAACAAGAAATTAGCAGTCTAACAAGCAAAGTCAATGAACTGTTACAGGTCATTGATTTAGCTCGTGAAACTGTGAAAGAAAAGACTAACGAGCTATCAGAAAATGGCACAGAATTGGCTGATGCACAAGCCAAAATTGTAGAACTTCAGGGGAAGTTAGACAATTTTGGGAATTCTCCGTTGGTCAGGACTCAAATTCAAAAAGGTTTAAAAAGGAGTAATGATAAAACAGGGGTGGGGTATACAAAAGCTTCATCTTCTGGAAATCAAGAATACTCATTTTTACCTACTGAAGATGAGCTAACTGATTTTGTTGCCACTGCACAAGTAGTAGTGGATCCGATAGCTGTGGACTTGCCAAATAGTCCAGTTTCTTTGAAAGAATCTGTTGGGTCTAACAGTACACCTCATAAAGTGGATGAGGATACTGAAGACGAAAAGCTCAAAACATTTAAGAAGGGATCAATTAAAAAGAAAAGTCGTAAGCAAAGATCCTGTTTTAAATGTCACAACAAAGGACATGTGGCAAGTTGTTGTCCTTTGAAGAAAGGTAAACAGAAGATTGATGAGGTAATGGATGGGAATCAGGTTGGGTCAAGCAACAGTGTAAAAACAAGTTGTCAAACTAAGAAACCTGAATCTCATTCAAAACCTTCAACTTCGAAAAGATTTGATAAACCAAGGAGTATTTCTCCAAAATTGAGTCATTATAATGGTAAATAAAATCGGTTCCAAAGTCAGAGTAAAAATTTTGGATATCCAAATCGATACCAAACTGCTGGTAATCGAAATTTTCAACAAAGAAACGAACATAGGGGTTTTGGTAACTCGAATGTTCAACAACATCCAAAATTTTTTCAAAATTCATGGTATGAGAATGGGAGAAGAAGTTATCAAGGTAATAATTTCCAAAGGTCAGAAAATCCGAGAGGTTATTGGAACTCTCGCAATCAAAGACCTAGTGGAAATTATCAATCTTGTTCAACAATGGGTAAGCAATCCAAGACTCCGTTGAGGAGTGATGGATATTGGATGGATGTTCCTGTATTGGATGAATTTGGAAAACCCAAGACCATCGGGGCTTGGGTTCTCAAAACTAACTGAGTTGTTGAGTGAACGCAGGATTACCAAGAAGGACTGTTGATGTGTTCGACAATGGTTATTCCTGTACAGCATCTGAGGTGAATAGTCGGTTAACATGGGTAACGAACTATTTACTTCTGTGGTTTTTTTGATTATTCTAAACTTTAATCGTGAAAAACTTTTGTCAGATTTAAAGTGGGGAGTTTGTTTGTGTTTAAATTTGTGTTTTCAAAACTTACTCCATAAAAACAAAAATTTAGGGGGAGAAATTCCTCTAAGCCAAAAAGAGTTTAGATAGTGCGTGTGTTTAGGGGGAGTAAGTTATAAATTTTAAAAATCAAAAACATAAAAAAATATAGAAAATCAAAAATGAGTTCATGGTGTGAAAAAGAAGAAATGATAGTACATCAGCAAGTTAGACTGTCACACTCAAAATGAATTAAATTTCTTAAGTGTGATAGCAGCTTCATCATATGATGTACCAGTAGGCAAAAAGCATGAAATAATCAACTTACCAAAGTGATATAAACCTAAATGCACTGAGTATGAGTGGGGAACACATCAGTGGTGTATGGTTTAATGACCTTAATTCTTGCGTTGATAGATTGCCAAAATTTGAAGTTTTGGGTCTTTATACTGTTATTTCATCCGGGGATATCAGGGGTGTACTTCTGCTGCATCCAGATACATGCTGACCTAGACACACCCAGGATATCTTAAAAGAGCTAAAAATGCCAAAACCCTGAAAATGAAAAAGCTCTCACAGAGAGTCATTCAATAAGTGCAAAATGCACAATTCGTACCAAAAATGGTATTTGTCTTAGCCCTCGATAAGATATTTTGGTCTCTCTGCTGTACGGAAGTACTGGCCTGTTCACCAATTATCTATCGTTGAAAAACAAAACAGATGAATTCAGTATACTCACCTACTACGATGAATCTTTGTGCATACCTTGATCGCGGGGGTACATCCTGAAGTGGGACACGCTCGTATTTCGGTATTCTAAAATTACCTTAACGTATCATACGGTAATGGTACTTGAAATGTTCATGCATTTTGTTTAAGTGGACAAACATACTGGTAATCGTCTTGAATTGCTTTTCACGAAAATTACATAAAGAATTATCTAAATGTGTGAAACAGTTTGATTTTGCTGATATGATCTTCTTACCAGTGATTCTCACAAAAAGATGAAATTGTAAATATTTTTGAGTTTAGTTTAGTTAGTTTAGTGTGTGTTGAAAAATATAAAAAATATCAAAAATATTTCCTTTTAAAAGGTCTCCCATTTTGAACTGACAACTAGTTATTTTTGCATGATAAGATAAAATATTGGTTTATCTTTAAATGTGAAAAAGGCTAATGGTTTTTCGAGATACTTGCTTGTGTTTCTAAATAGATTGATGCAGTTATCAACATGAAGTACAGAATACAAGTAAAGTGCAGATTGAGAATGAAGTGAGAACGTGTGAAGATGCCTGGTAGGATCCTTCTACTACATTGCAGAAAGAGAAAGTGATATGCAAGATTTGAAGATACTTGTTTAACCAAAGATTGCTAGTTCGCTGATCTACAACGAATGAAAGTTTTGGAGATTGGAAGCATCAGCTAAGGGGGAGTTTGTTGATATCAAAAACTGTGTAGCTGACGCTATCCAAAGACCAAAAGACTACAAAATGTTTGAAGACAAAGTTACACTATGAAGCTAATGTCAAGGGGGAGTTTGTTGGTGCATGTTTTTTGACAACAACTTAATAGTTTGTTTATTTAGTCTTTGGATATTTTGTATTGGGCTTAGTAGTATTGGTTAGGGAGTTATTTAGTGTTATGGGCTTGGAGAATGGCCTAGCCCAGACCAAAGCCCATATGCAAACCTTGTCCTATAAATACAAGGCTTAGCATTAGGGTTTAGGTTAGCCATTGAGACAGAAAGAGAGAGTTGAGAGAGAAATCTACAGAGAGTGGCTGAGAGATTTCGGGTGGTCTTGAATTGATTGTAAACGTTTGTGTTGGATAATCAATAGAAGACCGGATTGAAAGTGTATCGTGTTCTTGATTCTTGTTCTACTCGTTTTCTGTGAAATCTGATCTAGGGGATTCCGCACTCTAGGTTAGATCGACGATTCTGTTACGATCCGCACGGTTAGGGGACCTACACACTCATTGTTTCTTTTGACTTGATATTCTTCTTAACCATTTTCTTTTCAAAACCAATTCCTTTGTTTTTAAAATTGTTTCCATTTTGCTTGTTACCACCATTTCCCTCCCACTCTTTCTTACCCGAGTTATTAGATTGTGTTTTAACAAATGACTTCTTGGGTTTTGAAAATAACTCTTTGTTGTTCACCTCAGAAATGTTAATTTCAACCAATTTGAACACTTTTTCAATATTCTCAATCTTTGTGTAAACCACAATGATCGGCTCATCATTGTGTAAACCACAATGATCGGCTCATCATTCGCGACTTTGTCTGATTTTCGTATGAATCTGTCTAAGAAGTTACCGTCTTCTTCAGAACCAGACATTGAATTCTCAAAATGAGTGTTCACAATCTCAGACTCCGAGTTATCACTCTCTTCGTCTAACACTTGGTCAACAACGGTCTTGATAACCTGTGACTCATTGTCAATGTCGGACGGAGAGAATGTAACATCGATACTTTCTGGTAACTCTTCCTCAATGGTCCTCAGTTTGAGATTCAATGCAGCTTCTACCCTATCTGGATATTTTTGAGTGTAATGATTCCACATTGGGGTGGAACACTGTTGAAGACAGGTGTTGCATTTGCTTGTTGTGGGACAATCTGCTCAATCACGTAAGAAGATGCAACATAGCTCATTAACTTCTTATCAATTCTTTCATTCTCAATTTTGGTTAACTCTAACTCTTTCTTTAATGAAGCAATCGTGTCTAAATGAAAATTGATTTCCACTTGTTTATCAAAAACTGTTGCTTTTAACAACTTTGTGGCTTTATCATTTTCAACACTCTCTTTTGGAATCATTTTAATAGATTTAGCCAACTTGTCATAAGCTTCTTTTACTTCATTTAAGTCAAATTTAACCTCATCAGTTTATTGTTTCAATTCCTGAAACTTTGTGTCCTTTTCAAGACACTCCATGCAAGGTTTTGAACAGTTTTGGCATGGGGTTTCAGAAATTGACTCAATCTTCTCAACAATCTTTTCTTCCTGATCAGTTTTAACACCCTGTTTACCAACACCATTTGACTCTGACTCAGACACTTCTTCGGTTTTGACCTCCACACTTTCTGACTCCTCATCAGACTCCTTTTGTACTGACTCGGTACTGACAGACTCTGGTTCTGTAGGTTCTGTGTCTACCTCTTTCAGCTTTCCCATTAAGGCTCTGTCAGCGATCTCCTTCAGTGTCTCTTCAGTCATTTCCTTGGTTACATCAATCATTTCTTCAACAAAATCTTTCTTAGCCTCATAATGTGGACACAATCCTGTTGTTGGCTCTTCGAAGAAACCTGCAAAAGAATCAAACACTTTAGGAGGCATGATTGATTTTAAAGAACTAGTTAAAATACCTCCTGTTTGGATTGATAATAATAAACTTCAGCAGCCATTTCTTCAAGATATGCCACATTTTCCTCAGACACATCCTCACTAACCACCTCTTGTTCAACAACACTCTCTGACTCCTCTACAATCTCAGCCATCATAGCTCTTCCTTCACTACCCGGGATGTATTTATCCCAACTGAATGCTTCGGCTACCTTCTCGTCATCTTGATTGACTATGAGAGCTTTCTCCGGCTTGTTCTCAATCTGAGGTCTTTGAACGACTGGTTGTTGATTTGGCTTGTAATAGATCGCCTGTCGGTAGTAGTCGTTGGTAAATGGATTTTGGTGATTGTTGACCTCTCTATTCGAACACTCTCTCTTAAAATGCTCTCTCTCTTTGCATTTAAAACAAGTCACTTTGGACTTATCGAATCCGAGCTTTTGATCTGGTCCAGACAAACTGTTTCGACCCGTGATTTCCATAAACCTTTGGGCTCTTCTAACCAAACTAGCCATTCCCCACTTGATGTCGATAAGCTCTAGCTCTTCCGGATCTATTTGATCGTAATCCTCCTTGGTCATATCAGGATTACTGATCTTTCCCGCCACCAAACTCTTGTACGACTCCAGAATGGAAGCTAACAGTAAAATATGTTGTTTTGCAGCCGCTTTAGTAAACTCATGTCCGTTCTTGATGTTGACTGCAATATTACACTGAATCCCAGAAACAGATGAGCTTTGAGGTGACATCTGTTTAGAAGCTTTGAAATTTGGCTCAAAACTTGCAAACGGTGAAGGCTTGTTGTTGCTTGGAGTACTAGACGAAGCACCCGTTGTTGAATCTGCGCTGAACGCTGTTTGAATCTTCGGGCTTAGATTTGTTGTGGCTGGAGTGCTGCCTTTGTAATAAAGAGACACATCCTGTTGAACATTTGCAGAGTTCATCTTTTTGATCTTTATCAACTCTAACTCATGGGCTTCAATCTTCTCAATGAATGAGTTAAGATTCAAATTAACGAAATCTGAATTGTTCTTTAACATCATCAAATAAGTACCCCATTCGTCATAAATGCATCTGCCAATTTATCGATCCACTCCTCATTTGTCTTGGTTATTTCCAATCTCTTCATTTCCACAACTAGATGGCAGTATCTTTCAATCAATTGTTTTGTAGTTTCACCTTTTATACCGGTGAAAATGTCAAATTCTTTCTTTATCAAAGCCTTTTTGCTTTTAATCATGGACACACTCCCTTGAAACTTTACTTTCAATTGCTGCCAAACTGATTGTGAATTATCTTCATGCTGCAATAACACCAAGATATCCTCTTTAATTGCATGTTGAAGAATGCTCATCATCTTCTTCTCAGCTTTGAAGTCATCCTGTTCAGATTGTGTCAAACTGCCAATCCCCTTTTCAAGACCTAAACCATCTCTTTGTGGAACATACTTCGACTCAATCTTCATCCAACATTCAAAGTGATTGGCTTGTACCCAGTTTTTGAATCTCGCAGACCAACCCGAATACTCATCGACATTCATCATTTTAGGTGGTTTCTGCATCGTCCCTAACTCATTCTCCATATTGACGTTCTGCACTATACTGGCTGGGTTCTGTGCTGCTGTCATCCCACCGCCGGCAAAGAAGTTATAAAAATCTTGATTTTCCATTTTTAGAAATCAGATTATCAAAAAGATTTTCAAGTTTTGAAAAACAGGTGTTTCAAACGAAATTACACAAGATCAGACTTCAAACGAAATTACAGACCTAATGGACTTTCACACGGAATCAGACTTTCACACGAGATTAGCTTCAAACGGAATTATTTTTCACACGAGATTACCAATTCAAACGAAATTAGGCTTGATTTCAAGCGGAATTAGCAATTTCAAACGGAATCAGGTGACATTTCGCGCGGAATTAGAATTTTGAAACGAAATCACCCAAACAGAATTACACCTCAAACGAAATTAGTAATTTCGCTTGAAATTGCTTCAATTTTCAAACGGAATTAGTGATTCCATGTGAAAATTACCTCAGAATTTCAAACGGAATTAAATGGTTCGTTCACGCGGAATTACTGTTTGGGCCATTTTTTGTCACTTAAACTTCGAATTTTGCTCTGATTCTTTCAAGGGTTTGTTAAAACACAGTTTTACACACAACACTAAAAACTCAGTCCATTTTGTCCGTTAGATTGTCTAGAAGTCCAATAAAGTGTAATAAAAAATGCACTGAATCAGGTGTGTTGGCTCATAACTGGCTCTGATACCAATTGTAGGATCGATTTGACGATCAAGTGAGTCAATTAAAGTCAATACACCACTGTTTGAGTGGCGGAAACAAACAAACAGTGTTGAATCAGAGAGAATTGAGTAGAAAACAGAGATATCACCTTAACACAACTTTCTCATTCATAAAACAACTTGAATACACGGCAGCACTTCGTGGCTATCACACTAATTTCGTACCAAAATGAGAAAACATAACACATATATATAGGCCTCTAATTCCGCACGGAACTAGACATGTCAGTTCATGCGGAATTACTAGGAGTAATTCCGTGCGGAATTAGGTCATGACACATTCATGCGAAATTACATTAAAAGCCCTAAACTTTACAACTTTGACACATTAGACCCCTAGACTTAAGACATAGGCTTTAGACATCGTGCACTAACACCATGCTTAGGATTTGAGGCGCAAGTCCCCAAATGAACCGCTCGATTCTCTTGAATTCTGGCTCGACACGATAGGGAACGACCCTTGATAAATCATGGAAGCGCTGGATATCCTCGACTATTTTCCGACCATCCATCATTAAATTCCAGAATTCTGTCTTAAGTTTCTGAATCTCAGCCCGTGAGCAGTACTTCTTGCGCATTAACTTTTTTAGCTCATCCCATGTTAATGCGTATGCAGCAGTTTCGCCCAGTGTCTTGAGTTGGGGGTTCCACCATGAAAGCGCTTCGTCCAAAAACAACCCAGAAATATATGTAACTCTTTGTTCCTGAGCACATTTACTCATCCTCAAAACAGAGTCAATTTTCTCCACTCAGCGTACGAAAGCAACAACACCCCCAGTGCCATCAAAATTAAGGGGCTTGCAATCCAAGAATTGCTTGTAGGTACAGCCGATTGGGGGGTTATTTCCAGAGGTACCACCGCTATGCTCGGAGTGGGTGGGCCTCGTGCTGGGCAATAGCTTGTGAGATGCGTTCTTGCAGTTCGGCTTCTGTCCTTGGTAACATATTAGTGTCTGTGTCACGTCTGGGCGGCATTTTCTTCTGGCAAAAAGGTATTGGGTAGGTGTTTTGGTCAAAAATCACACAAGGATAATACAACCAAATCCGATTTTATGAGGTGTGATGCTTGAATAAATGGACAAATGTATGAACAAAATTTGAATGAAATGAATGTGTGACACAAGGATTTATACGAGGAAAAAGCCCTTGATCAGAATATGATCTCCGGCACAAAAAACCTCGAGTGATGGAAACTACCGATCACCAACTATATTAAACAAGTAAAGGTTACAAATCGGGATGATAACAAGCTTGTTACAAGGATCACTAGTGTGCAAAAAGTGTGTAATCGCCAATAAGTTGTAGAGAGTTCTCGAGAGTGTGTGTGTTGCTAATTGTTCTAATTGATCAAGCTTGCTATCCCCTTATAAAAATAGAAATAAACTATCCAACTAACAATCCACAAAAGATGCTAGCTTCCCACGACTTCCATAACGGTAACAAAAGCCATGCACGTGTAGAATAATGGAGCATATTCCCCTAGAATCTCGGCAAGACCTAGTCCCATTCGAATACTCCTGCAAAACAAGCTCAAATATAGTGGAAACAACCGTTAGTGTAAGGATAATAATGAGGATCCTGGATCCTTAAACCTGCAACGACTTCTGAGGATCCTTAATTCAAACTTAACTGAGGATCCGTGATCCTGGCTGCACTTGAGGATCCGTGATCCTTAGGTTTAGAAAATCCATTCCTAACAATTGCCCCCAAAATATGAGGAATAAAATATAACTTGATGAGTCATATTTTCTGCCTTATCTCTAATGAACTAATGATCGTAAATATAGCCGTTCTATCCGAACTAGCCGTTGTAAACTTGACGTCAGCGACATGACTACCTGCAAATTCATCATTATAAATTTAGAGTTAGAGATAAGGATCAAAAGGCATTTAAATTCGAGCATTCCATCCCTTTAAATCCTCATCCAGAGATCAAACGGGTATTCTTTCTTTCCTTCTCTCTAAATCCTTCTATTCCGATCCTCTTTTCTTGAGCATCCATGGCGAAAATGGTTCTCCGGTCTTCACCTGCAAAGGATCCTAAAAAGGATAGTCCTTTGAAAATCCAAGGCGTTACCAAAAACCCTTCGCTGGAACTCTGCCGCTTTACCGATCCTGAAATTGACCGGATCCACCATTGCTTTCCGGCTGAAACCGTGTTCCGATCCTTCAACTCTTCGATGAAGAGTGACTGTATTTCTGACACTTGGGCCAGTTTTCCGGCCTCCCCTTTTCTGACAGGGTTCTCTTATCCTTTCCCTGTTTTCACACAATCTTTCTTCGCACTCACAGGCATGTGCTATATACAGGCCATGCCAATGATGTGGAGAGTTCTTTATACCATAGAGAACATCATCGAGTAGGAGAGTATAGAAATAGGGATGTCCGAGTTGAGTCAACTGTACAACCTTGTAACCCATGGTTCATACCGTTTCTTGTTCAAGCATACACCTGGTCAGCCTCACCTAATCCTCAAAACTACCAAAAACGACACCCACTAGAAGAGCCATTTCTTCTTTGTGAGGAGGGATTCAATCCCAGACGGGTAGGATCTCCCTAAAAAGTGGATCACCTGTCACACCCTGGCTTTTGCGGAAGCGTGGGTTTAATTTGGTGTGACTTCTTAATGCCATTGCACAATCATATCAATGCTATATGAAATTTAAAACACATGATAGTCATCCATTCATAAAGTTTTAAATGTTACCACAACAACATTGTTTTAAAAAGTCATCACATAAAAAGAAATTCAACCATGACATAATAAAAACATATTCATACGACATAACATAGACTTGACTAAAAAAATCATGGTTTAAGACTTGTAACCCGTCTAGGCAAGGGTCACACCTCCTAAACCTGGATGACCTCATTATTCCCTACGCAGCTTAACACCATTGCGCACTTGGCCAGATCCATTAATTTCCTAAAATACATGTAGTTTGAAAAATCAACAAAAAGTTGAGCGAGTTCATGTAAAGGTGAGTATGTATAAACCTGTAAAGTATGTATAAAAGTCCCTGGTATGTAGCAATAGAGATCACCAATGGGGTGCAAAGCCACTGATATGTGTGAGAAGTTGCAGGAAAACTCAAACCTAGCAAATTTGTTACCGGGCTTCGGCTGTAAGACACAGTCACCTCTATGGGCCGCCCCGGCCTCACGGGTGTGGGCTCGCTACACCCAAATAGATCTATCACTCTTGTGTCCCTCGGTCCTAACAACGAGGATTAATGGCCTTAAGTGTTGTACCTACCCCTCACATGATCTAGTAGTAAACCCTCCCTACGCTAACCATACCATGTAAATAAATGTTTGTAATAATTGTCGCATGTATTTCACCCCCGAAGTATAAAACTGAAAACAGTAAAGAGAAAAGGGGGACATGAACTCACAGAAGTGCGTCTCCTGAAATAGTCGTCAATCCCAACTCTGTCTGCTACGCGACGACCTACACGTACTAATGCCTATTAGACGGATGGGCCGTGCCTTGGCTTAGGGTTTAACGTTTTTGGAAAAATAGTTAGGCAACTATTTCGTATTCACACTTCTTAATTATTTTATAAGTGTATTTCCTTCCCAAGGATGGGGGTACTTATACATGTACCTTTGTAATTCTTGAAAAATATATTTTAAGTCCCACTTAGAAAATATATTTAAATTATTTGTCTAAAATATCTTAATTCAAAATATACATATTTTTCCCAAAAGTATTATATTTTACTTCATAGATTTTCCAAAATAATATTTTACCAATAATATACGTATAAGAGTATTTTTCCGAAATATTACATAAGTCATATTTTAGCGTTTCGTATCGCAATAATAATTGCGTAACTTAGATATTTACTTCATGATAGTTTTGGTATTATTTTGGAGTCGTAATTTCATGGTATATAATAGTTATATTATTTCACCCTAAAAATAATATAACTAGTTCACAAAATAAACAAACAATCACACAAGAGTTTTAGTAAAAAAATATATATTTATCAAATTTTATTACGAAAATCAACCTCCGGCACTTAGTATTTTGGCAATAAGAATCATGGCGAAGTTTATTTTGAAAACAAAGTTAAAAATATATTCGTAAGCACTTGCTAGAAAAATATTTTCTAAGTCTTGAGATTTTTAGAAAATTTCGCCAGAGTTTCCCCTAAAAACGGAGGTGTCCATGCTTTTAAGCATATCATTTTCTTTTCGGAATCAATCAACAATCACCAATAAGCAATTCTTACTTTACCAAGAGCGAAAATATATGTGTTTTATTCTAGTCATGAACTTGATATATTTTGAAAACGCGTAGTAACTTGGCAAGACTTTTAGTAGACCTAGTTACCTTTCGAAACGTATTTATTTCTTTAAAAATCATTCTCTTAAAATAATTTAGTGTTTACAACTTGTAAGTAATTTTTACAAAACTTTAACTCTTGAACTCTTCTTGTAAATAAAAGCTTTTCACACTTATTTTACTTACAAAAATTGTGTAAGAGTATGTAAAAGTCATAAAATTTTAGAGATCGGTTCTTGAACTTGGTTTGTTTAAAAAACCTTCTGTAAAACTTGGATTAACATGATCATCTGTCAACTTGTCCATTTATATTTTAAGAAAATTATTTTTATTCAAGTTCTTGATCAAACTAGAAGGTGGTTATTTATGTATTACATTTCCACTTTCTATTCTTGTTAAACCATGTTCCTAAACATCATTTAACAAGATCTTATGGTGATTAACATCACACAAGCAAGAATCATCATAAAACTAACAACATACTCATTACAACATCAAACTAGTAGGATTTATCATCTTCAAGTAAACTTTTAATGTAAGATTTCATGTAAAGTTTCGTGTTCATCTTCTTAGTGTTCTTGTTCTTGTGATTTAAACATAATCATCACACTACATATTTTAACTAAGAAACAAGATGAAACAAGGGTGTACAAGTAACTTACTACTAGCACAAGGCTAGGGTAGAAACTAGTGATGAAGATGAAGAGAAAAAGATGAGGAACAAGCAAGAACAAAGGCTCCTTTGAAGTTCCACAAGTAGCAAACCTTCTTGTATCAACCTTTAAGGTTGAAAGAGACTAGAAAATGGAAGATGATGGTGGTGTTATGGTGGTGATGGTGGCGGTTTGGGTGGAGCCGAAAGAGAGAGGGAGAGAGTGAGCGTGGGAGTGTGATCTTGAAGTGATGATGAAAATCAAGTGCTCCATACTTATAGGATTACTTCTCATATTTTAGCAAGTCCCACAAGCAATCATCTAATATAAAAATACAACAAAATCTAACCAAGATACATGAAGCATGGTGTGGTGTTGGGTGGGTCCACATGGGGACCAAATTCGGACTAGGGGGGTTTAATGTAAAATTTGTAACTAATATGCAATGGATGGTTAGATTTTAAGTGTTGTGATATTGTAGGTTAGTTAGTTGCTTTTTAGTGGGTGTTAGGTGTTCGGGGGATCACGACAAGCCAAGAAATAATGAAACAATGTGTTTTGCAAAAATTTAGTATTTCGGGTAATGTCCGGTTATTCGGTTGGATACCGTTCCATTAAAGTGTTTAATTATTCCTTAAAGTGAATTATATATATATTTTTGCAACACAATTAATCCCCGACACTTAGGAAAGTATACAGGACCATTCTGACATATTTTTGCACTTCACTAGTATTTTAAAATGCTGAATTTTATTAATGAGTGCAGAATTCTGCATTTAAAGTGTGTTTTAGGCACTTCCCGGCACTGTAACTATCACCTAGTGACACAGTTTTATGGTCCTGATTTCCCTACACTCCATACTAGTGTAATATCCTGTCCCTGCCCATACTGGGTCTTACAGACACTGTCTGTCTATTGCTGGCATTGTCAGCATAGTTTTGAATTATTCGTTCAGTGTGCTAACTGTGCTTTGTGCATCAAGTATGTCACTAAAGTTTGTGTGTAATATACGGAGTGACAGTATGAAATATGATGCATATGTATGTGCGTAACAGAAAACAGAAAGCAGTTTAATCACAGTTGTAATCAAGCATAGCCATTAAGCACAAATTTAATATTAATTAAGTGTACGGTTACCTGTAAATGTGAGGGTTGTCACATTCTCCCCCCGTTAAGAAAATTTCGTCCCGAAATTTTAGGTTCTGCTTCTAGTTGCAGGGGTCTTGGGAAATAAATGGGGGTATTTCTCCTTCATACGATCCTCACGTTCCCATGTGAATTCTGGTCCGTGTCTTGCATTCCATCAAATTTGACGAGTTTGACACTGCTCCGGTGTGTCTTGTTAATCTTCCAATCAGTGACCTCCACTGGTTCTTCAACAAAGTGGAGCGTGTCGTCGATATGAACTTCGTCAGCAGGAATGACAACCGGCTCTTCAGTTGGACTCTTTTTCAGGTTTGATACATGGAATGTATCATGAACACCATTATGTTCAGCAGGTAAGTCCAATTTGTATGCTACAAGCCCAATCCTTTGCAGGATTCTGAATGGGCCAATGTAGCGCAAATTCAACTTTCCATGCTTTCCAAAGCGTGCCACACCCTTCCAGGATGAAACCTTCAATAATACCATATCTCCCACCTCGAATTCCAGAGGTTTCCTTCTTCGGTCCGCATAACACTTTTGTCGATCGCGAGCCGCTTTGATGCGTTCTCATATCCGTGCAATCTTGTCTGTCGTTTCTTGAACTAATTCCGGACCAACTAATTGTCTATCACCTGCGTCAGCCCAGCAAATCGGTGATCGACATTTGCGTCCATAAAGGGCTTCGAATGGTGCGGCTTGAATACTTGCGTGATAGCAGTTATTGTATGAAAATTCGACCAATGGTAGGTGAGTGTCCCAACTTCCACCTAAATCCATTACGCAAGCTCGCAGCATGTCTTCTAATGTTTGAATCGTTCGTTCACTCTGTCCATCAGTTTGCGGGTGAAAAGCTGTACTTAGATTCAGCTGAGAACCAAATGCCTCTTGAAAGGATTGCCGAATCCTTGACACAAATCTTCCATCCCTATCTGAGATGATTGAGAGAGGCACTCCATGTCGTGTAACGATCTCTCTCATGTATATCTCAGCTAGTTTACTCATGTTATCTTTTTCCCTGATGGGCAAGAAGTGCGCAGATTTCGTTAGACGGTCAACTATTACCCAAATTGTATCATGTCCTTTGGGTGTCCTTGGCAATTTCGTTATGAAATCCATTGAAATCTGCTCCCATTTTATTTGGGTATCTCAGGTTGCTGCAGGAGACCTGAAGGCTTTTGGTATTCGACTTTTACCTTGGCGCACGTTAGATACTTGCTAACATATACTGCAACATCGCCTTTCATCCTAGGCCACCAGTAGAAATCCTTAAGATCTTGGTACATCTTATCTGCTCCTGGATGAATTGAGTACCGCGACTTGTGAGCTTCATCGAAAATAACCTTTCTCAATCCACCAAACAGAGGAACCCAAATTCGTCTCATGAAGCACAAAGTTCCTTCCTCGTTTGGTACCAAATGCTTCTCCATCCGACGGAGATACTCATCCTCAATATTCCTTTCTTTCAGAGCTTCTCTCTGCGCGGCACGAATGCGCAATGAGAGGTCTGTCTGGACAATCATTTCCAAAGCTCTAACCCTTATGGGCTTGATCCTTTCTTTTCGACTTAGGGCATCGGCGACCACATTCGCCTTCCCTGGATGATACTTGATTTCGCAGTCGTAGTCGTTCAATAGTTCAACCCAGCGTCTTTGTCTCATGTTAAGCTCCTTCTGGTCAAATATGTGCTGCAGGCTCTTATGATCAGTGAAGATTGTACATGGCGTGCCATACAAATAATGTCGCCAGATCTTCAACGCAAATACCACCGCGCCTAACTCCATGTCGTGCGTGGTATAATTTTTCTCGTGGTCCTTCAACTGGCGAGAAGCATATGCTATAACTTTCTGTCGCTGCATCAACACGCAACCCAAACCTTGACGCGAGACGTCACAATATACCACGAAATCATCCGTTCCTTCGGGTAGCGATAAGATCGGTGCATTACAAAGCTTGTTCTTCAACAACTGAAACGCTTCTTCTTGTTTGTCTCCCCAATCGAACTTTTTGTCTTTCTGGGTAAGGGAAGTCAATGGTTGAGCGATCTTTGAGAAATCCTCAATGAACCTTCGATAATAACCAGCCAAACCTAAGAACTGTCGAATTTCAATCGGCGTCTTTAGAGTTTCCCAGTTCTTTATTGCTTCGATCTTTGTTGGATCCACATGGATTCCATTTCCATTAACCACATGTCCAAGAAATTGGACTTCGCGTAACCAAAACTCGCACTTCGAGAATTTGGCATACAACTTCTCTTTTTTAAGTAGCTCCAAGATAGCTCTAAAATGCTATTCGTGCTCATCCTTCATCTTCGAGTAGATCAAAATATCATCGATGAACACAATCATAAAATTGTCGAGGTACGGCTTACAAACTCTGTTCATCAAATCCATAAAAAATAGCTGGCGCGTTTGTCAACCCAAACGGCATAACCAGGAACTCGTAATGTCCATAACGAGTTCTAAAAGCAGTCTTGGGAATACTTTCCTCTTGAATTCTCAACTGATGATATCCTGATCTCAAATCGATCTTTGAGTAGAAACTTGAACCTTGCAGCTGATTGAATAGGTCATCAATTCTCGGCAGAGGATATCTATTCTTGATTGTCAACTTATTCAGTTCTCGGTAATCGATACACATGCGAAAGCTACCATCCTTCTTCTTAACAAACAAATCTGGAGCTCCCCAAGGTGAGAAGCTCGGTCTGATGAATCCTTTGTCTAACAACTCCTGAAGTTGCGTTGACACCTCCTGCATCTCCGAAGGCGCAAGTCGGTAGGGTGCCTTAGCCACAGGCGCGGTGCCTGGGACTAAGTCAATGCGGAACTCGACTTGTCTTTGTGGCGGTAATCCTGGCAAGTCATCTGGAAAGACTTCAGGATATTCTTTTACGACTAGAATGTCTTCGATCTTTGGCTTAGCAGCTTCCTTATCCACGATGTGTGCCAAGAAGGCAACACATCCCTTCTGTAAACACTTTCTAGCTTTCAGGAAGCTAATGATTCTCAGAGGCGTATCGCGCTTCTCTCCATGTACTACGATCGTCTCTCCATCTTCTATTAGGATGCGAATGGTCTTTTCGTGACAAATAATCTCGGCTTTGTTGTTTGACAACCAATCCATCCCTACTACCACGTCGAAACTTCCCAACTCGACTGGTAGTAGATCCAAAGTGAACTCGCGTTCTCCCAGCTCAATTACGCATCCTCGGACAACTTCATTCGCTTCAACTAGCTTTCCATTAGCCAGTTCAATTGAGTACGGAATATCTAACATACTAGCAGTTAACCCAAGCATGTTCTTAAATTCTAATGATACAAAGCTATAATCGGCAACAGTATCAAACAGAACAGATGCAAAGCGTTGGTTTATAGGGAACGTACCAATGACAACGTTTGGATCCTGGCGCGCTTCCCTTGCGCCGATGTTGAACACTCTTCCACGGGCTTGATTCAGTTTTGGGCATTCCCTCTTAAAGTGCCCAACATCCCCACAATTGAAACATCCCGGTCCCCGACCATTACCATTGCCATTTCCACCTTGAGTGTTGTTTTGGTTGCGATTTCCATTCCCAGCTTGATTCGCAACGTTTCCACGGTTTCCATTACCGCCATTTCCTCCCTGTTGGCGGTTTCCATTACCATTCCCATAGTTTCGATTACCACCACGCCCAGCACCAGTTCCGGCCCAACAAGTATCCTTCGTGTGACCGTTCTTTCCACATGATTCGCACTTCCTTAATCTGCATTGACCAAAATGATGGCGCTGGCACGTATCACACTTGGGAAGAGTGCCTATGTAACCCTTTCCTTTGTTTTCAACACCGGTTGCAGCTCTGGCCGGTGTGCTTGATTCACCCTTCTTGTTCACATTACTGGTACCTTGCTTGAAGTTGGAAAACTTCCGTTTATTTTTACCAGATGACTCCACATGAGTCTCTTTCTTCTTTGGTTCAGATACTGAGAACTTGTTCAATCTGATAGCTTCCTCAGTAAGTGCCACACTGAGATCAATGGCTTCCGTGATCATTGCAGGCTTGGATGTGGTAACCATACTCATGATCTGAGGGGCCAATCCCCAGATAAAGCGCTCAATACGTTTAAACTCGGGCGTGACCATGTACGGCCCTACATGGGACAAATCATGAAATCTTTGAACATACTCTGCAATCTTGGGACCTTCCATTCTTAGGTGCTAGAACTCAGTCTCTAGCTTCTGTATTTCAGCACGCGAACAATACTTCCTTCTCATGAGCTCCTTCAGCTCATTCCATGATAACGCATAAGCAGCAGCTTCTCCTAAAGTTTGCACTTGTAGAATCCACCACGATAGGGCACCATCCAGAAACAACCCTGAGATGTAGGTCACTTGTTGCTCAGGAGCACCTTTGCTCATCCTTAGGACAGAGTCTGTCTTTTCAACCCACCTGACAAACGCAACAACACCTCCTGTGCCGTCAAAATTTACGGGCTTGCAGTCGAGGAATTACTTGTAGGTGCACCCTGCACATACATTAGAATTTACAAATGGTATTAGCGATCGTGCTATAAATATCCAAATGTATCGTAGTATATCTCAAACGACTTAACATTACCATTAGGTGGATTGTTATTGCCGTTGTTGTTTGAGACATTTCCACTCGTTTCTGCATGAGAGGTTGCATACTGGGCTATAGCCGCGGCGATTATCCATTGGAGTTCCGCCTCAGTAGTGGGCATGCGCGGGTCACGTCGTGGAGGCATCTTCTAAAAGATGATCATGTAGGTCAGGTCATAGTAAATATAATAAATATGCATATATAGTAATATCCATCAAGCACATAACATCTCATGTTATAAAATTAAAACATATAATTCAACAAAGCATGTAGTGAGAACGTTGCCATTGAGCTTCCTTAATCACGACCCCAATGTTGTTTTACATGTTTAATAGTACATCACATATCAAAATAAAATCATGGGGCTACATCACCCCCAAAAATACAAATCTGTCTACACATATCATATACAAAAAGTGTGATCTCTCAAAAGTCTTCATAAACTAGCTCAATCGCGACTTTCTCACCAAAAAGATCGACCTGCATCAAACCAAAAATACCTATGCTGATAGCGGAGGAGGAGGAGGAGGAGGAAAACGAGAGAAAAGCAAGCGACGCATGTGTAACCAATCCTCCTCTAAGGCATGACAGACGCGCAACAATTATGCAATCTGCTGCTCAGATGTCAAGAAACTAATGTCTGAATCAGGGTAAAGCGGATGTGGAGTGTGTGGTGCTGCAAAGGGGGTCTGACAGTGACAAGGTGGTCGTGGAGCTCTCTCCAACTCCTGAATACGACGGCTCAGTGCATCCTGCTGTAGCTGCAGCGACGCAAGTATATCCTCCGTAGTGTACCCCACATGAAATGGGTGGTACAGGTCAGACAATGGCATAACAGGGGGCGTAGTCCACAAAAATGGCTCGCTCGATGGTATGAAAGATGGTACAGTGGGTGGTGCAACATGAGGAAACTATGACAGAAACGGAAAAGATGATGACAACACGGGTGGAACAGAAGCAGGCGGCTGCCTTGATGGCCCTTCTCCAGGACGAGGTGGCGGTATGTCCTGGAGGAACGTGATGGGTAGATCAGTGCGATGGACGTCAGTGGTGTGTGGGTGAAATAATGGAATATCAGTGGGTGCAGAAACGGTTGCTACTGGAGGAGTGACAGGTAGCACAAACGGTGGGTAATCGTCGTCATCCTCGATCCACCCGTTACGGGTGTCAGCATAATGAGGATCTATGTGAGTGGCGAAAGGTGCACGGTCAACCAATACCGGCACGGGATCAGGTAAAGGTGCATGAACAATAAGATCATCCACCAATGGTGGTGCAACAATGGGAAGATCAGCAATAGGTGGTACAAGGGCTAGGGCATTATCAAGTACAGGGTCGTGCTCTGATGCAGGATCAGGAGCAACAATAGGCTCTGGGGCCATGACAGGCTCAGGGTCAACAAGGTCCATGTCAAAATCAGCAGGGATGTCAAACAACGGATCAATGGGAGCTACGGGCACCTCTAAGGGCTGATCCATATGAATAAACTCGATCTCCTGGTCAGGATCGAAGTCAGGGGGAAAACTGGATCAAAATCATCATCAACCTCATGGTCAAACTCGAACTCGTGTGATGGATCAGGTGCAGCTGACATCGCCATGTCGGGGTCGGCGTCAGGAGAGTGATGCTGCACACCCTGGTCGTGCAGAGACGCAGATGCCACAGACTCCAATGAGTCTGGAACATGTGAACCAAGAGGAAGCTCCTCTACAGGGGCCTCAGCAATAGGAAGGATAGCGTCAACATCAATAGGGGCCCCGCCCTCATAGGCGTCCTCAGGGGGACCCTCCTCGAACAGATCAATGTCGTCATCAGATACGACATCGAGTGGCACATCTACCATGGGGAAAACAGCAAGCGGAACGGGAGCAGGGATCACCGCAAGAGGTAGATCCCCGGCAGGAATGCCATCAGCAGGCTGTATTTGAACTCCGATGTCTGGCAGAGCGAACGGCTGGAAATCATTGTCATCTGTACTCGTGATGTCTGATGTGTATACGTCTCCCTCTAATGGTATCTCGTCGTCTGACACAACCGCCATGGGGTCTACTGTGTTTGATACTCCTATGTCTGAAGAAGAAACCATGGTGTCTGTAACACAACCACACATATGCACAAAGATCAACATGATATCAAATAAACATGTAAGTCACAATAAAGCAAACAAGTAATTCTCCAAGTCTCCCTAGACTACCCTCCCAGCCTTTCAGACTGAACTTCCTAGCCTCTCAGACTAACTCCCTGGTCTCTAAGACCGACCTCCCAGTCTCTAAGACTAAACCTCCCCAATCTCTAAGATTGAACCCTTCAGTCTCTAAGACTGAACCTCCCCAGCCTCTAAGGCTGAACTCCCTCAGTCTCTAAGACTGAATCATGAATTTTAAAAAAAAATAATTGTGCCTTTTTGTTTGTAAAAATGTTTTGTATCCTGGATCTGGACGTTTTAGTGTATGCAATGTAAAAATGTTTTCGTGAGAGCCCTAGTGATCATAGTCTAGACTCGAGAAATAATCCTAGTTCGCTATGATCGATGCTCTGATACCAAGCTGTTACACCCTGGCTTTTGCGGAAGCATGGGTTTAATTTGGTGTGACTTCTTAATACCATAGCATAATCATATCAATGCTATATGAAATTTAAAACACATGATAGTCATCCATTCGTAAAGTTTTAAAAGTTACCACAACAACATTGTTTTAAAAAGTCGTCACATAAAAAGAAATACAACCATGACATAATGAAAACATGTTCATACGACATAGCATAGACATGACTAAAAAAACATGGTTTAAGACTTGTAACCCGTCCAGGCAAGGGTCACACCTCCTAAACCTGGATGACCTCATTATTCTCTACGCAGCTTAACACCATTGCACACTTGGCCAGATCCACTAATTTCCTGAAATACATGTAGTTTGAAAAATCAACAAAAAGTTGAGCGAGTTCATGTAAAGGTGAGTATGTATAAAGCTGTAAAGTATGTATAAAAGTCCCTAGTATGTAGCAATAAGGAAAAAGAGATCACCAATGGGTTGCAAAGTCACTGGTATGTGTGAGAAGGTGCAGAAAAACACAAACCTAGCAAATTTGTTACCGGGCTTCGGCTGTAAGACACAGGCACCTCTATGGGCCGCCCCGGCCTCACGGGTGTTGTCACACCCCCAAAAAATCCACACGCGGAGTACCACCGCTTGGAAGCGTGACGTGACCAGGATTAAGCCACCAATCATATTGAACATAACATTTAAATATCAAAAGTAACCAAGACAAACCAACACAATATAATTGGTGTTTAACAAAATGTAATTTGAGTAGCGGAAGCGTAAGTATGTAAATCCAATGTAAATCATAAGTTCAATGTTTAAATGTTAACATGGCATGCACGATCCATGTCCCACAACGACCTGCTCCTCCCTGTGCAAGCTCCATATGTACCTAAGGTCCTGCAAGGCATGCAGCAGAGAGTCAACAACTAGTTGAGCGAGTTCACAGTAAACAGTTCAGTAATAGTAATAGGAAAGTAAGCCTTTTGTTCGTTCGTTAAGTCATGTATCGTATTAGTTCATATCGCGGCCCTCTAGGCATGTATGCGAAGATTAGGGAAAGTTCCCAAGTATTCTAGACTAGGTATATTTGTATCGCGGCCACCCTGGCATGTATGCGAAGTTTAGAGTATAGTTCGCGGCCTTCCCAAGGCATGTGTGCGAATGATTAGTCATAATATCGCGGCCAACCCTTGGCGTGTATGCGAAGATCAGTTCAATCGGTATACTAGTCTAGCCGTATCTTATCATTTCTCTTCCTCACCCGAGGACCATATCATTAGGTTCTATTAATTAAGTATGTACGAATAAATCATCAAAATCCCATTCCCACCCTGGGAACCCCATGCCTTGGCTGTGTGAACTCACCTTTGTTTGCTCGGCATATACACGAAAAGGTTCTTGAACTAAGGGTGGTCAACCACGTCCAAATACTGGATGTCACTAGACACGAGACCAGTTTCAAGGGGAGTATAAGCTTCGAAAGATGGGGGCTGTCATCGACTTCAATGAATGAGGGAGAGTGTTTAGGGTTTGATGCAAAAGATATTACGTAACTATATACATAATCATATGATAAGTGTTTTGGGCCGCTTTGGGTTTTTAATGAACCGAGAACATGAGTGGGGTTTGGGCTGGGTGGTTTGGGCTGCAAGTCGGGTTGCAAAAGATGCAATTATGGCTGCACACTAATTATACATCTACATCATTTGCTTATTCTATTTATTATAATTTTTGGTATTATTTTAACACAACCAACAAATATACATCTATAATATTTATGCTATGGTTTTGAACCTCACGAGTTTCGAGTTACGTGAGTGAGTTGGATCAACAAGCGAGACACGTTAGTTCAACCGGTTTGGGTCGGTTCAACACGGTGTGGATTTGGTTACGAATAATCATGTGCACACTATAAATTGAATATGTATATAATTAATTTTCAAAAGCAAAATAGACGGTTTTTACCTTGAAATTACGGGTTGTCACATCATCCCCTACTTGAAAGAATTTTCGTCCCAAAAATTGTTCTAAAACAATGGCTTGAAGTGAGTTCCGACGAACTCGATCTATAGATACCTTACAACGCTTGGGGGGGGGGTAATCTTGTGATCGGTGGAAATCATGGTATGGTTGTTAGCGTTTCGTTATATCAGTTGCCAATTAAAGAAACAGGGAATTAATGAGGTTCGTACGAAGAATCGAGCGAAAACAGGGATCCATTAATAACCGAAGGATTCGACCATCTAATCTATTGTCTGGAAGAAATTTCCAGTAGTGGTGCATGGCGGCATAGCACAACAGGTAAGTTCGTTACATCACGGTCGCGCGAGTGTATCATTTGTCCAAAACAGAGTTTGGTGGGTAAGGTTGCGAGTTGCAAAACGACGAACGCATGTAACTGTGGCTGCTTCGTTTCTGGTGACGATGACAGGCGAAGGTGATAGGGTTCGTCAACCGGGATGCGTGGGTATAGTTCTCCTAAGCCCGTGTTCGTTCAAGCCGGTTCTGGTCTACGTGAATGTTGGCGTACAAACGAATGCACGGAGGGTCAAATGGCGACGTCGTGTCGAGATATGCGTATGAATGGATAGAACGCATAAACGGTTGTCGCAGTGGGGTGACGAGGGAACTGAAAAGAATTTGACCACCACTTGTCAAGTTTAAAGTAAACAGTTGAGTGTCAAAGCAAGCACACTTGGGCTAATAAGGGCAATCAGGCTACTACGTTAACTAAGCATACCATAAACAACGCACCATGCAAATGTAACTAACAAGTAGGTAACATAAACATAGACCATACCATCTAAAGTGTTGAGTCTTGCACGTGGAGCGAAGCGTCGTTGTGGATCGCTGAGCACTGTACAGGTTATAGTCTGGTTTTAACAAAACTTTTTCCCCTTATTAAAACCAAGTTCACTATAACCAATGGCTCTGATACCAATCTGTCACACCCCCAAAAAATCCACACACGCAGTACCACCGCTTGGAAGCGTGACGTGACCAGGATCAAGCCACCAATCATATTGAACATAACATTTAAATATCAAAAGTAACCAAGACAAACCAACACAATATAATTGGTGTTTAACAAAACGTAATTTGAGTAGCGGAAGCGTAAGTATGTAAATCCAATGTAAATCATAAGTTCAATGTTTAAATGTTAACATGGCATGCACGATCCATGTCCCACAACGACCTGCTCCTCCCTGTGCAAGCTCCATATGTACCTAAGGTCTTGCAAGGCATGCAGCAGAGAGTCAACAACTAGTTGAGCGAGTTCACAGTAAACAGTTCAGTAATAGTAATAGGAAAGTAAGCCTTTTGTTCGTTCGTTAAGTCATGTATCGTATTAGTTCATATCGCGGCCCTCTAGGCATGTATGCGAAGATTAGGGAAAGTTCCCAAGTATTCTAGACTAGGTATATTTGTATCGCGGCCACCCTGGCATGTATGCGAAGTTTAGAGTATAGTTCGCGGCCTTCCCAAGGCATGTGTGCGAATGATTAGTCATAATATCGCGGCCAACCCTTGGCATGTATGCGAAGATCAGTTCAATCGGTATACTAGTCTAGCCGTATCTTATCATTTCTCTTCCTCACCCGAGGACCATATCATTAGGTTCTATTAATTAAGTATGTACGAATAAATCATCAAAATCCCATTCCCACCCTGGGAACCCCATGCCTTGGCTGTGTGAACTCACCTTGGTTTGCTCGGCATATACACGAAAAGGTTCTTGAACTAAGGGTGGTCAACCACGTCCAAATACTGGATGTCACTAGACACGAGACCAGTTTCAAGGGGAGTATAAGCTTCGAAAGATGGGGGCTGTCATCGACTTCAATGAATGAGGGAGAGTGTTTAGGGTTTGATGCAAAAGATATTACGTAACTGTATACATAATCATATGATAAGTGTTTTGGGCCGCTTTGGGTTTTTAATGAACCGAGAACATGAGTGGGGTTTGGGCTGGGTGGTTTGGGTTGCAAGTCGGGTTGCAAAAGATGCAATTATGGCTGCACACTAATTATACATCTACATCATTTGCTTATTCTATTTATTATAATTTTTGGTATTATTTTAACACAACCAACAAATATACATCTATAATATTTATGCTATGGTTTTGAACCTCACGAGTTTCGAGTTACGTGAGTGAGTTGGATCAACAAGCGAGACACGTTAGTTCAACCGGTTTGGGTCTGTTCAACACGGTGTGGATTTGGTTACAAATAATCATGTGCACACTATAAATTGAATAAGTATATAATTAATTTTCAAAAGCAAAACAGACGGTTTTTACCTTGAAATTACGGGTTGTCACAGGTGTGGGCTCGCTACACCCAAATAGATATATCACTCTTGTGTCCCTTGGCCCTAACAACAAGGATTAATGGCCTTAAGTGTTGTACCCACCCCTCACATGATCTAGTTGTAAACCCTCCCTATGCTAACCATACCATGTAAATAAATGTTTGTAATAATTGTCGCATGTATTTCACCCCCGAAGTATAAAAATGAAAACAGTAAAGAGAAAAGGGGGACATTAACTCACAGAAGTGCGTCTCCTAAAATAGTCGTCAATCCCAACTCGGTCTGCTACGCGACGACCTACACGTACTAATGCCTATTAGACGGATGGGCCGTGCCTTGGCTTAGGGTTTAACGTTTTTGGAAAAATAGTTAGGCAACTATTTCGTATTCACACTTCTTAATTATTTTATAAGTGTATTTCCTTCCGAAGGATGGGGGTACTTATACATGTACCTTTGTAATTCTCGAAAAATATATTTGAAGTCCCACTTAGAAAATATATTTAAATTATTTGTCTAAAACATCTTAATTCAAAATATACATATTTTCCCAAAAGTATTATATTTTACTTCATAGATTTTCCAAAATAATATTTTACCAAAAATATACGTATAAGAGTATTTTTCCGAAATATTACATAAGTCACGTTTTAGCGTTTCGTATCGCAATAATAATTGCGTAACTTAGATATTTGTTTCGTGAGAGTTTTGGTATTGTTTTGGAATCGTAATTTCATGGTATATAATAGTTATATTATTTCACCCTAAAAATAATATAACAAGTTTACAAAATAAACAAATAATCACACAAGAGTTTTAGTATAAAATATATATTTATCAAATTTTATTACGAAAATCAACCTCCGGCACTTAGTATTTTGGCAATAAGAATAATGGGGAAGTTTATTTTGAAAACAAGGTTAAAAATATATTCGTAAGCACTTGCTAGAAAAATATTTTCTAAGTCTTGAGATTTTTAGAAAATTTCGCCAGAGTTTCCCCTAAAAACGGAGGCGTCCATGCTTTTAAGCATATCATTTTCATTTCGGAATCAATCAACAATCACCAATAATCATTTCTTACTTTGCCAAGAGCGAAAATATATGTGTTTTATTCTAGTCATGAACTTGATATATTTCGAAAACGCATAGTAACTTGGCAAGACTTTTAGTAGATCTAGTTACCTTTCGAAACGTATTTATTTCATTAAAAATCATTCTCTTAAAATAATTTAGTGTTTACAACTTGTAAGTAATTTTTACAAAAATTTAACTCTTGAACTCTTCTTGTAAATAAAAGCTTTTCACACTTATTTTACTTACAAAAATTATGTAAGAGTATGTAAAAGTCATAAATTTTAGAGATCGGTTCTTGAACTTGGTTTGTTTACAAAACCTTTTGTAAAACTTGGATTAACATGATCATCTATCAACTTGTCCATTTATATTTTAAGAAAATTAGTTTTATTCAAGTTCTTGATCAAACTAGAAGGTGGTTATTTATGTATTACATTAACACTTTCTATTCTTGTTAAACCATGTTCCTAAACATCATTTAACAAGATCTTACGGTGATTAACATCACACAAGCAAGAATCATCATAAAACTAACAACATACTCATTACAACATCAAACTAGTAGCATTTATCATCTTCAAGTAAACTTTTAATGTAAGATTTCATGTAAAGTTTCATGTTCATCTTCTTAGTGTTCTTGTTCTTGTGATTTAAACATAATCATCACACTACATATTTTAACTAAGAAACAAGATGAAACAAGGCTGTACAAGTAACTTACTACTAGCACAAGGCTAGGGTAGAAACTAGTGATGAAGATGATGAGAAAAAGATGAGGAACAAGCAAGAACAAAGGCTCCTTTGAAGTTCCACAAGTAGCAAACCTTCTTGTATCAACCTTTAAACTTGAAAGAGACTAGAAAATGGAAGATGATGGTGGTGTTATGGTGGTGATGGTGGCGGTTTGGGTGGAGCCGAAAGAGAGAGGGAGAGAGTGAGTGTGGGAGTGTGATCTTGAAGTGATGATGAAAATCAAGTGCTCCATACTTATAGGATTACTTCTCATATTTTAGCAAGTCCCACAAGCAATCATCTAATATAAAAATACAACAAAATCTATCCAAGATACATGAAGCATGGTGTGGTGTTGGGTGGGTCCACATGGGGACTGAATTCGGACTAGGGGGTTTAATGTAAAATTTGTAACTAATATGCAATGGATGGTTAGATTTCAAGTGTTGTGATAATGTAGGTTAGTTAGTTGCTTTTTAGTGGGTGTTAGGGTGTTCGGGGATCACGACAAGCCAAGAAATAATGAAACAATGTGTTTGGCAAAAATTTAGTGTTTCGGGTAATGTCTGGTTATTCGGTTGGATACCGTTCCGTTAAAGTGTTTAATTATTCCTTAAAGTGACTTATATATATGTATTTTTGCAACACAATTAATCCCTGGCACTTAGGAAAGTATACAGGATCATTCTGACATATTTTTGCACTTCACTAGTATTTTAAAATGCTGAATTTTATTAATGAGTGCAAAATTCTGCATTTAAAGTGTGTTTTAGGTACTTCCCTGCACTGTAACTATCACCTAGTGACACAGTTTTATGGTCCTCATTTCCCTACACTCCATACTAGTGTAATATCCTGTCCCTGGTCCATACTGGGTCTTACAGACACTGTCTGTCTATTGCTGGCATTGTCAGCATATTTTTGAATTATTCGTTCAGTGTGCTAACTGTGCTTTGTGCATCAAGTATGTCACTAAAGTTTGTGTGTAATATACGGTGTGACAGGATGAAATATGATGCATATGTAGGTATGTAACAAAAAACAGTTTAATCACAGTTGTAATCAAGCACAGTCATTAAGCACAAATTTAATATTAATGAAGTGTATGGATACCTGTAAATGAGAGGGTTGTCACATCACCCAGGGTAGGATATGGGATCCTTAGACAAGGATCCTGGTAGGTATCTTTTTCTATTGAGGATAACTGATTCTTCTTTATGTTTTTGTAGCTATCTCACTTTCTCACTGTGACAACTCGAATTTCTAAGATTCTATTTCGCAATTATTGCACGTTCTTGTATTGTTTAGTTGTTTACTTGCACAATTGGTTTGCTATGAAACTGTATACGTTTTGATACAATAAAGTGTTTTGTGGTTGTGCATGGTTATGTGCTACTTGTGAAAGATTTGACAAATAATGGAATGTGGTGTTGAAACTGTAATAAATAATACTTAAGGGTGTTTAGGGTTAATAGTGAAACCTTAACAACTCATAACCCTAATTCCCTTCCCTAATCATTCACTAATCATTCACAAAGAATCAAAACACGTACTTTCACCTCCCCTAATCCTCTCTACAACCATCTTCTCATCACTCTTGGTTTCACAAGTCTTTTGCATCAAGTTTGATCCTTCAATCCATTTAGAATCAATCAAGGTAATTGCTTAGTCATTGTGTATTGATTGTTTGATTGTCATCTATTCTTGATTCTTGTAGTGTGTGTAAACCCTAGTTTTCATATAATATTCTGTGATTTTAATTTGAGTCAGAAATATTCTGATGATGATGATGATTAGTTACATGCTTGATAGATGGTTCTTGGGATGATTGTTGACTGTTAAGTACCGGTTGATTGATTTTGATCTTGCATGGTGTAAATCATGAACTAGGGTTTGGAATGAGCGTTGAAGCGTAACTGTTGTAGAAGAAACGTAACTGTGAACTTGAAATACTCGTATGATTGATTTGGTTGTCTGAGTTTTTGTGCATGATTGATTGTCCGATGTTTATACATATATAACATGATGTCCGAGTTTATTATAGACACTATGTCCGAATTTCAGTTAATGAACACTCTTAGGGATCCGACTTTTATACATTGATAAGGTCCGAGCTTAGGTAATGGGTAATGTCTGAGTTTTAACCACAATCATGTAGTCCGAGTTTTAACTAATAGATTGAAGTCCGACTTTTAACCTACATGTGATCCGACTTTTATAAAGTTAAAGGGGTCCGACCATTTAAGCTTTGTAAGGGGTCCGAGTTTTGTGACAACACCCCCACATGGTCCGACTTTTAACCCCCCTACCCCCTTGTCCGAAGTTTAAACAATTGAAAGGGGTCCGAGTTCTTGTTACTTGGGTTGTCCGAGTTTTAGGCCCCCAAGTCCCATGTCCGACTTTTACTCCATCACACTTACTATCTGAGTTTTTTTTAACCCTTTGTATGCCCGAGTTTTATACCCCATCCCCCTTGCCATGTCTTGTCCGAGTTTTAAACAGGGGAAACCCCCCACACTTGTCTGAGTATTGAATCTGATGTGGGTTTAATATGAGGCCCTGAATGTGAATATATTATGACTGAAATCTGCTAATCTTTACACACCTGCCTTTGGAAGGCCGCGAACTGAAATCTGCTAATCTTCGCACACCTGCCTGGTAGGCCGCGATACAAACAAACCTAGTCTAGAACACTCGGAATGAACATCCCCTAATATCTTCGCATACCTGCCTGGGAGGCCGCGATGGAAACTAATACGATGCATGACATAACGAACGAACATACTACTACTCACACTATACTATTACTGAACTGTTATCTGTGAACTCGCTCAACTAGTTGTTGACTCATTGCTGCATGCCTTGCAGGATCTTAGGTACTTATGGAGCTTGCACTGGAGGCGCGGTCGTTGTGGACAAGGATCGTGATTACTATGTTGAACTGTTATGACATTTAAAACTATTAACTATGTTGGGTTACTTACGTGCTTCCGCTACTTAAACTATGTTTGGTTTTGAACATCAATCATGTCGTGTTGAATTACATTATCTACTTTTATTATTAAATATTGTGTTCGATATGATTGGTGGCTTGATCCTGGTCAGTCACGCTCCCAAGCGGTGGTACTCCGCGTGTGGATTTTGGGGTTGTGACAGATTGGTATCAGAGCCATTGGTTATAGAGAACTTGGTTTTAATATGGGGAAAACGTTTTTATTAAAACCAGACTATAACCAGAACAGTGCTCTCAACGATCCACAACGACGCTTCGCTCCACGTGCAAGACTCGACATACTAGGTAATAAGGTTTATGTTTATTGCCTACATGCTAGAATTGCATAGAACTTTGCTCGTAGTATGCTTACATTACTTTGCTCACTACTTGTTATTGCTTGAGAATACCTACGTGCTTACACTTTTCTGTCATCGCACTACTCGCGAACCATTCATACTTATGCTACTTTTACTACTCGATCATGTCTGGACTTGTTGACATGACTCCAGCCCAGTTGACGGCTCTCATTAACGAACAAGTTGCTGCGGTGCTTGCAGCCGCACAAGCAGGAGGTATAACCTGCTATTTCAAACCTATCCTAGGATGTTAGATCCTACTCTCGTGACCCAACTCTCGCGCTCAACCTTGACCTATTTCTCTCGCGCAACGGGTCAGAACGCACAGCAACCTATCTGCACATTCAAGAACTTCATGGACTGTCGTCCAAGCACATTCAGTGGCACAGAAGGAGCAGTGGGACTACTCCATTGGTTTGGGAAGCTCGAGTCAGTATTCGAGATGTGTGAATGCCCTGAGGCTCGCAGGGTCAAGTACGCCACTGGTACTTTGGAAGGAATCGCGCTAACCTGGTGGAACGCGCAAGTACAGATGCTAGGGTTGGCAGCTGCTAACGCCACCCCCTGGAACGAATTCAAAGAACGCATTAAGAGGGAATACTGCACGCGTGATGACATCCACAAGTTGGAAGTGGAGCCTTACCATTTGAAAATGACGGGGTCAGAAATTGAAGCTTATACGAAACGGTCGAACGAACTGGCCATCTTGTGTCCATCCATGGTGGACCCTCCAAGCAAGCGTATCGAATTGTACCTCAAGATTCTAGCCTCAGAGATTTAGAACCATGCTGCATCGGCTAACCTCGACAATAACCAAGACATTCAGCGTCTTGCTCACCGCCTCACGGATCAGGCAGTGGAACAGAACAGGCTGCCTAGTTGTATCAGCACTATTACTACCGCTATCACTTCTGCTACTCCCGCTACTCCTAGTGACAACAAGCGGAAATGGGATGGGTATTCCAGCAAGGGTTCCGCTACCGTTCAGTCTCAAGCACAGCAGCAGCACAAGCATAGTGATCACCAAAGCCGAGTTAGCCAACTTCTGGTGGTCAGGGGCAGGGTGGATATCGAGGAATTCACCCAATGTGTAACGAATGCAACAGACACCACGGGGGTTAGTGCAACGAGGGACGTTGCCAGAGGTACCTCAAGATGGGCCATGAAGCAAAGGATTCAGGAGCCCACGTCCTGCAAATCGGAATCGCCAGCAGCAACAGCAAGCAGAAATCCTATGCAAAGAAAAGATTTTTCGCATTCCTCGTTCTGGTCAAGAACCTCTCGAAGTTCAAGGCGACAAGAGTGGTGCTGTGGTTGGCATCACCTCTTTCTTGAAGGCTCAGAAATGTTTGCGGAAGGGCCACACCGCAATTTTGGCTCTCGTCACTACGCATCAACGAAAGAAAAGAAGTTGAAAGACCATCCAGTTGTACGCGATTTTCCTCAGGTGTTTCCTGAAGATTTACCTGGTTTACCGCCTCATCGTCAAGTCGAATTTCAGATCGAGCTCGCTCCTGGAGCAGCACCTATAGCTCGCGCACCGTATCGCTTAGCTCCACCAGAATCGGAAGAACTATCGATGCAGCTACAAAATATTTTGGATAAGGGATTTATCCGACCTATCTCTTCGCCTTGGGGAGCTACAAGAACTCTTGGATACCAATTATCTGTGGAAAAGAAGGATGCCACCTTCAGGATGTGAAATTGATTACCGTGAACTGAACAAGGTCACAGTGAAGAACCGTTATCCTCTTCCACGCATTGACGACTTATTCGACCAGTTGCAAGGGTCGAGCAACTACTCCATGATTGATCTAAGGTCTGGTTATCATCAGCTGAGAGTCCGGGATGAGGACGTCTCCAAGACAGCATTCAGAACTCGCTACGGTCATTACGAGTTTCTAGTCATGCCATTTGGGCTTACGAACCAGCCGGCAGTTTTCATGGATCCTATGAACAGGGTGTGCAAACCCTATCTAGACAAGTTCGTTATTGTCTTCATCGACGGCATCCTGATCTACTCTAAGAGTCAGGAGGAACACGAGCAGCACTTACGACTTATCTTGGAACTCCTTCGAAAGGAACGGCTGTACGCCAAGTTTTCAAAAGGCGACTTCTGGCTTCGTGAAGTCCACTTCTTAGGCCATGTGGTGAACAGGGATGGGATTCATGTCGATCCATCCAAAGTAGATTCGATCAGGAACTGGCCTGCATCGCGTGCACCAACGGAAATACGCCAATTCTTGGGTTTGGCGGGGTATTACAGACGATTCATCAAAGACTTTTCGAAGATCGCACAGCCGCTTACTAAGCTGACACAGGGAGGTGTCACCTACCGTTGAGGAGATTCCCAGGAAACCGCTTTTCAGTACTTAAAAGATAGGCTTTGCAGCGCACCTATTCTCTCATTGCCAGAAGGCACGGATGATTTCGTAGTATATTGTGACGCATCGATACAGGGGCTTGGTTGTGTATTGATGCAGCGTGGTAAAGTTGTTGCCTACGCTTCACGACAACTCAAAATTCATGAACGAAATTACACGACGCACGATTTAGAGCTGGGAGCTGTTGTTTTCGCGCTCAAGATATGGCGACACTACCTGTACGGTACCAGGTGCACTATTTACACCGATCACAGGAGTCTCGAGCATATCTTCAAGCAGAAGGAATTGATTATGCGTCAACGACGATGGGTCGAGCTACTTAATGATTATGAATGCGCTATCAAGTACCATCCAGGCAAAGCCAATGTCGTGGCAGACGCTCTCAGTCGAAAGGATACTTTACCTAGGCGTGTACGAGCTTTGCAGCTCACTATTCAGTCTGATCTTCCTGCACAAATACGAATTGCTCAGGTGGAAGCATTGAAACCAGAAAACGTCAAGGCTGAAGCCTTACGCGGATCAAGGCAACGAATGGAACAAAAGGAAGACGGCGCCTACTATGTAACGGGGCGTATTTGGGTCCTACTTTATGGTGGCTTACGAGAGCTTGTAATGGATGAAGCTCATGAATCTCGCTATTCGGTACATCCAGGTTCGGATAAAATGTACCACGACACCAGAACTACATACTGGTGGCCTAGCATGAAGGCCCACATCGCTACTTACGTCGGCAAGTGTTTGACTTGTGCAAAAGTCAAAGTAGAGTATCAGAAACCAGCGGGCCTACTGCAGCAGCCCAAGATACCGCAATGGAAATGGGAAGAAATTTCCATGGATTTTGTTACAGGCCTACCCAGATCCCAGCGTGGGAATGATACCATATGGGTGATCGTGGATCGACTCACCAAGTCTGCACACTTCCTGGCTATTAAGGAAATGGATAAGTTCTCCACTCTTGCAGACGTTTATCTTAAAGAAGTTGTTTCGAGGCACGGGGTGCCCACCTCCATCATTTCGGATCGGGATGCACGATTCACGTTAGAACTATGGCAAGCGATGCACAAATCTTTCGGCTTACGGTTAGACATGAGCACAGCGTATCATCCTCAGACGGATGGGCAGTCTGAGCGAACAATCCAAACTCTTGAAGACATGCTTCGGGCGTGTGTTATCGATTTCGGCAACGGCTGGGAAAAGCACCTCCCTCTGGTGGAGTTCTCATACAATAACAGCTATCGCACCAGCATACAAGCCGCTCCATTCGAGGCATTGTACGGACGTAAATGCCGGTCACCTCTCTGTTGGGCAGAGGTGGGGGATAGTCAGATTACGGGTCCAGAGATTGTAGTGGACGCCATAGAAAAGATTGCACAAATACGACAACGCATGGAGACAGCACGCGACCGTCAGAAAGCCTACGCGGATAAGCGTAGGAAGCCATTGGAATTTCAGGTCGGGGACCGGGTTTTACTTAAAGTCTCACCCTGGAAGGGTGTGGTTCGATTTGGTAAACGAGGCAAACTCAATCCACGGTATGTTGGACCGTTCGAAATCACTGAAAGAATAGGCCCAGTAGCCTACAGACTGAACCTACCAGCTGAACTCGGTGCAGTTCACAATGTATTTCACGTGTCGAATCTGAAGAAGTTCCTATCAGATGAGACCCTCATAGTTCCTTTTAAGGAACTCACTATCGACGAGCGGTTGCAGTTCGTCAAGGAACCAGTTGAAATCACGGACCGGGATGTTAAGGTCCTCAAACACAAGAGAATCCCTCTTGTTCGAGTTCGTTGGAACTCCCGACGTGGCCCAGAGTACACCTGGGAACGCGAAGACCAGATGACAGAAAAGTACCCCCAGTTATTCGGAACCAATGCAACCACTACTGAGGCTGAAGCTACTACTACTGAATTTCGGGACGAAATTCCAAATCAACGGGGGGATGATGTGACACCCCAGGAAAACCAGTAAACAATACAGCTTACCTAGCTCCCTCAGTGAGTGCGTACCAAATTTCGGGACGAAATTTCTTTCAAGTTGGGGATAATGTGACAACTCGAATTTCTAAGATTCTATTTCGCAATTATTGCACGTTCTTGTATTGTTTAGTTGTTTACTTGCACAATTGGTTTGCTATGAAACTGTATACGTTTTGATACAATAAAGTGTTTTGTGGTTGTGCATGGTTATGTGCTACTTGTGAAAGATTTGACAAATAATGGAATGTGGTGTTGAAACTGTAATAAATAATACATAAGGGTGTTTAGGGTTAATAGTGAAACCTTAACAACTCAAAACCCTAATTCCCTTCCCTAATCATTCACTAATCATTCACAAAGAATCAAAACACGTACTTTCACCTCCCCTAATCCTCTCTACAACCATCTTCTCATCACTCTTGGTTTCACAAGTCTTTTGCATCAAGTTTGATCCTTCAATCCATTTAGAATCAATCAAGGTAATTGCTTAATCATTGTGTATTGATTGTTTGATTGTCATCTATTCTTGATTCTTGTAGTGTGTGTAAACCCTAGTTTTCATATAATATTCTGTGATTTTAATTTGAGTCAGAAATATTGTGATGATGATGATTAGTTACATGCTTGATAGATGGTTCTTGGGATGATTGTTGACTGTTAAGTACCGGTTGATTGATTTTGATCTTGCATGGTGTAAATCATGAACTAGGGTTTGGAATGAGCGTTGAAGCGTAACTGTTGTAGAAGAAACGTAACTGTGAACTTGAAATACTCGTATGATTGATTTGGTTGTCTGAGTTTTTGTGCATGATTGATTGTCCGATGTTTATACATATATAACATGATGTCCGAGTTTATTATAGACACTATGTCCGAATTTCAGTTAATGAACACTCTTAGGGATCCGACTTTTATACATTGATAAGGTCTGAGCTTAGGTAATGGGTAATGTCCGAGTTTTAAAAGTATGGCCAGTCCGAGTTCTTTGGTGGGAGACTTAGTCCGAGTTTTAACCACAATCATGTAGTCCGAGTTTTAACTAATAGATTAAAGTCCGACTTTTAACCTACATGTGATCCGACTTTTATAAAGTTAAAGGGGTCCGACCATTTAAGCTTTGTAAGGGGTCCGAGTTTTGTGACAACACCCCCACATGGTCCGACTTTTAACTCCCCTACCCCCCTTGTCCGAAGTTTAAACAATTGAAAGGGGTCCGAGTTCTTGTTACTTGGGTTGTCCGAGTTTTAGGCCCCCAAGTCCCATGTCCGACTTTTACTCCATCACACATACTATCTGAGTTTTTTTTAACCCTTTGTATGCCCGAGTTTTATACCCCATCCCCCTTGCCATGTCTTGTCCGAGTTTTAAACAGGGGAAACCCCCCACACTTGTCTGAGTATTGAATCTGATGTGGGTTTAATATGAGGCCCTGAATGTGAATATATTATGACTGAAATCTGCTAATCTTCGCACACCTGCCTTTGGAAGGCCGCGAACTGAAATCTGCTAATCTTCGCACACCTGCCTGGTAGGCCGCGATACAAACAAACCTAGTCTAGAACACTCGGGATGAACATCCCCTAATATCTTCGCATACCTGCCTGGGAGGCCGCGATGGAAACTAATACGATACATGACATAACGAACGAACATACTACTACTCACACTATACTATTACTGAACTGTTATCTGTGAACTCGCTCAACTAGTTGTTGACTCGTTGCTGCATGCCTTGCAGGACCTTAGGTACTTATGGAGCTTGCACTGGAGGCGCGGTCGTTGTGGACAAGGATCGTGATTACTATGTTGAACTGTTATGACATTTAAAACTATTAACTATGTTGGGTTACTTACGTGCTTCCGCTACTTAAACTATGTTTGGTTTTGAACATCAATCATGTCGTGTTGAATTACATTATCTACTTTTATTATTAAATGCTGTGTTCGATATGATTGGTGGCTTGATCCTGGTCAGTCACGCTCCCAAGCGGTGGTACTCCGCGTGTGGATTTTGGGGGTGTGACACTCACATCCAAGAAACACCTGCAACAAAAGAAAGAGTTTCTGCTTTCTCGAAGCTCGCTGTAAGGACATTTCAAGCCAAAGCAAAGGATTCACAAGAAGTATCCTCCGGTTCCTTCACCATGTCAAGTAAGTATTCAAATTTGTGTATGATTATATTTAAATAAATGTAGAATAAGGATACTTATCTGTTTTTTTCATTTGTAGGCGCTGGGAAATCCTCAAAATCAGCCTCCAGGTTCAGCGTCAGTGAACTTGACGTGTTTGCTTCCTCCAAGTCCATCAAGAAACAACTAGCTGCCAGCCCCAGAGTTCCGAACCCCAAAAGCATGAGCACACGGAGCAAGGGTGCCAAGAAAAGAAAAGCCTCTGAACCCCTTGAAGGCCTTCCTCTCCTCCAACACCAATTCGAGGAGTACGTCTCTGAGGTAAGGATCCTGAATCCTTAAGTCTGATCTACCCTTTCTGAGGATAATGGATCCTGACATGTGCTTCTTTCTTGCAGAAATTTGCTGAGATCCAGATGCTCATAGATTCACATGTTGAAGAGGCTGAGCAAAAGCACCTAAACTTGCAAAAAATGTTCCTGGCAAAGGATAAGAAAATCTCCTCCCTTGAAAATGAGATCAACCTGGTGAAGAGGGAGCTGGTCCTGACCCAAATTATAGCTTAGCAGGAAAAGGAGGAGGTGATGGAAGGAGTAAAGCTCTCTACTACAATCGCCATGCTCAAGATCAAGCTTCAAATGGCAAAGGAGGCTGAGGATCCTTCTTTCGACAAGTCTGCCTGGGACCAAGAGGCCTGGAAGAGGAAGCTGGCGGAGCTGGATGATGAAGAG
Organism: Helianthus annuus; assembly: GCF_002127325.2. Taxonomy (NCBI): domain Eukaryota; kingdom Viridiplantae; phylum Streptophyta; class Magnoliopsida; order Asterales; family Asteraceae; genus Helianthus; species Helianthus annuus. The sequence goes on from NC_035440.2 coordinate 131,326,250, forward strand.
GATGCTGAGGAGGTCTTGGCAATCGAGGCTGGTGGTAGTGGAGTGAAGGATCAAGCGGAAGGAGCAGCTGGTGGTGATGACGTCGCAGCGAAGGTGTAGGCTGCAACAATGGGTGATGATGGAAATTTCTAGACGTGGCCGGAGCCCATTTTTTATGGTTTAATGTTTTTTGATTGTTGATGTTTTTAAACAATGGTTTGTATGGTGAACAATAGTATTAGGGCTAAGGATCACTGATCCTTCGAACAATAGGGGGTAACAAAGGTGGATGGGTCCTTCTGTTTGTGGAGGATGAAGCCTTTGGTGCCCCTCGCCTTTAAATTCCTGCACTTAATGAACTTTTAGTATGGACACCCTTTACCTACCCCAGCGGACGGGCCACGTATTGTTGGTAGATGCTTGGGGTAGGTAATTTTGACAACCTTTGAAGGGTTAATCTTTTGATAAATAAATAAAACTTTAATCTTTTGGCTTATCTTGTGTTGTGCGTTCTGAGATTATTACCTTTCAATGATTATTGCATATTGCTTTTGAACTTGCAAATTAATAATGTAAGGATTAGCTTGTGTTAAAAAGTTTAGGATATGATCAAGGATCAAATATCCTATAATCGAAAAGTTCAAAAAGTTAGATAATTTTAGGATCACAAATCCTGTTGTCAAAGAATAAGGGTAGCATAAATAAACCAAGAATAAAGTTAAAGTATATAAAGGTCATACCAGAGAATCCAAGTTAGGATCCTATATCCTTAATGCATACTATTGTGACAGATATAAGACAAACCCTTGTAAAAAGTTAGGATCCAGGATCCTTAACTGTTTAGCTTTAGAAACCTGAAATGAGACATAACTTGGGACTAAGCCAAATGTAAAAGGAAAGGTTAGTGACTGGGGACAAGCCCAACAAACTGGGGACAAGCCCAAAATACTAGGGACAAGCCCAAAAAACTGGGGATAAGCCCAAAATACTGGGGACAAGCCCAAAGGATCTTGTGTAAACTGGAGTATGGCCCTCACTGGCGACTATCCAAACTTAGTGACATGAAAATGCCAAAACCGTAGCTAACGTGAAAATGTTAGAAACCTTAGGAACAGATGTATGGTACGTCTACCATTATACGTAGGATCCTGAATACAGCCAGTACAATGAAATTGTCAGCCCCTAAAGCGGGTACTGGTCCCATTGCCTTTAACTGAACCAGGATCATCGTGCGCTACTGGCGAAGGTAATAGATACCTTAAATTGGGGACAAGCCCAAAACTGGGGATAAACCCAAAAGACTGTGGACAAGCCCATAAAACTTAGGAGACTTCTGTGGATACTTGATCCTTTGTCAAGGATGCATCAATCTTCTGCAAAACTCAGAACTTAGTGAAAAAAGGGTAAAGGATCCTGGGTCCTTCCCCTTGTAACAAAATAAGTTAAAGGATTAAATAAACTAGAATCAGATCATTACTAGACTGAGGATCATATATCCTCCAAGGATCCTTGATGTATATCAAATATAAAGATGGCCAAGGATCCTGGATCCTTCTTACATGAAGTATCTCTTCAAATGGACAGCATTCCAAGCTCTTGGCAATTGATCACCTTCCATTGTTAATAATCGATATGCCCCCTTTCCTGCCTCAGCTTCAATAAGATAGGGGCCTTCCCACTTTGGTGCTAACTTGCATCAACAGGATTTGTGGTATTCTGGAATGCTTTCCTTAACACCATATTGCCAACTTGAAACTTTCTGATCCTGACATTCTTGTTATAAGCTCCAGCCATCCTTTGTTGATAACTAGCCAATCTTATCCTTGCCAAATCCCTGAGTTCTTCTATGGTATCCAAGTCTTGAACCAAGTTTTCAGCATTTCCTTTAGGATCACGGATGCTTGTTCTAGCAGTAGGAATCACCATCTCTGTAGGGATCACTGATTCTGCTCCAAACACTAGAGAAAATGGAGTTTGGCCAGTAGCATTCTTGGGATGGTTGTCCTGTCAGCCTATAGCACATAAGGTAGCTCTTCTGCCCATTTTCCTTTTTTGGATCCAACCTTCTTCTTCTTCAAGTTGTCGATGATGATCTTGTTGGATGATTCTGCTTGGCCATTAGCTTGTGGGTGGACTGGTGTCTATGTTATCATCTTAATCCCCCAGCTGTCACAAAAGTTAGTAGTTTTACTCCCAATAAATTGGGATCCATTATCACAAACAATTTCAGAAGGGATACCAAATCTGGTAATAATATTTCTTTTAATAAAGGATATCATTTCTTTTTCTCTGACTTGAGCGAAGGCTTCAGCTTCTATCCACTTGAAAAAGTAATTAGTCATGGCAAGCATAAACACTTTTCCTCCTGGTGCTTTGGGAAGTTTGCCAACTATATCCATTCCCCATCTCATGAATGACCAAGAAGAGGATATAGGATGCAGGAGCTCTTCTGGTTGATGAAGGATATTGCTATGTCTCTGGCAAGCATCACATTTCTTTGCATAATCCACAACATGCTTCTTCATAGTAGGCCAATAGTATCCTGTCCTAAGGATCCTTGAGAACAATGCTCTACCCCAGTGTGGTTTCCACAATCTCCTTCATGAAAATCCTTTAGAACTTCTTGAATTTTAGGATCCTCAATGCACCTTAGATATGGACCTGCAAGAGATCGTTTATATAACATGTTATTTAATATTGTAAATTGAGATACCTTGACTTTGAAAGCTCTAGGATTTTCTCCTGTAGGGATCTCTCCATGTTGTATATATCTCATGATTGGAAGGATCCATGATCCTGAATGAGATTGTGCATCATCACTGGGTATGATTGCAGAATCCTCTCCTATCTCCATTGTTGCATGATCCTCAATAGCAGGAGCCAAGATATAGATAATAGGAATTTTAATATCCTCTGGAATCTTCAAGGATGATCCAAGGTTGGCCAATGCATCAGCTTCTGCATTTTCTTCTCTGGGTACCTGTGTCAAACTAAAAGAAGCAAAAGAGTGTGCCAATTCCTTAACTATCTCTAGATATTTGATTAGTCTTTCACTTTTAACAGCATAAGACCCATTAAAGTGATTAGTAATTAACAATGAATCTACATGTACCTCAAGATACCTGATCCTCATATTCTTGGCAATTTTCAAACCAGCTATCAAGGCCTCATATTCAGCCTCATTATTAGTAGTTTGAATCTCACAAGCTATTGAGTGGGGTATTATGTCCCCCTCTGGCAATTTTAGTAGTACTCCAAGTCCAGTTCCCTTGACATTAGAGGCTCCATCTGTGAAGAGTATCCAAGGATCCTTGGTCTCTTCAAGCTGCTGAACTTCTAACTCAGCTTCTCTTTGTAGTTCACTACTGAAATCTGCCATAAAGTCAGCCAAGGCTTGGGATTTAATGGCGGTTCTTGGTTCGTATCTTATATCATAAGCACTAAGCTTCACTGCCCATTTGGCCATCCTTCCTGACATTTCAGGTTTCCTGAGAACGTTCTTAATTGGAAAGTTAGTCTTAACTGATAGGGATGGATTTTCTAAACCTAAGGATCATGGATCCACAAGTGCAGCCAGGATCACAGATCCTCAATTCTGTTTGAATTAAGGATCCTCAGAAGACGTTGCAGAATTAAGGATCCACGATCCTCATTGTTATCCTAACACTAACGGTTATTTCCATTGTATGTGAGCTTGTTTTCCCAATTAAGAATGTTCTTAGGAAACCTGAAATGTCAGGAAGGATGGCCAAATGGGCAGTGAAGCTAAGTGCTTATGATATAAGATATGAGCCAAGAACTGCCATTAAATCTCAAGCCTTAGCTGACTTTGTGGCAGATTTTAGTAGTGACTTACAAAGAGAAGCTGAGTTAGAAGTTCAGCAGCTTGAAGAGACTAAGGATCCTTGGACACTCTTCACTGATGGAGCCTCTAATGTTAAAGGAACAAGACTTGGAATACTACTAAAATCGCCACAGGGGGACATAATACCCCACTCCATAGCTTGTGAGTTTCAAACTACTAATAATGAGGCTGAATATGAAGCCTTGGTAGCTGGTTTGCAAATTACCAAGCATATGAGGATCATGTATCTTGAGGTACATGTAGATTCATTGTTAATTACTAATCACTTTAATGGATCCTATGTTGTTAAAGGTGAAAAGCTAATCAAATATTTAGAGATAGTCAAAGAATTGGCATTCTCTGTTGTTTCCTTCAGTTTGACACAGGTACCCAGAGAAGAAATTGCAGAAGCCGATGCATTGGCCAACCTAGGATCATCCTTGAAGATTCCAGAAGATATCAAAATCCCTATTATTTATATCCTAACTCCTGCTATTGAGGATCATATAGCTATGGAGATAGGAGAGGATTCTGCAATCATCCCTAGTAATGATACACAATCTCATTCAGGATCATGGATCCTTCCAATCATGAGATATATACAGCATGGAGAGATTCCTACAGGGGAAAACCCAGGGCTTTCAAAATCAAGGTATCTCAATTTACAATATTGAATAACATGTTATATAAACGATCCCTTGCAGGTCCATACCTAAGGTGCATTGAGGATCCTGAGGTTCAAGAAGTCCTAAAGGATTTTCATGAAGGAGATTGTGGAAACCACACTGGGGGCAGGGCGCTATTCTCAAGGATCCTGAGGACAGGCTATTATTGGCCTACAATGAAGAAGGATGTTGTGGATTATGCCAAGAAGTGTGATCCTTGTCAGAGATATAGTAATATCCTTCACCAACCAGCAGAACTTCTACATCTTATATCCTCTTCTTGGCCATTCATGAGATGGGGAATGGATATAGTTGGCAAACTTCCCAAGGCACCTGGTGGAAAAGTGTTCATGCTTGCTATGACTGATTACTTCTCCAAATGGATAGAAGTTGAAGCTTTTGCTCAAGTCAGAGAAAAAGAAGTGAGATCCTTTATTAAAAGAAACATTATTACCAGATTTGGTATCACTTCTGAAATTGTTTGTGATAATGGATCCCAATTTATTGGGAGTAGAACTACTAACTTTTGTGACAGCTGGGGGATTAAGATGATAACATCAACACCAGTCCACCCACAAGCTAATGGTCAAGCAGAATCATCCAACAAGATCATCATCAATAACTTGAAGAAGAAGCTAGGATCCAAGAAAGGGAAATGGGCAGAAGAACTACCTTATGTGTTATGGGCTGATAGGACAACTCCCAAGAATGCTACTGGCCAGACTCCATTTTCTTTAGTGTTTGGGGAAGAATCAGTGACCCTACAGAGATGGTGGTTCCTACTGCAAGAACAAGCATCCGTGATCATGAAGGAAATGCTGAAAACTTGGTTCAAGACTTGGATACCATAGAAGAACTCAAGGATTTGGCAAGGATAAGAATGGCTAGTTATCAACAAAGTATGGTTGGATCTTACAACAAGAATGTCAGGATCAGGAAGTTTCAAGTCGGTGATATGGTGTTAAGGAAAGCACGCCAAAATACCACCAATCCTGCTGATTGCAAGTTAGCACCAAAGTGGGAAGGTCCCTGTTGGTGCATGCATCTGTCGTCTTCGTCTTATATCGAGTCTCGATTTACTACACTTGAAGCTGAAAGTTTGAAGCTAAAAGTTTGAAGCTGAAAGTTTGAAAAGGGTTTAGTTGGAAGCTGAAAGTTTGAAGAGGGTTTAGTTTGTAATGGGTTCCATTTGAAATGGCATGTCACTTTCAAACGGAAGGGTCACTACCTATAAATACCCTTCAAACTTTCATCATTTGTAACTTTCCGGCTTATGCAACGAAGTGCTGCCGAAGTGTTGTCAGGTTGTAAAACGTTACGAAATCAATCATACAACAGTTTAAAGAGTAAATCTAGCTGAATTGAACTCTACATGTCTGTTTCCGCCTTTCATTTAGAGATAAACTCTTCTGATTGACTCGTTCGGGTCTGAAAGAGATCCTACAAGTGGTATCAGAGCTCAGGAAGAAGAGTTCTATACAATTCAGCTGCGATTTCTGTTTCTACACCTTTCTTTTTCGAAAATTACAAGTTTTCACGGTTAAAATCGGCTGAAACTTTCACAATGTGTGCGTAATTGTGTTTTAACAAATCCTTGATAATATCAGATCAAAACTCGAAGTAAAAGTGGTAAAAATGGCTTGAAAATTGGTGACCGTTTGAACGAGCCCAGCGCTTGACCGTTTGAAAACTGCCTGACCGTTTGAAATTGCCACCTTATCGTTTGAAATTGTACATTCCGTTTGAATGAGATCGTTTGAAAACTGCTCTTTCGTTTGAAAAATGATCTCTGTCGTTTGAAAAAGTCCATACCGTTTGAAACTGCCACCTTATCGTTTGAAAATGCACCATACAGTTTGAACATGCACATGACCGTTTGAAAATACATGGTTGACAGTTTGAAACTAACCTGACCGTTTGAAAGTTTCCAACTTGACAGTTTGAAACATGGTTATCGTTTGAAAGTGTTCATTATTTCAAGTGATTGTGCATTGTGTTGTGTGTAACATTGAATTCAAGGTTGTTTGTCGGCCACTCATCTTTAGTGCAAACAAAATTCAAAAAGTTAATCGGTATTATCATTTTGCATCGATTTGATCAAAGTCATCAGAGATACATGTGACGATTGTCGACAGTCAACTACTTGGTCCACGTGAGGGTTGTCGACAATCAACTACTTGGTCTATGTAATAATTCATTGCAAATTTGTATTGAAAGGATAAAGGGCTTATCGGTTTTTGTTAAAGTGATTGTTTGGTCCAATCATCAACTAGAGATCATCGGCCCAATCATACTTTTCGGTCTAATTAATTGGCGGTCCAATCATTTCAATTTAGTAGAGTTGTTGGATATTTAAATTGTCAGCCCACTAATTGTCGGCCCAATCATAGACTTTGTTTAGTGGGGTTTGCATTACCAATTGGGATCATTTTGAGTTGCTGGTTTAGTGTTGGTCCAATCAAAATTTAATTGAAAAACTTAAAGTGTGGTTGTCAGTTTGATTGTGTTAGGGTCACGTGTTTTTTGTGCAAGGTATCAAAGGGCGAGATAGAAGATGGTTATAAATCGGTCCAATCAACCGTTTAGTGGGGTGTGCATTACTAAGTGAGATCATTAAGTGTGTTGTCAGCCAACGTAAATCAAAGGGCCAAGTTTCAACATTATAAGTTCTCGGCCCAATCACTGATTTCATTTTCGAGTTAAACGTTTTCAACAATATTTTCAAGCCCAAGTGAACTGCCAAAAGATCCGGCCCAAATCAGAAAGTTAAAGTTCTTAGATATAAATCATTTTCAAGCCCAAGTGAACCTCATTGTTTGTAATACATTGGAAGTCCATATTTCGTGGTCCATTCATTCAGCGATCTTATTTCAACAATATTGGAACGAGTCTACAAATCTTAGACACGAGTCTTAGATTGTTTTCATCAATATTTTTACATATTCTATCCGTTTAAACTGATTATTTTGTTTGATTATTTTTGTCAGGTATTATTGTACAAGGTGATTCAAGGTAATTTGTTTACCAGCTCATTTGAAAATTCAAAGTTTGTGATATTTCAAATACCGAAACATGGACAACGAGTTTTATAACGCCTTTGCTAGCCCGATCTCAATTACTCAGAATGCTTTGATTGACAATGAAACCGGGACGTCTCAGAAACCACCTAAACTCATGGATATTGATGATTATAACATGTGGTCTAAACGATTTGGAAACTGGGTCGAAGCTTATCACTTGGATGCGTGGGAACACACTGAAGAACCATATGTTAGACCCACAACAAATGGTGTGCAGCAAACAATTAGAGAAATGAGTATGGACGATAAGAAAAAATATCGAGACGAGAAATTGATGGTGAGTGTGCTTCAGCAAGCAATCAAGGAGGACATCTTGATATCGCTTCAACATGATGGAACTGCTTATTCAATCTGGACAGAATTGGAAGCAAAATTTGTTGGAAGTGATGATATGCTCAAAAACAAAATGTCGCTTATGAAGAAAGAATTTGATTTATTCTGTGGTTTGAAATCTGAAAACACCAAGCAAATAATTGATAGATATTGTAACTTGGTGAGAAATATGACAAAACTTGGTATTAAAAAGGATACTGATGAATTGATTGAAAAACTTGCAGATGCGCTATCTCATGAAACTTGGGGAACTTTTCTGATGATGCTAAGATCCAACAAAAAGGATTTCAAAAAGATGACACTGGGAGATTTCATCAAACACCTGGAAGCTCAAGAGATGGAGCAGGGGAAGATTGCCAAGATGAAGAACTACGATGGAGAACAAGATATCAGCTTGTATTACAAAGGTGGTGTCAACGAAAAGTCAAATTTTTCTCCAAAAGTCGAAACAGCTTACAGTGCAAAAGATTCTTCTGAAAAGAAATCATCCCAGGGATCAAGCAGCACAAGATTTTCATCATTCGATCCAAACATTTCTGCAACAAAGAATGGAAGAAGACTTCAATGTAATATTGTACTAAATCTTGAGAGTGATCAAGATTATTCTGAAGAAGTTGCCAAAAATCAAATGTCTTTGTTGGGAATGGTTCTTGAGTCTTATAGTAGTTTTGAGGCCGGAAAGATCGGTAATCCAATGCTCACAAAAGAGGATTATGATCAAATTGATGCTGAGGAAATGGAATTGATGGACATTAAATGGTGCATGGCTAGTGTGATGCGACGAGCTGAAAAGTTTAAACAAATTACGGGAAGAGATGATTTCCGTGATGCAAATGTTTCAACTTTAGGCTTTGAGAAATCTAAAGTGACGTGTTTTCGTTGCAGGGAAATGGGCATTTCAAGAGAGAGTGCAAAAATCGTGAAGCTACCGGAGCCCAGAATCCTTTTGGAAACAACGACTATCATAAAAAGGCGATTTATCATCAAGTCACACCACCAGCACAGCATCAGGCACAAACTGCTCACGGGAGAGACGTAATTGAGGGTTCAAAAAGAGCATGTCTAGGCAAATATGAAAATTTTACATGGGATAAATATCTTCCATCAAACAGCAAAGTGTGTTTGGCAGAGCAAGATGATGAAAATTTTATGCTTCTAAACGACGTGTTCACAAATCTGTTGAATGAAAAGATGATTTGATTGTTACACCCAAGGAAGGTCAGGCTTGGGTGGATATATTTTTCAAAGAATAAAAACCTGACTTGCCGGAGCTCCCAAGTTGGTAATCGCAGAGCATGAATCGGCATCATTCTTTATCATGTTTGAAAAATGTGTTTTTGAAAAGCAGGACTTGCCGGAACTCCCAGGTTTGTAAGCGTGGAGTAGGAATCGGCACCTTGAGAATTCAACCAACAGGTTTGAGTTGTATGTTTGTGACTGTTATAAGCGGTTCAGAATTTGAACTAGGTTGATCTTACAAGTGGTTAAATCAAGGTCATTAAATTGAACTTGAGTTAACTATCATTCAAAAGATTGGTAAAACAATGTGATGATTTGATCCCCAAATTTTACAAGTGGTAAAATCAACAAAACTTATTTTCCGGAAAAACCATTCTGATTAAAACAAACTTGAGTGTTTTGAAATCATTATGGGAAAATAGTTTGTTGTGAGGGGGAGTTCTGATTGTTTAAGCCAAACGGATGGAGAATTGAAGCGATTCGATATCAGTTGTCATGTTCTGTACAGTTTGTTTTCAATTTTCATTAGATGTATTTGAATTTTAGGGGGAGTAAGAATTTTTAGAAAATCCAAAAACATCAGAAAATTTGAAAAAGACAAAAACATGATAAAACTGAAAAATGAGTTTTTGTTGCATAAAAGAGGAAATGATAGTACATCAGTGGACTGTCACAACATGCTAAAGAAATGTAAAGATAAAATGTGATAAACAATCTTACTGCGGATATGTCGGTAGGTTTTTAAACATTTAGTAGATTGTGATGAGATATAAATCTAAGCAAGTTTGAATGAAACTTAATTCGTGGGTAACTATTCTTGGATATATGGGTAACCCCCGAAATCTTGTTTGAAAGGTCCCTCTTTCTGAGATACTAGGTCTTTATACTCTGTGATATCTGGGGTATTATTCCGGGACTTCTGCTGTATGGAAATACTGACCTAGTCCCCGAATAATACTTTCTGCAAAAAGCTTTGAAATATAAGCTCGCCCTCAGCAAGCTGATGAAACAATAAAATTGATAGTCGCTGCTGTTGTAATCAAAAGATCCTCTAAAGGGGACCCACCAAAAGTCGAAGCCGTCATCTCTCTGCGTATACGGAAATATCGACCTGAGCTCTCACGGCCCTCGCACATAACCCCTTTATAGATATCATCTGTGGTATACTCACATGTAAGACTGAACATTGGGATCTGGATACGGGAGTATATTCAAGTGGAGTGATACTCAATTAAGTTCAAGTTTTTTAAAACATTAATATCGTATCTCGAATCAATTGAAATTTGTGTGAAAAATTAAAGTGGACCAATATACTGACAATCTAGGTAAATTGTTTAGAACTTAAAATGTAATCAAGCTTAACGGTGTTGGTGATATGTCTCAAAAACTGATATGATCTTCTTGCACGAACTCACAAAAATATTGTCTGTAAATATTTCGTTTCTGTTTTTACTTTCTTTCTAAAAATCCAAAAAGATTTTTGGTGTGTTTTAGCATAAATTTTGAAAAATCCAAAAAGATTTTCGATAACTGGTGTTGAAGAGCTAAATTTCAAAATTCCGAGTGCTAAACATGATGAACAACAGGTTTGGGAGAAATAAGCGTTGAAATGAAGAATATTATTTTTACAAAGTTGGCCAGATTTCGATCCAGAGCAGGATACGAGCCAGGACATGATCATGATTTTAAGAATTCCAGACTACGATCCCGGTTTAGCGAAAGGGGGAGTCTGAAGACATCGAGAGGGAGTCTGAAGATAGTAGAGCCAGATTCAGATCCTGAAGATTTCGAGAAAGAGTAAGAGATTGATTGAGGATGCTTTCTATGGAGAATCTTTGGAGAGTTCGAAAAGACTGATAAAGACTGAAGATGCAAAGACTCGACACTCAAGACTCGTCAACATCTGAGGGGGAGTCTGTTGGTGCATGCATCTGTCGTCTTCGTCTTATATCGAGTCTCGATTTACTACACTTGAAGCTGAAAATTTGAAGCTGAAAGTTTGAAGCTGAAAGTTTGAAGCTGAAAGTTTGAAAAGGGTTTAGTTTGAAGCTGAAAGTTTGAAGAGGGTTTAGTTTGTAATGGGTTCCGTTTGAAATGGCATGTCACTTTCAAACGGAAGGGTCACTACCTATAAATACCCTTCAAATTTTCATCATTTGTAACTTTCCGGCTTATGCAACGAAGTGCTGCCGAAGTGTTGTCAGGTTGTAAAACGTTACGAAATCAATCATACAACAGTTTAAAGAGTAAATCTAGCTGAATTGAACTCTACATGTCTGTTTCCGCCTTTCATTTAGAGATAAACTCTTCTGATCGACTCGTTCGGGTCTGAAAGCGATCCTACAGTCCCTACCTTATTGAAGCTGAGGCAGGAAAGGGGACATATCGAGTATTAACAATGGAAGGATATTTGCTACCAAGAGCTTGGAATGTTGTCCACTTAAAAAGATACTTCATGTAATAAGGATCCAGGATCCTCAACTATCTCTGTGTCCGATGTCCATAAAGGATCCTCTGAGGATAGATGATCCTCACTCTGGTAATGATCTAACTTCAATTTACCCACTTCTTTAATTAATTTATTTACAAGGAGAAGGACCTTGGATCCTTTATCCTTCCTTCACTTAATTCTGAGTTTTGTAGAAGATTGATATATCCTTAATGAAGGATCAAGTATCCAAAGAAGTCTCCAAAGTTATATGGGCTTGTCCCCAGTTATTGGGCTAGTCCCCAGTTTTTTGGGCTTTTCCCTAGTATTTGGGCTTGTCCCCAGTTTTTGGGCTAGTCCCCAGTTTTTTGGGCCTGTCCCCAGCATCGCCAGTAGTGCATGATGATCCTGGTGTAGTTCAAGGCAATGGGACCAGTACCCGCTTTAGGGGCTGACAATTTCATTGTAATGGCTGTATTCAGGATCCTACGTATAATGGTAGACGTACCATACATCTGTTCCTAAGGTTTCTAAGGTTTTCACGTTAGCTAAGGTTTTGGCATTTTCATGTCACTAAGTTTTGATAGTCGCCAGTGAGGGCCATACTCCAGTTTACACAAGATCCTTTGGGCTTGTCCCTAGTTTTTTGTGCTTGTCCCTAGTTTTTTAGGCTTGTCCCCAGTTTTTTGGGCTTGTCCCCAGTATATTGGGCTTGTCCCCAGAATTGTTGGGCTTGTCCCTAGTTGCTAACTCTTCTCTTATATTGGCTTAGTCCCAAGTTATGTTCTATTTCAGGTTTTTTAAGCTAAACAGCTAAGGATCCTTGATCCTAACCTTTTATTAAGGTTTGTCTTTTGGTTATCCTGATTGTAAATATTAAAGGTTTATCATCCTAACTTGGATTCTCAGGTATGATCCTTAATCACTTTAATTTTATTTTTTAAGTGACCTTTATTTTTGGACAACAATATACATGATCCTTAAGTGACATCACTTTTTGAATTTTTCGATTATAGGATATCTGATCCTTGATCATATCCTAAACTTTTTGACATAATCTACTAAACTTTTGTTCTTAACTCATGAATTCAAGCAAAGTGTAACATAACAATTGAAAGGTAAAGTATTCACAAATATAACAACACATGAGATAGCCAAAAGATTAAGGTTTTATTTATTTATCAAAAGATTAACCCTCTAAAGGTTGTCAAAATTGCCAACCCAAGTTTCTACCAGCAAAACGTGGTCCGTCCACTTGGGTTGGCAAAGGGTGTCCATATTAACAAGGTCTAAGTGCAGGAATAGAAAAAACGGCAGGATCACGATGGCTTCATCCCCCAAACAGAGGATCCCTACACCATTTGTAATCCTACCTATTGTCTGAAGGATCAGTGATCCTTAAACCTAATTACTATTGTTTAAGTACATACCAACCATTGTTCAAGAAAAACATGAACATTCAAAAAAACTACCAAACCATAAAAATGGACTCCGACCGTGTCTAGATAAATCCTTCATCGCCCATTGTTGCAGCCTACACCTTCGTTGCATCACCATCACCTCCAGCCTCTGCATCATCAGCCTGATCCTTCGCCCCGCTGCCGCTTGCGTCGATTGCCAGAACCTCTCCAGTCTCCTCTTCATCCTCCAGCTCAGCTAGCTTGGCCTTCCAACCTTCCTGGTCCCAGGTAGCCTTCTTAAAGCTAGGAACCTCAGCCTCCTTCACCATCTGAAGCCTGATCTTGAGCATAGCAATGGCAGCAGAAAGCTTAGCACCCTCCATCACTTCAGCCTTCTCATGATCAGCATTGATGTGGGCCATGACCAGCTGCTTTTTCACCAAGATAAGATCCTTCTCGAGGGTAGAGATGGTCTCATCCTTTGCCAGGAAGATCTTCTGAAAGTCCAAGTGCTTCTGCTCAGCCTCTTCAACATACGCATCAAAGAGCATCTGGATCTCGGCAAATTTCTTCAAAAAAGGAAAGATATAATTCAGGATCCGTTATCCTCGAATGGGCAGGATAGAATTAAGGATCAGGGATCCTTACCTCAGAGAAGTATTCTTCAAACTGATGCCGGATGAGGGGCAGGCCTTCAAGATCGTCAGCGGTCTTCCTCTTCTTTCCGCCCTTGCCCTTGGAGGTGACAGGTTTAGGAATTGGGACGCTAGGGCTGGTAGCAATTCGTTTCTTGCCAGACCGGGCAGTGACAGCATCAAGATCACTGACGCTGAAGCGAGAAGCAGATTTCGAGGACTTTCCAGCACCTACAAAGGACAAATAAGATATAAGTATCCTTAATCTATATTTATTTACTCATACATAAATCTAAACACTTACTTGACATGGTGACTGAACCAGAGGATACTTCTTGAGAATCCTTTGTGTTTTCCTGGAATGATCTAACTGCAGGATCAAGGCTCCAAAAGGCAGCGATCCTTTTTTTTGTTACAGGTGACTGAATGAGATGAGAGACTGAAATAGCTGCACAAAAAGACAGAAAAGGATCAGTTATCCTCAACAGAAATAGGGTTATCCTATGATCCTTCTATAAGGATCCTATGTCCTACCATGGGTGGTCCACTCTTTGGGGAGATCTTTCCCGTCTGGAATAGAATCTCTCCTAACAAAGAAGAAGCGGTTTTTCCAGTGGGTATCATTCTTTGTGGTCTTAAGGATTGGATGAGAATCACCAGGCTTATGTTTGAACAAATAACGGTGTGAACCATGGCTCACAAGATTATACAGCTCAGCCAGTTCCAACATTCCTATCTCTATACCTTCCTGCTCTATGATGTTTTCTAAGGTATGCAATACTCTCCACATCATCGGCATGGCCTGGATATAGCACATACCGGTGAGTGCAAAGAAGGATTGGGTAAAGGCATGGAAAGGATAGGAGAATCCTATCAGGAATGGGGTGGCCGGAAAAGCAACCCAAGTGTCGGAGACAGAGTCGCTTTTCGCAGAGGAATCGAAGGGCTTGAAAACGGTATCCGCCGAAAAACAGTGGCGAATCCGATCAATCTCCGGGTCGGTGAAGCGGTAGAGCTCAGATGAAGGGTTTTTGATGATCCCTTGGCTATTCAAAGAATCATCCTTCTTTGGATCCTTGGCTGGTGAGGATCGAAGAACCATCTTTGCCATGGGTGGTGAAGAAAAAGAAGAACAGAGTAACAAAATGAAGAGAGAAGGAGGAGAGAGATACCTATGTCGATCTTTGAATGAGGATCTAAAGGGAAGTATCGCTCGAATTTAAATGCAAATCGATTCTTATCTCTAATCTATATATAATGATGATTCTGCAGGTTGTCACTTCGGTGACGCGTGATGTGTAACGGCTAGTTCGATTCTAACGCCTATATTTCCGTTGGCTAGTTAGTTGCAGATAATATTGAAAAATATGACTCATTAAGTGATATATTATTCCTCATATTTTGGGGGCAATTGTTAGGGATGGATTTTCTTAACCTAAGGATCACGGATCCACAAGTGCAGCTAGGATCACGAATCCTCAATTCTGTTTGAATTAAGGATCCTCAGAAGACGTTGCAGAATTAAGGATCTAGGATCCTCATTGTTATCCTAACACTAACGGTTGTTTCCATTGTATGTGAGCTTGTTTTGCAGGAGTATTCAAATGGGACTTGGTCTTGCCGAGATTCCAGGGGAATATACCTTACAATTCCACACGTGCATAGCCTTCGTGAACATTATGGAGATCGTGGGAAGCTAGCGCCTTTTCGGATTGTTAGTTAGCTAGTTTATTTCTATTTTTAAAAGGGGATAACAGCTTGAATTAGAACAGTTAGCAACACACTTACACACTTGAAAAGCTCTCGGCAATTATTGGCAATTTCATACACATTACACACTAGTGATCCTTGTAACAAGCTTGTTATCATCCCGAGTTGTAAAGATCATTTGATTAATTATAGTTGGTGATCGGTAGTTTCCATCACCCGAGGTTTTTTATGCGGAGATCATCTCTTGATCAAGGGCTTTTTCCTCGTATAAATCCTTGTGTCACTTGTTTATTTCATTTGAAGTTTGTTCATACATTTGCAATTCAATTCAAGCATCACACCTCACAAAAGAAGATTTGGTTGCATTATCCTAGTCTGATTTTTGACCAAAACATTAACAATGATAGCATGAGTTTCAAAATAATGGCGTAATTTAGTAGATTCCATAATCAAAGCAAGGATAAGTTTTTCTAAATGTGAATACCTGGATTCAGCATCAAGCAAACTTTTACTTACATAATATACAGGATGTTGTGTACCTTCGTGATCCTTAACAAGGACTGCACTTACTTCTTTAGAAGAGACTGCCAAATATAAGGATAATATATCCCCTTTTCTGGTTTCATCAAGGCATGAGCTGAGGATAGGTAATCCTTAAGGGCTTTGAGAACATTCTCATGCTTTTCAGTCCACTCAAATTTCTTGTTCTTTCTCAGGATGTCATAGAATTCCTTACACTTCTCTAATGACTTTGAGATGAACCTGTTCAAGGCTGTGATCCTCCCTGTCAATCTTTGCACATCCTTGGCATTGGCAGGAGATTTAATATTCACAATCGCCTTGATTTGATATGGGCTTGCCTCGATGCCTCTTTGTCTCACCATGTATCCTAGAAACTTGCCTGCTTTTACACCGAAGTGACACTTGGAAGGATTTAATTTCATATTGAATTTATCAAGGATATCAAATGCTTCCTCCAAGTCTTTAAGGTGATCCTCAGCTCTCTTGGACTTAACCACCATGTCATCTATATAGACTTCCATAGTATGTCCAATTTGTTCCTTGAACATCATATTGACTAGCCTTTGATAGGTAGCACCTGCATTTCTTAGTCCAAACGGCATAGCAATATAACAACAGATACCAGTTGGGGTCATTGTTAGGACCGGTTTTGACTCCGAAACGATTGTGAACGAATGTGTGACGTGTGGAATCCGTACACGAACGTGACCTAACCCACAAGACGTAATATAAACGTGATTCTATTAGAAACATATGAAATTGTACAACACCTGAATCACTTTCTCTCTCTACTATCTCTCTCTAGATCTAGAGCTCTTCAAATGTCAAATAAGCATAAAGTCACTAACTTAAGGCATAAGCCTTCTAATTATAGGCCAAGGCTTTTAATGAGATTTCTCATTAATTACAGTATTGCCACCTTGCCTTTTCTCTACTAATTACAACATAAAGACTTGTTTTCTTCTGTTTCTACTA